>NC_090757.1:23423555-23451055 GCF_036898095.1 Palaemon carinicauda
TTCGGCATTCTCTTTTTTTATTTTTCGTTTTAGGTTTACTTAGCCATTTTACATTTTTTTTTTTTTCTGTGGGAAGCTTAGAAATTGGTCATTCGTAAATTTTCTTAACTTTTTCTACTAAACTTTTTGTTTTGTAGCCTTTTCTGATATACTTAGAGAATTAAGCTTTACTCCTAATCACCTATTAAAAAACATAACAGTTAATACCCTGCAAGTTTCATTACTCTATAATTAAAATTGTGTCCAGGAGGTGTTCACAAACAATAACACACACGCGTACACACAAACAGGGGGTAAAACATATCCTCCTTCCAACTTTGTTGTCTAAGGTAAAAAAAAGGTTTTATTAGATCTTATAGTTTTTTATCAATATATCCAAAAGTTGTTTCGTCAAAATATTAAAATTCTCGTTTTCTGAGCCCAGAAATAAGTTATGGTGATTATTAATGTCCGCTATAAGAATCGAAAGAATAAATGAAATGGCCCTCAATCATATATATACATTCCCAATGGTAGAGTTCGATTATTAAAAGCCATTTTGCTTAGATATATATATATATATAATATATATACATACACACATCCAAGCAAAATGGCTTTTAATATAGAACTCTCTCTCTCTCTCTCTCTCTCTCTAGAGAGAGAGAGAGAGAGAGAGACGAGAGAGAGAGAGGAGGGTGACACGTGACGAGTATAAAATGTATTATTGTCTGAAAAGAGAGATAAAAAGACTTAATTTCTCCCTTCGTGCATATAATACACATGCATATATATAATATATATATATATACACATACAGAGAGAGAGAGAGAGAGAGAGAGAAAGAGAGAGAGAGAGAGAGAGAGAGAGATCATGAAAGCTGACACGTGATGAGTATAAAATGTGTTATAGCCCAAAAGAGAAATAAAGACTTAATTTTTCCTTTTGTGGAAATGATACACACACGCATATATATATATAGTATACATTATATATGTTATATATATATTATGTATATATATGGAGAGAGAGAGAGAGGAGAGAGAGAGAGAGTACGCATATATATACAGTATATATATATATATATATATGTGGGGTGTGTGTGGTAATTGTTAATTTTACTTTGCGTTAAGTTTCAGGATAAAGGAAAACTACATTTACTTATCACCATTAATTATTTGTTGTTGACATGTGTTTCGAATAACTTTTCACATGACATCATCTAGAATAAATTTGTTGAACAATGGAATTACATTTAGATATAAAATCTATTTGTGGTCAGGGTTTCGATACAAAAATATTTTGATATTCAGAAATTAATTTATAAATATTGATAGATTAAAACGTTTAATATCTTTGAAATGATAATCATTCAGAATATCGATTTGGGATTAGATTCTCAGGTTTAAGCCTTTGGTTAAGGAAACTGTGACTTATTTTTTCTTCTTTTATTTATCACTACAACAATGTTTCGACAAAACTATTTGGAGTTTATAATTAGAAAGGCTTTTAATGTTTAATGTTGGCGTTTGGAGGGCGATGATTACAGCTTCATTTACTATGAAATCGCCGTAGTTGCGCTTCCTGTGAACAATTTGGATTCCGTCAATTCCTTTCAGGGATGGTTTCCGAAGCGAATATCAATATAGTGTTGGTTTATTGCCACCTGATTCCTGAGGGCCAGCATACTGTATGTCTTCGAGTGTCTGGAAATCTTCAAGTGCAGCATCCAGCGGTCCCTAGACTTCAGCTCAGAATTCCCTCCTGCCAAGACATCGCTCGATTGCTCTAACTGCGATCACCTCGTCTGTGTTCCCAGGCCAATCGAACGTGGCTATCATCCCCCCCCCCCACCAATAATCCCTGCAAAAAATACTTGATCTCCGCAAGGCCCCTTAGAAGAAGAAGAAGAAGATTCAGAGAGAGAGAAAGAGAGGAAGGAAGACCTCCTGTTCCCCGGGAAACCTCGAAGGTAGGCTTCTCGACTCCAAGCAAAGCCCAGAGGAGAGCCCCCACTTCGAGAAGACCCCGCAAGAGGTCCTCTTGGCCGACGGAAAGGTGGTCCCCGGGCCCCTCCGAGTCGATCCCCGAAGGGGGACATTAAGCCACGTCCGTGGCGCCTTTGCGACCATGGCTCCGTCAGGAGACCCTCCAGGAGGGCGTCCCAGCCGAGCCACGGCCCCCGGTCAACTCCAGGGAAACCCTGGAGAGGTGACCTGTCTGCCAATGAGGAAGAAAGACAGGAGGAGAGAAGAGATTCAAAAGCAATACTTACCTAAGGGCAGCTGAGACCATGAAACCAAACGGAATCTGCAGCCTTAACTAGAAATTTCTTTTGAAGAAAACCGATAGGAAAGTATTATGTAAATTTGTGTTAAATGTGGCACTAATTTTATTTGTAATAATAATTTTTGGAAACAAATATTACTTTGGATTTTAATGATAACATTATTTTCACAATATGTTATAAAATATGGTATTTTAGGAGCACTAAAATAATTTTATAACGAGTGCTCAACCTGGGAGACGTGCTACATTCAGGCATAGAGCGAAATCTTCCATCAATTCCTTTCAAGTTCCGGAGACTGAGAATGTGATCTTCGCGCCGATTGGAGACCTAGTGAATCTAAACTGAATGGCTCCTGTATTTTGCAGTGACATATAATCAGTTGTTCTGCTTACATTCATAGTTTTAATTTATTAATTGGGCCATATGGCCAGATAAAGGGGCCGGGGAAGATATTTGGCACAAGGTGCACAAGACTTCATAGCAGATGAAAAAAGGATGATAATCCTGAAGACTTCCTTCAAAATAAACACCCGGATCTTGGAGATATTCTTTATCGAGCTTTTCCTCAAAAACTGAAACTAGATTGAAGACCAAATTATTCCAGTAAAAAAGTAGACGTAAAGAATGGTTGGAAATAAACTCTGAAGAGGGGCCCCCCCTCCCGAATAAAACGAAATTCCTTTCATCTTTTTCCTCTTCAGCTTTACTCATTTTAGTATCGGGTCGCGGTTTCTGATCAGACTTTTTCTCAAATTGTCTCGGAGGTGATCTCGCTTCTTGACAACTGTTGTATTTCAAAATGGATTATGAAATTCTTCCTTTCAAAGATTTTTCACGTTTTCATTAATCAATATTTATATTTCACTTCATGGGAGGGAAATATATCGTTTTTTGATGTTTCTTATTTTGCTGTCAAATGTTCAAATCAATTCATCTGTCATTATTTGGTCTAAATGAACTGAAATTTGGCACAAAGATCGAATGGGTAAATACTCAGCTGCGTTTCAATTTTATGATACATACCTCTCTCTCTCTCTCTCTCTCTCTCTCTCTCTCTCTCTCTCTCTCTCTCTCTCTCTCTCTCTCTCTCTCTCTCTCTCTTTTTTTTTTTTTTTTTTTTTTTTTTTTTACAAAATTATATATTTTGGTGTCCTGTGCCTTGGTATTATAAACGAATGACCTGAAATTTGGTACGGAAGTGACTTAGATAAATAGCAATAGAAGGTCATAAAATTTACCGCTTACGGTTGTTCTAAATAGTTATTTATGCAATTTTCGTTCCCTTTTAGACCAAAAATGTACGTTTTCTGCTCCTGTGCCCTCATGTCCATACCAAATGACCTTAAATTTCGTATGAAGATGTAAGTCACGTTTTTTTTTTTTCGTATATATCACTTCAAAATAATTAATTTTAGTGATTTTCGGTTATTTATGACAAAAAAAAAAAAGAAAAAAAAAAAAGAATTTTTTGCGCCCATGTCCTGGTATTTAAACCATATGACCTGAAATTTGGTATGGAAATCCCTATAATATATGCCCACTGAATGTTATTCACATTTTTGCATATACGACTTCAGAATGATTTCTCGCGGGGATTTCGGCCGTTTTTAGACCAAAAATATGTATTTCCGAAAATGCCCCTTTAGAAATAGGGTGATTTTGTGATGGGAAATCTCTCGGGGATCCATTTCTGGGAAAGATTAATTTGGGTCAGTCCATGGTTGCATGGTGTGGAATATACTGTATTTTCTTGGCAAATGTTGCCTTTTTGGTTGTTGATTAATTTCTTAGTAACCAAATCATTTTGTATCTGAAATGGTTCTACCACTATAACCTTTCTTCTTTCTCTTCTTTGTCTACATCTTTTCTCACTTCTTTGTGGGGTCGATGTTTCTGGTCAGCTTTATCCATCTACCTCTGCCCGACACTTCATCACCGGCTAATCCCTTTGATCGAAGGGCATCCTTGATACCGTCCCATCCACCTTCGCTTTGGTCTCCCTCTCCTTCTCGTTCCCTGTACCTCCATTTACATCACTTTCCTCCCAATATAGTGTTCATCTTTTTTCATGACAGGGACCATACCACCTCAGTCTACTTTCTTGTATCTTATCTGATAGTTTTCTAACTCGTGTGGTACCCCTAATTACCTCATTCGGTATCTTATCTCTTCTTGTCACCCCACACATCCATCTCAACATTCTCATCTCTGCCACATCCATCTCAACATTCTCATCTCTGCCACATCCATCTTTATATTTATATATAATGTGATTCCATTGTTCAATAAATTTACTCTTGAATGAAGTCACGTAAAAAGTGATTCGAAACACATGTCAACAACAGTTAATAAATGGAGATACGTAATGCAGTTTTCATTTTATCCTGAAAACCAACTGGAGCTTAGTTTGTCTGGAGAGAGAGAGAGAGAGAGAGAGAGAGAGAGAGAGAGAGAGAGAGAGAGAGAGAGAGAGAGAGAGAGAGAGAATCTGTTGGCGGGGTGAAGGGTTGATACGGATTATTTGGTGGTGTTCTCTGCCGATAAGTTATCATAAAAATGTGTACCTGAATAATATTATGATTGGTATCAACAAAGTGATAAACATGTGTATTCATGTAACAAGAATGAAAATGTTATTGATGTGGTTATAGAAGAGATGATAATAGAGAATATTACAGTGTAATTCCTGAAATCAAAGGAGTTTTGTAATAGAAAGGTGATTCACATGAAGAACTTCATGATCCACAGAAGCCTTTTTAAGTAACGTAATCTGAACTCAGTGAGTTAAATCTACAATTGCAATGAAAAACTGAAAACTGTCACAAATGATAAGTTCAGTAAATGCCTTTATAAATAAGCTGAAGCTTTGGATGTCATAGATCGCTAAAGGGGTCTTACATCACTTCCATTTGCTGCGAAAAAGACTGAACGTTGAGAAATTGAAGTGCAGTGTTCACATATACACACGTCAGATCAACATAATTTTGGATGAGTTTATAAAGCATACTTCGTATCTAGAAAAAACTAGTACCAAATCAAGAGCTAACGAAAGAACAATGCTGGGAATGAAACTTGAAAAATAAAGAGCAAACTAAAGAGAAAATATTGTAAATGTAAGAAAAAGATGGGCATGGTATATATATATATATATATATATATATATATATATATATATATATATATATATATATATATATATATATCCCTATCTATTTATTTATCTATCCATCTATCTCCCTATCTATCTATTTATCTATGTGAGAGGGAAAGAGAAAGGGAAAAAATAATTGCTTATCTATTTCTTCTTCTATTCCTTCATGTCATCCTTTACTAAGATGATTTTTCTCCCATTAATTTGTTTTTGTTTACATTCCCGTTCTCATTGATATGTTTCTATACATCATGATCTAATTGTTTTGGAAAACTATTTATTCTCGCTCTTTGTTATCCATATTCTTCCACTTCCATCCTCCCTCCCAGTATCCTTTTCTACCCTTCCCTACATTGCCACTTCCCTCTCCAAATCATCTAGGAAAAGTCCATCCTCCCTCCCAATATCCTTCTCTACCCTTCCCTACATTGCCAGTTCCCTCTCCAAATCATCTAGGAAAAGTCCATCCTCCCTCCCAGTTTCCTTCTCTACCCTTCCCTACATTGCCACTTCCCTCTCCAAATCATCTAGGAAAAGTCCATCCTCCCTCCCAGTTTCCTTCTCTACCCTTCCCTACATTGCCAGTTCCCTCTCCAAATCATCTAGGAAAAGTCCATCCTCCCTCCCAGTTTCCTTCTCTACCCTTCCCTACATTGCCACTTCCCTCTCCAAATCATCTAGGAAAAGTCCATCCTCCCTCCCAGTTTCCTTCTCTACCCTTCCCTACATTGCCAGTTCCCTCTCCAAATCATCTAGGAAAAGTCCATCCTCCCTCCCAGTATCCTTTTCTACCCTTCCCTACATTGCCACTTCCCTCTCCAAATCATCTAGGAAAAGTCCATCCTCCCTCCCAATATCCTTCTCTACCCTTCCCTACATTGCCAGTTCCCTCTCCAAATCATCTAGGAAAAGTCCATCCTCCCTCCCAGTTTCCTTCTCTACCCTTCCCTACATTGCCACTTCCCTCTCCAAATCATCTAGGAAAAGTCCATCCTCCCTCCCAGTTTCCTTCTCTACCCTTCCCTACATTGCCAGTTCCCTCTCCAAATCATCTAGGAAAAGTCCATCCTCCCTCCCAGTTTCCTTCTCTACCCTTCCCTACATTGCCACTTCCCTCTCCAAATCATCTAGGAAAAGTCCATCCTCCCTCCTAGTTTCCTTCTCTACCCTTCCCTACATTGCCACTTCCCTCTCCAAATCATCTAGGAAAAGTCCATCCTCCCTCCCAGTTTCCTTCTCTACCCTTCCCTACATTGCCAGTTCCCTCTCCAAATCATCTAGGAAAAGTCCATCCTCCCTCCTAGTTTCCTTCTCTACCCTTCCCTACATTGCCACTTCCCTCTCCAAATCATCTAGGAAAAGTCCATCCTCCCTCCCAGTTTCCTTCTCTACCCTTCCCTACATTGCCACTTCCCTCTCCAAATCATCTAGGAAAAGTCCATCCTCCCTCCTAGTTTCCTTCTCTACCCTTCCCTACATTGCCAGTTCCCTCTCCAAATCATCTAGGAAAAGTCCATCCTCCCTCCCAATATCCTTCTCTACCCTTCCCTACATTGCCACTTCCCTCTCCAAATCATCTAGGAAAAGTCCATCCTCCCTCCCAGTTTCCTTCTCTACCCTTCCCTACATTGCCAGTTCCCTCTCCAAATCATCTAGGAAAAGTCCATCCTCCCTCCCAATATCCTTCTCTACCCTTCCCTACATTGCCAGTTCCCTCTCCAAATCATCTAGGAAAAGTCCATCCTCCCTCCCAGTTTCCTTCTCTACCCTTCCCTACATTGCCACTTCCCTCTCCAAATCATCTAGGAAAAGTCCATCCTCCCTCCCAGTTTCCTTCTCTACCCTTCCCTACATTGCCACTTCCCTCTCCAAATCATCTAGGAAAAGTCCATCCTCCCTCCCAGTTTCCTTCTCTACCCTTCCCTACATTGCCACTTCCCTCTCCAAATCATCTAGGAAAAGTCCATCCTCCCTCCTAGTTTCCTTCTCTACCCTTCCCTACATTGCCACTTCCCTCTCCAAATCATCTAGGAAAAGTCCATCCTCCCTCCTAGTTTCCTTCTCTACCCTTCCCTACATTGCCACTTCCCTCTCCAAATCATCTAGGAAAAGTCCATCCTCCCTCCCAGTTTCCTTCTCTACCCTTCCCTACATTGCCACTTCCCTCTCCAAATCATCTAGGAAAAGTCCATCCTCCCTCCTAGTTTCCTTCTCTACCCTTCCCTACATTGCCACTTCCCTCTCCAAATCATCTAGGAAAAGTCCATCCTCCCTCCCAGTTTCCTTCTCTACCCTTCCCTACATTGCCACTTCCCTCTCCAAATCATCTAGGAAAAGTCCATCCTCCCTCCTAGTTTCCTTCTCTACCCTTCCCTACATTGCCACTTCCCTCTCCAAATCATCTAGGAAAAGTCCATCCTCCCTCCCAGTTTCCTTCTCTACCCTTCCCTACATTGCCACTTCCCTCTCCAAATCATCTAGGAAAAGTCCATCCTCCCTCCCAGTTTCCTTCTCTACCCTTCCCTACATTGCCACTTCCCTCTCCAAATCATCTAGGAAAAGTCCATCCTCCCTCCTAGTTTCCTTCTCTACCCTTCCCTACATTGCCACTTCCCTCTCCAAATCATCTAGGAAAAGTCCATCCTCCCTCCCAGTTTCCTTCTCTACCCTTCCCTACATTGCCACTTCCCTCTCCAAATCATCTAGGAAAAGTCCATCCTCCCTCCTAGTTTCCTTCTCTACCCTTCCCTACATTGCCACTTCCCTCTCCAAATCATCTAGGAAAAGTCCATCCTCCCTCCCAGTTTCCTTCTCTACCCTTCCCTACATTGCCACTTCCCTCTCCAAATCATCTAGGAAAAGTCCATCCTCCCTCCCAGTTTCCTTCTCTACCCTTCCCTACATTGCCAGTTCCCTCTCCAAATCATCTAGGAAAAGTCCATCCTCCCTCCCAGTTTCCTTCTCTACCCTTCCCTACATTGCCACTTCCCTCTCCAAATCATCTAGGAAAAGTCCATCCTCCCTCCTAGTTTCCTTCTCTACCCTTCCCTACATTGCCACTTCCCTCTCCAAATCATCTAGGAAAAGTCCATCCTCCCTCCCAGTTTCCTTCTCTACCCTTCCCTACATTGCCAGTTCCCTCTCCAAATCATCTAGGAAAAGTCCATCCTCCCTCCCAGTTTCCTTCTCTACCCTTCCCTACATTGCCACTTCCCTCTCCAAATCATCTAGGAAAAGTCCATCCTCCCTCCCAATATCCTTCTCTACCCTTCCCTACATTGCCACTTCCCTCTCCAAATCATCTAGGAAAAGTCCATCCTCCCTCCCAATATCCTTCTCTACCCTTCCCTACATTGCCACTTCCCTCTCCAAATCATCTAGGAAAAGTCCATCCTCCCTCCCAGTTTCCTTCTCTACCCTTCCCTACATTGCCAGTTCCCTCTCCAAATCATCTAGGAAAAGTCCATCCTCCCTCCCAATATCCTTCTCTACCCTTCCCTACATTGCCAGTTCCCTCTCCAAATCATCTAGGAAAAGTCCATCCTCCCTCCCAGTTTCCTTCTCTACCCTTCCCTACATTGCCACTTCCCTCTCCAAATCATCTAGGAAAAGTCCATCCTCCCTCCCAGTTTCCTTCTCTACCCTTCCCTACATTGCCACTTCCCTCTCCAAATCATCTAGGAAAACTCCATCCTCCCTCCCAGTTTCCTTCTCTACCCTTCCCTACATTGCCACTTCCCTCTCCAAATCATCTAGGAAAAGTCCATCCTCCCTCCCAATATCCTTCTCTACCCTTCCCTACATTGCCACTTCCCTCTCCAAATCATCTAGGAAAAGTCCATCCTCCCTCCCAGTTTCCTTCTCTACCCTTCCCTACATTGCCACTTCCCTCTCCAAATCATCTAGGAAAAGTCCATCCTCCCTCCCAATATCCTTCTCTACCCTTCCCTACATTGCCACTTCCCTCTCCAAATCATCTAGGAAAAGTCCATCCTCCCTCCCAGTTTCCTTCTCTACCCTTCCCTACATTGCCAGTTCCCTCTCCAAATCATCTAGGAAAAGTCCATCCTCCCTCCCAGTTTCCTTCTCTACCCTTCCCTACATTGCCACTTCCCTCTCCAAATCATCTAGGAAAAGTCCATCCTCCCTCCCAATATCCTTCTCTACCCTTCCCTACATTGCCACTTCCCTCTCCAAATCATCTAGGAAAAGTCCATCCTCCCTCCCAATATCCTTCTCTACCCTTCCCTACATTGCCACTTCCCTCTCCAAATCATCTAGGAAAAGTCCATCCTCCCTCCCAATATCCTTCTCTACCCTTCCCTACATTGCCACTTCCCTCTCCAAATCATCTAGGAAAAGTCCATCCTCCCTCCCAATATCCTTCTCTACCCTTCCCTACATTGCCACTTCCCTCTCCAAATCATCTAGGAAAAGTCCATCCTCCCTCCCAATATCCTTCTCTACCCTTCCCTACATTGCCACTTCCCTCTCCAAATCATCTAGGAAAAGTCC
Source organism: Palaemon carinicauda (assembly GCF_036898095.1). Lineage (NCBI taxonomy): Eukaryota > Metazoa > Arthropoda > Malacostraca > Decapoda > Palaemonidae > Palaemon > Palaemon carinicauda. The sequence goes on from NC_090757.1 coordinate 23,433,491, forward strand.
ATCCTCCCTCCCAATATCCTTCTCTACCCTTCCCTACATTGCCACTTCCCTCTCCAAATCATCTAGGAAAAGTCCATCCTCCCTCCCAGTTTCCTTCTCTACCCTTCCCTACATTGCCAGTTCCCTCTCCAAATCATCTAGGAAAAGTCCATCCTCCCTCCCAGTTTCCTTCTCTACCCTTCCCTACATTGCCAGTTCCCTCTCCAAATCATCTAGGAAAAGTCCATCCTCCCTCCCAATATCCTTCTCTACCCTTCCCTACATTGCCAGTTCCCTCTCCAAATCATCTAGGAAAAGTCCATCCTCCCTCCCAGTTTCCTTCTCTACCCTTCCCTACATTGCCACTTCCCTCTCCAAATCATCTAGGAAAAGTCCATCCTCCCTCCTAGTTTCCTTCTCTACCCTTCCCTACATTGCCAGTTCCCTCTCCAAATCATCTAGGAAAAGTCCATCCTCCCTCCTAGTTTCCTTCTCTACCCTTCCCTACATTGCCAGTTCCCTCTCCAAATCATCTAGGAAAAGTCCATCCTCCCTCCCAATATCCTTCTCTACCCTTCCCTACATTGCCACTTCCCTCTCCAAATCATCTAGGAAAAGTCCATCCTCCCTCCCAGTTTCCTTCTCTACCCTTCCCTACATTGCCAGTTCCCTCTCCAAATCATCTAGGAAAAGTCCATCCTCCCTCCCAATATCCTTCTCTACCCTTCCCTACATTGCCAGTTCCCTCTCCAAATCATCTAGGAAAAGTCCATCCTCCCTCCCAGTTTCCTTCTCTACCCTTCCCTACATTGCCAGTTCCCTCTCCAAATCATCTAGGAAAAGTCCATCCTCCCTCCCAGTTTCCTTCTCTACCCTTCCCTACATTGCCAGTTCCCTCTCCAAATCATCTAGGAAAAGTCCATCCTCCCTCCCAGTTTCCTTCTCTACCCTTCCCTACATTGCCAGTTCCCTCTCCAAATCATCTAGGAAAAGTCCATCCTCCCTCCCAGTTTCCTTCTCTACCCTTCCCTACATTGCCAGTTCCCTCTCCAAATCATCTAGGAAAAGTCCATCCTCCCTCCCAATATCCTTCTCTACCCTTCCCTACATTGCCAGTTCCCTCTCCAAATCATCTAGGAAAAGTCCATCCTCCCTCCCAGTTTCCTTCTCTACCCTTCCCTACATTGCCAGTTCCCTCTCCAAATCATCTAGGAAAAGTCCATCCTCCCTCCCAGTTTCCTTCTCTACCCTTCCCTACATTGCCACTTCCCTCTCCAAATCATCTAGGAAAAGTCCATCCTCCCTCCCAATATCCTTCTCTACCCTTCCCTACATTGCCAGTTCCCTCTCCAAATCATCTAGGAAAAGTCCATCCTCCCTCCCAGTTTCCTTCTCTACCCTTCCCTACATTGCCAGTTCCCTCTCCAAATCATCTAGGAAAAGTCCATCCTCCCTCCCAGTTTCCTTCTCTACCCTTCCCTACATTGCCAGTTCCCTCTCCAAATCATCTAGGAAAAGTCCATCCTCCCTCCCAATATCCTTCTCTACCCTTCCCTACATTGCCAGTTCCCTCTCCAAATCATCTAGGAAAAGTCCATCCTCCCTCCCAGTTTCCTTCTCTACCCTTCCCTACATTGCCAGTTCCCTCTCCAAATCATCTAGGAAAAGTCCATCCTCCCTCCCAGTTTCCTTCTCTACCCTTCCCTACATTGCCAGTTCCCTCTCCAAATCATCTAGGAAAAGTCCATCCTCCCTCCCAATATCCTTCTCTACCCTTCCCTACATTGCCACTTCCCTCTCCAAATCATCTAGGAAAAGTCCATCCTCCCTCCCAGTTTCCTTCTCTACCCTTCCCTACATTGCCAGTTCCCTCTCCAAATCATCTAGGAAAAGTCCATCCTCCCTCCCAGTTTCCTTCTCTACCCTTCCCTACATTGCCACTTCCCTCTCCAAATCATCTAGGAAAAGTCCATCCTCCCTCCCAATATCCTTCTCTACCCTTCCCTACATTGCCACTTCCCTCTCCAAATCATCTAGGAAAAGTCCATCCTCCCTCCCAGTTTCCTTCTCTACCCTTCCCTACATTGCCACTTCCCTCTCCAAATCATCTAGGAAAAGTCCATCCTCCCTCCCAATATCCTTCTCTACCCTTCCCTACATTGCCACTTCCCTCTCCAAATCATCTAGGAAAAGTCCATCCTCCCTCCCAGTTTCCTTCTCTACCCTTCCCTACATTGCCAGTTCCCTCTCCAAATCATCTAGGAAAAGTCCATCCTCCCTCCCAGTTTCCTTCTCTACCCTTCCCTACATTGCCACTTCCCTCTCCAAATCATCTAGGAAAAGTCCATCCTCCCTCCTAGTTTCCTTCTCTACCCTTCCCTACATTGCCAGTTCCCTCTCCAAATCATCTAGGAAAAGTCCATCCTCCCTCCCAATATCCTTCTCTACCCTTCCCTACATTGCCACTTCCCTCTCCAAATCATCTAGGAAAAGTCCATCCTCCCTCCCAGTTTCCTTCTCTACCCTTCCCTACATTGCCAGTTCCCTCTCCAAATCATCTAGGAAAAGTCCATCCTCCCTCCCAATATCCTTCTCTACCCTTCCCTACATTGCCAGTTCCCTCTCCAAATCATCTAGGAAAAGTCCATCCTCCCTCCCAGTTTCCTTCTCTACCCTTCCCTACATTGCCACTTCCCTCTCCAAATCATCTAGGAAAAGTCCATCCTCCCTCCCAGTTTCCTTCTCTACCCTTCCCTACATTGCCACTTCCCTCTCCAAATCATCTAGGAAAAGTCCATCCTCCCTCCCAGTTTCCTTCTCTACCCTTCCCTACATTGCCACTTCCCTCTCCAAATCATCTAGGAAAAGTCCATCCTCCCTCCCAATATCCTTCTCTACCCTTCCCTACATTGCCACTTCCCTCTCCAAATCATCTAGGAAAAGTCCATCCTCCCTCCCAATATCCTTCTCTACCCTTCCCTACATTGCCAGTTCCCTCTCCAAATCATCTAGGAAAAGTCCATCCTCCCTCCCAGTTTCCTTCTCTACCCTTCCCTACATTGCCACTTCCCTCTCCAAATCATCTAGGAAAAGTCCATCCTCCCTCCCAGTTTCCTTCTCTACCCTTCCCTACATTGCCACTTCCCTCTCCAAATCATCTAGGAAAAGTCCATCCTCCCTCCCAGTTTCCTTCTCTACCCTTCCCTACATTGCCACTTCCCTCTCCAAATCATCTAGGAAAAGTCCATCCTCCCTCCCAATATCCTTCTCTACCCTTCCCTACATTGCCACTTCCCTCTCCAAATCATCTAGGAAAAGTCCATCCTCCCTCCCAGTTTCCTTCTCTACCCTCTCCTACATTGCCACTTCCCTCTCCAAATCATCTAGGAAAAGTCCATCCTCCCTCCCAATATCCTTCTCTACCCTTCCCTACATTGCCACTTCCCTCTCCAAATCATCTAGGAAAAGTCCATCCTCCCTCCCAATATCCTTCTCTACCCTTCCCTACATTGCCACTTCCCTCTCCAAATCATCTAGGAAAAGTCCATCCTCCCTCCCAGTTTCCTTCTCTACCCTCTCCTACATTGCCACTTCCCTCTCCAAATCATCTAGGAAAAGTCCATCCTCCCTCCCAATATCCTTCTCTACCCTTCCCTACATTGCCACTTCCCTCTCCAAATCATCTAGGAAAAGTCCATCCTCCCTCCCAGTTTCCTTCTCTGCCCTTCCCTACATTGCCACTTCCCTCTCCAAATCATCTAGGAAAAGTCCATCCTCCCTCCCAGTTTCCTTCTCTGCCCTTCCCTACATTGCCACTTCCCTCTCCAAATCATCTAGGAAAAGTCCATCCTCCCTCCCAGTTTCCTTCTCTGCCCTTCCCTACATTGCCACTTCCCTCTCCAAATCATCTAGGAAAAGTCCATCCTCCCTCCCAGTTTCCTTCTCTACCCTTCCCTACATTGCCACTTCCCTCTCCAAATCATCTAGGAAAAGTCCATCCTCCCTCCCAATATCCTTCTCTACCCTTCCCTACATTGCCACTTCCCTCTCCAAATCATCTAGGAAAAGTCCATCCTCCCTCCCAGTTTCCTTCTCTACCCTCTCCTACATTGCCACTTCCCTCTCCAAATCATCTAGGAAAAGTCCATCCTCCCTCCCAATATCCTTCTCTACCCTTCCCTACATTGCCACTTCCCTCTCCAAATCATCTAGGAAAAGTCCATCCTCCCTCCCAGTTTCCTTCTCTGCCCTTCCCTACATTGCCACTTCCCTCTCCAAATCATCTAGGAAAAGTCCATCCTCCCTCCCAGTTTCCTTCTCTGCCCTTCCCTACATTGCCACTTCCCTCTCCAAATCATCTAGGAAAAGTCCATCCTCCCTCCCAGTTTCCTTCTCTACCCTTCCCTACATTGCCACTTCCCTCTCCAAATCATCTAGGAAAAGTCCATCCTCCCTCCCAATATCCTTCTCTACCCTTCCCTACATTGCCACTTCCCTCTCCAAATCATCTAGGAAAAGTCCATCCTCCCTCCCAATATCCTTCTCTACCCTTCCCTACATTGCCACTTCCCTCTCCAAATCATCTAGGAAAAGTCCATCCTCCCTCCCAGTTTCCTTCTCTACCCTTCCCTACATTGCCACTTCCCTCTCCAAATCATCTAGGAAAAGTCCATCCTCCCTCCCAATATCCTTCTCTGCCCTTCCCTACATTGCCACTTCCCTCTCCAAATCATCTAGGAAAAGTCCATCCTCCCTCCCAGTTTCCTTCTCTACCCTCTCCTACATTGCCACTTCCCTCTCCAAATCATCTAGGAAAAGTCCATCCTCCCTCCCAGTTTCCTTCTCTGCCCTTCCCTACATTGCCACTTCCCTCTCCAAATCATCTAGGAAAAGTCCATCCTCCCTCCCAGTTTCCTTCTCTACCCTTCCCTACATTGCCACTTCCCTCTCCAAATCATCTAGGAAAAGTCCATCCTCCCTCCCAGTTTCCTTCTCTACCCTCTCCTACATTGCCACTTCCCTCTCCAAATCATCTAGGAAAAGTCCATCCTCCCTCCCAGTTTCCTTCTCTGCCCTTCCCTACATTGCCACTTCCCTCTCCAAATCATCTAGGAAAAGTCCATCCTCCCTCCCAGTTTCCTTCTCTACCCTTCCCTACATTGCCACTTCCCTCTCCAAATCATCTAGGAAAAGTCCATCCTCCCTCCCAGTTTCCTTCTCTACCCTCTCCTACATTGCCACTTCCCTCTCCAAATCATCTAGGAAAAGTCCATCCTCCCTCCCAATATCCTTCTCTACCCTTCCCTACATTGCCACTTCCCTCTCCAAATCATCTAGGAAAAGTCCATCCTCCCTCCCAGTTTCCTTCTCTGCCCTTCCCTACATTGCCACTTCCCTCTCCAAATCATCTAGGAAAAGTCCATCCTCCCTCCCAGTATCCTTCTCTGCCCTTCCCTACATTGCCACTTCCCTCTCCAAATCATCTAGGAAAAGTCCATCCTCCCTCCCAGTTTCCTTCTCTGCCCTTCCCTACATTGCCACTTCCCTCTCCAAATCATCTAGGAAAAGTCCATCCTCCCTCCCAGTTTCCTTCTCTGCCCTTCCCTACATTGCCACTTCCCTCTCCAAATCATCTAGGAAAAGTCCATCCTCCCTCCCAGTTTCCTTCTCTGCCCTTCCCTACATTGCCACTTCCCTCTCCAAATCATCTAGGAAAAGTCCATCCTCCCTCCCAGTTTCCTTCTCTGCCCTTCCCTACATTGCCACTTCCCTCTCCAAATCATCTAGGAAAAGTCCATCCTCCCTCCCAGTTTCCTTCTCTGCCCTTCCCTACATTGCCACTTCCCTCTCCAAATCATCTAGGAAAAGTCCATCCTCCCTCCCAGTTTCCTTCTCTGCCCTTCCCTACATTGCCAGTTCCCTCTCCAAATCATCTAGGAAAAGTCCATCCTCCCTCCCAATATCCTTCTCTACCCTTCCCTACATTGCCACTTCCCTCTCCAAATCATCTAGGAAAAGTCCATCCTCCCTCCCAGTTTCCTTCTCTACCCTTCCCTACATTGCCAGTTCCCTCTCCAAATCATCTAGGAAAAGTCCATCCTCCCTCCCAATATCCTTCTCTACCCTTCCCTACATTGCCAGTTCCCTCTCCAAATCATCTAGGAAAAGTCCATCCTCCCTCCCAATATCCTTCTCTACCCTTCCCTACATTGCCAGTTCCCTCTCCAAATCATCTAGGAAAAGTCCATCCTCCCTCCCAGTTTCCTTCTCTACCCTTCCCTACATTGCCACTTCCCTCTCCAAATCATCTAGGAAAAGTCCATCCTCCCTCCCAGTTTCCTTCTCTACCCTTCCCTACATTGCCACTTCCCTCTCCAAATCATCTAGGAAAAGTCCATCCTCCCTCCCAATATCCTTCTCTACCCTTCCCTACATTGCCACTTCCCTCTCCAAATCATCTAGGAAAAGTCCATCCTCCCTCCCAATATCCTTCTCTACCCTTCCCTACATTGCCACTTCCCTCTCCAAATCATCTAGGAAAAGTCCATCCTCCCTCCCAATATCCTTCTCTACCCTTCCCTACATTGCCACTTCCCTCTCCAAATCATCTAGGAAAAGTCCATCCTCCCTCCCAGTTTCCTTCTCTGCCCTTCCCTACATTGCCACTTCCCTCTCCAAATCATCTAGGAAAAGTCCATCCTCCCTCCCAGTTTCCTTCTCTGCCCTTCCCTACATTGCCACTTCCCTCTCCAAATCATCTAGGAAAAGTCCATCCTCCCTCCCAGTTTCCTTCTCTGCCCTTCCCTACATTGCCAGTTCCCTCTCCAAATCATCTAGGAAAAGTCCATCCTCCCTCCCAATATCCTTCTCTACCCTTCCCTACATTGCCACTTCCCTCTCCAAATCATCTAGGAAAAGTCCATCCTCCCTCCCAGTTTCCTTCTCTGCCCTTCCCTACATTGCCACTTCCCTCTCCAAATCATCTAGGAAAAGTCCATCCTCCCTCCCAGTTTCCTTCTCTGCCCTTCCCTACATTGCCACTTCCCTCTCCAAATCATCTAGGAAAAGTCCATCCTCCCTCCCAGTTTCCTTCTCTGCCCTTCCCTACATTGCCACTTCCCTCTCCAAATCATCTAGGAAAAGTCCATCCTCCCTCCCAGTTTCCTTCTCTGCCCTTCCCTACATTGCCACTTCCCTCTCCAAATCATCTAGGAAAAGTCCATCCTCCCTCCCAGTTTCCTTCTCTGCCCTTCCCTACATTGCCACTTCCCTCTCCAAATCATCTAGGAAAAGTCCATCCTCCCTCCCAGTTTCCTTCTCTGCCCTTCCCTACATTGCCACTTCCCTCTCCAAATCATCTAGGAAAAGTCCATCCTCCCTCCCAGTTTCCTTCTCTGCCCTTCCCTACATTGCCACTTCCCTCTCCAAATCATCTAGGAAAAGTCCATCCTCCCTCCCAGTTTCCTTCTCTGCCCTTCCCTACATTGCCAGTTCCCTCTCCAAATCATCTAGGAAAAGTCCATCCTCCCTCCCAATATCCTTCTCTACCCTTCCCTACATTGCCACTTCCCTCTCCAAATCATCTAGGAAAAGTCCATCCTCCCTCCCAGTTTCCTTCTCTACCCTTCCCTACATTGCCAGTTCCCTCTCCAAATCATCTAGGAAAAGTCCATCCTCCCTCCCAATATCCTTCTCTACCCTTCCCTACATTGCCAGTTCCCTCTCCAAATCATCTAGGAAAAGTCCATCCTCCCTCCCAATATCCTTCTCTACCCTTCCCTACATTGCCAGTTCCCTCTCCAAATCATCTAGGAAAAGTCCATCCTCCCTCCCAGTTTCCTTCTCTACCCTTCCCTACATTGCCACTTCCCTCTCCAAATCATCTAGGAAAAGTCCATCCTCCCTCCCAGTTTCCTTCTCTACCCTTCCCTACATTGCCACTTCCCTCTCCAAATCATCTAGGAAAAGTCCATCCTCCCTCCCAATATCCTTCTCTACCCTTCCCTACATTGCCAGTTCCCTCTCCAAATCATCTAGGAAAAGTCCATCCTCCCTCCCAGTTTCCTTCTCTACCCTTCCCTACATTGCCACTTCCCTCTCCAAATCATCTAGGAAAAGTCCATCCTCCCTCCCAGTTTCCTTCTCTACCCTTCCCTACATTGCCACTTCCCTCTCCAAATCATCTAGGAAAAGTCCATCCTCCCTCCCAATATCCTTCTCTACCCTTCCCTACATTGCCACTTCCCTCTCCAAATCATCTAGGAAAAGTCCATCCTCCCTCCCAGTTTCCTTCTCTACCCTTCCCTACATTGCCAGTTCCCTCTCCAAATCATCTAGGAAAAGTCCATCCTCCCTCCCAGTTTCCTTCTCTACCCTTCCCTACATTGCCACTTCCCTCTCCAAATCATCTAGGAAAAGTCTGACATGTTTGAGTACCCTTAGACTTGTCTGGAACTCTTGGAATGCCGTGAGATATGCTAATTACAGCGTAGGTAATTCCTCTCGCCAAGTCAACACCGATAGAACTGCTCCGAATTCAGCCGCCAAGTAAAAAAGTTGAGAAATGTATATCGAGCGACTGACGGCAGACCCGGAAGTCCGATATATATTTTGGGAGAAAAGTGATGATTCACTTTCCGGAGAGTTTTTGTGTTTAAAGGAGACTCATGAATGACAGAGGCCAGGGATAGTAACAATGCTCTAGACTGAACATGTGCATATGATCAGCGGCCAAGCTCCCTCTTCACCCAAGCTAGGACCAAGGAGGTTAAAAGGTTCAAAGGTCACTCGTGAATGGCAGAGTTAAGAGACATTGACAATGCTCTAGTTAGCAGGACAATGCTCTAGAGACTGACCATATTTCCATATGATACACGCTGAAGCCTCCTCTCCACGTAAGCTACGACTAGGGGGTGGGGTGGGGGGGGGGGGGCAGCAATGGATGCTGATGACTCAGCAGGTAGACCTATAGGCTCCCAAATCCCCCTCCTTGGCTTACAAGGATGACGAGGTTGCAGACACTGCGAGGAGCTATCGAGCTTGGGCGGGACTTGAACCTCAGTTCGGCGCTCGTCAGGCAAAGGCGTTTCCATTTGTGTATCTGTCGGGTGTTCGACTGTGGTGGGTCACAGATAATTTGGAAAAGAAATTTGGCTATCAGTCTCATTCCTGAAAGCTTTCTCCGGACAGTTCCCTCCTGTTCCTAATACTATGTAGTTAATTCTAATAGCCAGGCCTTCTCAATCATGAGGTTCAATACTACACAGTATTCTAGAAGTTTTGTTCCAGCTGTTACCAAGTTGTGGAATAATCTTCCTAGTCGGGTAGTTGTATTGGTAGAACTTCAAATGTTAAAAGTTGCAGCAAATGTTTTTATGTTGAACAGGCTGATATGTGAATGATCTGTTTTTATGTTGTTTTTGTTTTTAAAATATTTAAATTGTCAAATATTTCTCATATTTATTCATTTCCTTATTTTCTTTCCCCACGCCTATTTTTTCATGTTGGAGCTCTTGGGATTATAGCATCTTGCTTTTCCAACTAGGGTTGTAACTTAGCTAATGATATATATATATATATATATATATATATATATATATATATATATATATATATATATATATATACACACGTATATATATATATACACACTATATATATATATATATATATATATATATATATATATATATATATATATATATATATATATATACAGTGTGTAGGAAAGGAAAGCTTAACGTTAAGGGGTGCATGGAACCCCCCTCTCCCCGGCCTGTCCCCTCTAATCTTCCATTCCATTCGACGTTCAAATAGTTTATATTTTCAAAGAAAATTAAGTGTCTTTTTGAAAAGAAATAAGGAATCACTGAGATTGAAGTGATTTCAGGAGTATTCAAGAAGGATACAGGTCGCGACTGTGTAAGCAGCGTTATTTGTAATATTTTTTTTTAGCTTTTTTTTTTCTTTTTTTTTTTCTTTTAACTCCAATCCCAGAGATTTTCTTCTATCTTTCTATCCAAATTTTTTAACTACACTGTTAAAAAGTTTTCGTAAAAAAAAAGGTAAAAATCCTGTAATGAATGTTGCCAGGCATTTAACGTTTTAAAAACGGATATATTGACCGACAGATAATAACAGATGATAACAAAAGGTATATAAATTACGGTCGCCTGTATTTATTGAAATACGGCTGAGAACCGTATATTTCTACGGAGAATTTTCGATTAAAATCACGTTTTATTTAACAGCGTATACAGTTCATATTCTATATAAAGAAACGAACCGAGAAATGTCAGATACGTCCCAATCACTGGTGGGGAAGCTGCACTGAGGAGAAATGTTTCAAGTGAAGGCAATTTAAAGTTCAAAGTTCGCTTATGAATGGCAGAGGCAAGGGACAGTGACATTGCCCTAGCAAGCAGGACAATGCCATAGAGACTGACCATATTTTATATGATCAGCGCCCAAGCCCCCTCTCCACCCAAACTAGAACCCGGGAGGGCCAGGCAAATGGCTGCTGATGACTCAAAAGATAGACCTATAGGCTCCCCCAAACCCCCCAACCTTAGCTCACAAGGATAGTAAGGTTGCAGACACTAATGGCACTAACGAGACTGAGCGGGACTCGAACCCTCGACTGGCAAACACCAGGCAGAGACGTTACCAATCAGGCCACAACAACCCAATTGTAGCTAAGTAAACTAACTATTGCTAGATATTGTCAAAGGAAGGTCTCACTAATTCTCTTCTTAAAAGAAATCATAGAAAATTTATTTTATACGCAATGTAATGCCAGAGAACATTTATCTAATTGTATATCATTATGTATACACAAAAGCGAGTTAGTGATTCAAGGTTGAATTTAAAACAAATATTTTTTTTATCCATTTTTCTTGTTGCCCCGAGACGAGAACTTTATTTGGCGATGCTGTCTCTATTACCGTGCACGCAATATAATCCGGAATATTTTCATTCTTCCTAACTTCGTCATTTGGTCTCGTGCATGTGTTTCCTTAATATTTTCAGAGCACGAAATCACGAGAACGACCATGGTTGATATGTATTTGCGGTAATTTGCTATATGTTGGAATGTGTGTGTGTGTGTGTTTGCCACGCACGTAGATATATGTGTCCCAGTCTGAAATGCAAATTTAAACCTTGGTATGAGATAGAGAAAACACTCGTAATGGAGTCCATTTCGATCATTACAGTATTTCAATGATACAATAGCATTCGTCTGTTTACGTTAAGTGTATGCATATTGACACTAGATAATTCTTAATCTCCGAGTGTTAATCTATGGACCTCAAATACCGTATTGTACCGAACGTATTTGTTCAGTTTATCTGAAACCATTGCTATCGATAAGTTTAGAGTACGTTAGGAACCGCTTGGAATATGACAAGCGGTCACGCTTAACTCGATGAATGATATTAATAACATGTTGTCTTTTGCAACAGACCGCCAAGGTCGTTAATGCAAGTTTCTGCAACGCTCAGCGGGATTGTTAACTTATACTATCGTAGTGAGTGTGGTTTCTTCATTCATTCGGTCACTCATTCATTCTTCCATACCTTCATTCACTACGGATTTAATGACCATGGGAATCAGGTAGATGAATATTGTATGTAAAACGGTAATCAAATGGTTCTCAACCTTGTTTGTCCCATGCACCCCTTTCACCACATGTCAGAATGTCATTACTCCCTCTTTTCCGAAACTGTCTGATTCAAAAAGTTAAAAAATATGCATATAATACAATTTTTCCCATGTAAGTTCATATACATTAAAAATTTTATATGGGTTATTTTTATAGTGGTTCCGGGGGATGTCAGTGCCAATAAAAAAATAACATTCTAACAGTTTGAGTTTGCCAGTCAGTAGTCCCAATTATCCTTCCACAGAAAACCTGAAATTCTCTCTCTCTCTCTCTCTCTCTCTCTCTCTCTCTCTCTCTCTCTCTCTCTCTCTCTCTCTCTCCCGTGCATACCTCCCTGGTTGAGAACCCCCGGGATAAGCAATCATCAGGTGATTGAATAAGGAATTAATCGAAACAGCATCTGTGTACATTGAATAACTCCAACCTTAACTTTGTAATGTTATAAGAGTTTACCTATATTGCAATTATGTTGTATGCCAGCTATATTTGTAGAAATGCAAGGCCAACAGACCTCCCTCGCGTTAGGCTCACTAAATTACATCAATCCGCCACGTGCAAGGTGTTTTGAAAAGCTATGAAAGTCGATCTATCTATGTGAGGCTCAGTACTAAATAGTCTTCTAGAAGTTTTATTCCACCTATGACCAGGTTGTGGAATGATCTTCCTAATGAAGAAGTTGAAATGGTGGAACGTTTAAAAGTTCAAACTTGCAACGAATGTTTTCATGTTGAACAGGCTGACAAAGTCTCTCTTTACATTTTATATATGAAAGGTCTATTTCAATTTTGTTACTGTTCTTAGAATATTTTATATTAATTGTTCATTACTTTTCTTGTAGTTTATTTATTTCCGTATTTCCTTTCCTCGCTTGGCTATTTTTTCTTGTTGGAACCCTTGGGCTTATAGCATCCTGCTTTTCCAACTAGTATTGTAGCTTAGCTAGTGATAAGAGTCATAGAAATAAAGCTGTCTTATGCTGTGCAATAGAAAAACATTCTTAACGCTGGAAGCCTACTTATGTCAACTCAAAGGAATTTGCAAAATACACCCACCTCTTCATTCCCCCCCCCCCCCCAGAAAGAAAAATCATTGAAGCTCACCACTAGTTACGAAATAATCGAATAAGTTGAATTGAGAAATGTGATCGAATTTTTATTTTTTCATTTTTACATATTGAAAATGAATTATTCAGATGGTTCAAATATTTTATATAGATTAATTTAGTCTGTTTTGCTATTTCGTTTGAAAAGATTTGTGTCGATTTTGGGGGGTTATAGTTTGATTTTACCAATTTCATTTACTTCTTATATACTAAGTAATTTTAATCGATAACAGATTACACCTTATAAATTTGTTTTGCAAATAACCAATTTTGAGTAATTTCAAGTTAGAGAGAGAGAGAGAGAGAGAGAGAGAGAGAGAGAGAGAGAAAGCTTTATCAGATCTGCCATCGTGTTTGTAATAAATCTGTATAAAACATGAATCAGAGGAAGTCATGATTCTTCATGTTATCAGTACTGATGTTGTATAGGTAATAAATCTATGTAGCAGGAGAGAGAGGGAGAGAGAGAGAGAGAGAGAGAGAGAGGAGAGAGAGAGAGAGAGAGAGAGAGAGAGAGAGAGAGAGAGAGAATGCTTTATCAGATATGCCATCGTGTTTGTGATAAATCTGTATAAAACTTGAATCAGAGGAAGTCATGATTCTTCATGTGTTATCGGTACTGATGTTGTATTGGTATTAAATCTATGTAGCGGGAAAGAGAGAGAGAGAGAGAGAGAGAGAGAGAGAGAGAGAGAGAACGGAGTCCTAACAAACAACCAGGTAACAAGAACCCACAAACACCGTCAAACAAAGTCTAAATGATACTTTAATTGCGTAATTGGTTGCGTCAAGTTTACGACTCTCTTGATTGGTTTGACGCCGTTGGGGGAAGCACCAGATATACAGCGGCGGCTGGTTTGCAAAACGCTGCATTTTGTTTGTTCCTTTATATAGGATTTTTATTTATTTTCTTGGTTGGTTTTTATTTATTTATTTTCTAACACAAATTATATATTTAATCTGCCACACTAATGTTGCTTTAATAATTGTTAAAAGTCCAGTGTCTTCCTTCAGGGTGCACTCTGGCACACTAAACTATCTGTTTCGTTATTTCCTTTCCTCATTGGGCTATTTTCCTCATTGGAGCCCTTGGACTTATAGCATCCTGCTTTTTCATCTAGGGGTGTAGCTTAGCTATATTAATATTATTTAGTATTTTCCTGGCATTCTTTATTTTCTAACAGAAGTCATAATTTATATCTGATGCTGCCACACTAATATTACTGTTACAATTGTTAAAATTCCATTGTCTCTTCCTTCACTATACATTCTACCACACTATTTTATGTTTCCTTATTTCCTCTCCTCATCTGGCTATTTTATTCATTGGGCTTATAGCATCCTGCTTTTCCAAGTAGGGTTATAGCTTAGCTATAATAATAATAATAATAATAATAATAATAATAATAATAATAATAATAATATCCGATACGAGCGGGTGGAAGGGAACCTCAATTTAATAAGGAACTGGAGAATTATAACAACGCCAAACATTCATAAATTTAATTCCATCACCAACAAATAACGACGTTTCTAACATCTCTGTGTTCATAATCATGTTCCTTTGTGAAAGAAAGTATTCCAAAATAAACAGTTTTATTAATCATAAAGAAAAGCTGCAAAAGACCTTTGAGTCAATGGTGATGTACTTGTTTAACTGTCCAAATTGCCAATTAGCTTATATTGGCTCCACGAAAAAATGCTTTTTTTCTCGCTGCTAAGATCACAAGGGAATTAGCAGCGGAACTGGCAGAGCCTTGTCCAAACCTTTACAGTCCAGCATACGAGACCATTGCGACATGGATTGAAAGTGTTCGTTCTCTTTGGATAACTTGTCAATACTATACAGAGCCTCATATGAAAATGAAATAAGAATAGCAGAGTCAATTTTCATAAAATCTAAAATGCCATAACTTAACCTAGAAATTTCTAGTTTTCCTTTGAAAAGTGCCTATTTATGCCTTTATTCCATTCTAAATTAAATTTTATTTGTTTACAATATTTATGTACAGTTTGCTCTTTATTGTTTTACTTTCTTTTATCCAGGTTGGTGATGGAAATAAATTTAAGAATGTTTGGCGTTGTCCATAATTATCCAGTTCCTAATAATAGTAATAATAATAATAATAATAATTATAGCCCTTTTTAGGGAAAACAATTAGAGTCTAAGAAGAAACTATATAAAAAAAAATAAGATAATTGAACGAATAAAATGATTAACAGGAAAACTATGAAACGAGACTGGTGTCAGCCTGCTCATCATAAATGCATTAACATTAGGGTTAGAGTTAAGGGGTTCAACAGAATCAATTTCATGATTAGAAAAGAATAGATCTTCTGTGGCACTGTTTGGTTATTGATCCTTTAAAAAAAAAGAAAAACAGTAGCATTTCTAATACTACTTCATGGATTGTCTTTTACTTTTTTTGAAAGGCTTTATAGACCTAATGTTAATTGTGCAACTAAATAGAGAAGTGCTCCTCATAATATAGGTGAAGAATAACATGGAAGATAGATCATTTTTAATAGAATAATCAAACTCAGGTAGATCTCAAATCTAAAGCGTGATACTGATAGAACTAAAAGAAGAAGACCTGTCTATAGATAAACTTCATGTAAATTTAGCTAGAGAAAAGATTACGCCAATTCTTTTAAAACTTATAAAGCAGCTATTATAGGGGAAGGACACTCCAAAATCAAACCATTGTTCTTTAGTCGTGGGTAGTGCCATAGCGTCTGTACCATGGTCTTCCACTGTCTTGGGTTAGAGTTCTCTTGCTTGAGGGTACACTCGGGCACACTATTCTATCTAATTTCTCTTTCTCTTGTTTTGTTAAAGTATTTGTAGTTTATATAGAAAATATTTATTCTAATGTTATTACTGTTCTTGATATATTCTATTTTTCCTTGTTTCCTTTCATCATTGGGCTATTTTCCCTGTTGGGGCCCCAGGGCATAAGCATCCTGCTTTTCCAACTAGGGTTATAGCTAAACAAGTAATAATAATAATAACAGAATTCGCGAAATGACACTATACGACGATGGCGTCCTGTCTAGAGGAAGGTGAGGTTTTAAAAGTTGTGGGCTTGGTGTTATTGTCGTGTTGTGGGAAGAAGGGAGACGTTTGGGGTTGTGCTGTGAGGAAGAAAGGAGGTTAAGCACTGACGGTTGACTGGTTGTGACATAGTGAAGAGTGGTGCAAGGTTTGTAGGCTGATTCTGGCGGAATCATTTTTCTTTTCTTTTTTTTTTTTACCGAATAGTCTGGCCTATTCCTTCCACATTCTCTTTTGTCCTCAAACACATGACAACACTGGAATACCAAACAATTCGTTTTCACTCAAGGGGTTAAATACTGCACTGTAATTGTTCTATGGCTTCTTTCCTCTTGGTAAGAGTAGATGAACCTCTTAAGCCTCGGTATGCAGCTCATCTAGGAGAATCCAAAATTAAACAATTGTTCTAATGTGTTGGATAGAGCCATAGCCTTTTCTACCATGGTCTTCCACTGTCTTGGGGTAGAATTCTCTTGTTTGAGGATACCCTTGGGCACACTATTCTATATTATTCTTATTTTTCCTGTTATTTTGAAGTTTTTTATAGTTTATATATGAAAAATTTATTTTGGTGTAGTTACTGTTCTTAAAATATTCTTTAATAATTGTTTGTTACTTCTCTTGTTATTTATTTATTTCCTTATTAACATTCCTCACTGGGTTATTTTCCCTGTTGGAGCCCTTGGGTTTATTGCATCCTGATTTCCAACTAGAGTTGTAGCTTAGCTAGTTATTATAGTAATTATAATTGCGAGGGCACTCACTCTTTGCCGACATTTCCCAATGTCCTTACCATTTCTATTTTTATCTAATGGTATTAGAGATTCGCCCATTTAGGCGATTATTATTATTATTGTTATTATTATTATTATTATTATTAGCCAAACTACAACACTAATTAAAAAAAAGAAAACAACCCAAGGTCTCCAACAGGGAAAGCAGCTCAGTACAGAAAGTGAATAGAGAATAACGAATAAACCATGCATATAAAAACATATATTAAGAATAGTAACAATGTTAATAGATAAGTTATATGTAAACAGTGAAACGTGCCCCATGTCAACCTGTTTAAAATTAAAAAGCATTTGCATCGTGTTTTAGCCTCTGGAATTCCTTAAACAGTCTGTATAGGTGGGGGTTATAAGGGAGAAGGGGCCGATGTTACTTTATAAAGTACCACGTATTTAATCCCACTAATTTCGTCTGTCTACTTTATCAGTGACATTAATTTTATGCGCATTAAACTTCAAGGGACATAGAATATGGAAATTGTTGAACGAGGGACTTTTAAACACTTTTTCTTGGCAATACGTTATTGAATTTAGTTTTCGAGGTCTTTTTCGTAATAATATCTGAATACTCTTGCCTTAGTATAATTAACTCTTTAGTGTTTTTTTTAGATACTGGGTTGCTTTGCCTGTTGTGATCTCTAGGCTTGTAGACTGCAATGCTTTCTAGTGATAATAGTGATAATAATTCATAAGACCTTGTGTCATTTTTCTTTTCCCGGTAGTTATCCGATTCAATATATACCTTTTAAATGATATATAGGTCTCTCCTCTCTCTCTCTCTCTCTCTCTCTCTCTCTCTCTCTCTCTCTCTCGTAGCCAGAGGTAAGGCCTTATCTAATCAGTTCAGTAATTAGCGTTCCAGCTATGTGTAGTGATGTTACTCATTTCCTTTGCAAGCAGAGTGAAGGAATTTCTGTTATATATAAAGTCATTCTTGCTATCAAAGGTAGATTATGACTACCATGGCGTTTTGGCC
>NC_090757.1:23458555-23488555 GCF_036898095.1 Palaemon carinicauda
GATGCCATAATTTGCCATCTGCAGAGAGCAGTTTGCTTGTAATGAGCATCACGCCGCGTTGTTCCCACTGTCTGTGTGTCATACCCCTATCAGCTTTCTCTCTCCCCTCCTTGTAGCGTGCTTGCGCGCTCCGAAATACCTTTCAAAACTTATGCAAATTTCTTCATCTTTAGTTTTATGGCTCAATCTATCTCTTGCAATATCCCATTCTTTTCTTCGATAGTCTTCCCCTCGGAGGGTGGAGGAAGGGAGGGGGGATGTGAGGGGTCATCATCCTACCCTCTTCCCCATGAGGGGTTGATGGGAAGGGCCGAGTGAGTGGGCCAGAACTGTTAAAAAAAGGGGAAATAAAAAAAAAGAATGAAAACGCTTACTCAGATGTTCGATCGCGAAACCCAATCTAGCCAAAAGGGAATCGCTTATCCGAGTCACGCAAGTGTCTGCGTCGGTCTTGAGTCCCAATGCAGCTGTACGACGCTGATTACGCGGGACGCTTTTTTTTAAGAGAGAGAGAGAGAGAGAGAGAGAGAGAGAGAGAGAGAGAATGTATGCATCCCATGCAGCTTTGCCTGCTCCACCCCCTCATCTGTCAACAGCGGCACCCCCGCACTCTTCTACAGACCCTCTCATCTTCCCCCCCCCCCTCTTATCCTCTGGCGCCCCCCCCCCCCTATCCCTTCAGGAACCGTCTGTTAAGAGCATCAGTGTCCTCATCTGTCCTCACTGTTGGTGTTGGCCGACGGAACTTGTTGCATTGCAGTCTCTGCTCTGCAAGAATTGGATGACCTGTTCGAATGAGCTGGCTTTGGTTTGTTTTCCTTAGCTCAGTTTGGGTTCTTTGTTTCACTCTTAATGTAATTTAATGTATTTTAATGTAATTTTCCCACGTTTTATTAGGTAGATATAAGGGAATGATTACCTTTTTTGTTACATGTATCATTTTTACAATGCTTGACAGCCTCAAAGTTTCGCATGATTTTAGTACCCTGGAGAGACGGGAATATAAGCTATGTGTGAAAACACTGGGTACTTCATTTAGCTTTGTATTTTCGGTAATGTCTTGCACACATATACGTTATGTGTATATATATATATATATATATATATATATATATATATATATATATATGATATATATGTGTGTGTGTATGTATATGTGTGTATAGACACAAATTATATATATATATATATATATATATATATATATATATATATATATACACGCACATATATATATATATATATATATATATATATATATATATATATATATATATATATATATATATATATATATATGCACGCACATATATAGATATATATATATATATATATATATATATATATATATATATATATATATATATATATATATATATATATGTATGTATGTATGTATCGGATGCGTTTATTTGTTCATTTATTTCACCTTGCGCCTCTTTTTTTTTCTCTCTTTGTGGATGGTCCAGCCCGGAAGAGTACAGCCCTCAGATTTTTCACCAATTCCTCAGTGGGCGAGTATACTACACTCTTGCCTTCTTTTATGTGGGTAAAGGTCACATTATGCGTAAAGCCTTGATAGATAATAGTTACAGTGTATTATGTAATTGATTAAAGGAAGCTGTCTTCTCAACTATTACTTCCTATTACAACGGTAAAAATAATGTGTACGTGCATATACTATACAATTGTAGTGATGCATGTAACTCAATTAACCATTCATATTTACTCATTCAGTTTTTGTCCATTGATTGTAGATTACCTTGGCTTTAGTTAATCGTAATGCTTTGTTGATTTCTTCCGTCATTAAAAATAAAACATGTTTTTAAAAATATTTCTAAGTAAAGGATTTAATTACTTCAGTAATAGTGATTTTTAAATAGTAACTTACGATGTTTATTGGACATGGGAATTGCTTGGTAAGACTAAAATTCTGCCGATAGTACTTATCAGTGATAAGATTAATTCGCGCTTTAGTTAATTTCATTATCCAAAAAGCCCAAGATAACCCAGTTTTTCAATTTGAAGAGTGAATTTTTGTCCAACTAATTAAAACACATTTTGAATAAGACGATAATAAAGTTGTAAAGCAAATTGTCTTCCTTAACACTTAGATATCCTAAAATTATATCCGATGTGGATATTAATATATGACTGAATCTTCCGGAAGGTATCCTAAAATTATATCCGTTGTGGATATTATTATATGACTGAATCTTCCGTAGAAACATTTGAGTATCATCAAAGGATTTTCGATATAAATACAAGACAAAAGTCAAACTGAGAGAAGTATTTGACCAAAGTCCCGGAGTCTTTCTAACACCTGTAGTTTCAAAGGGATATTTCCATCAAAGCCTCTGGATATTAGCTTCGTGTCATCCTTTTGATGGTTGTAATAACCCTAAAAGCGAAGGGAAGATGGCTCCTCGAAGGAGGAATGTAGGAAGGTGTGAGAAAATTGGAGAGGAATGGGAAAGATATACAGTGATATGTAGAAAAATTGGATGTGACTATAGATTATAGGGTTACCTAAACAATTAAGTTTTTCTTACAACTTTCAAATAACGGGAACGCCAAAATTTTGAGAGAAGATACGGCGTAGGTATTTAACTTCACATTGGTTAGTTTTTTTTTTTTTTTTTTTTTTTTTTTTTTTTTTTTTTTTTTTATCAAAACGCATAATATGCATTTGTATTACATTCTTCTAAGATTGTTATTCTTACAATAACAACCTATGGAAATTAAGATTATGATCTCGAAATTAAGATTATGATCTCGTGAAGACTGCTACGCCATCTTGATAACGAAGTTATACTATTGTAAAAAAAAAAAAATTTTTTTTTTTTTTTTAATGGCTATACGGCAGATATTTTCTCAAGGGATATTTTTCCCCATTGATTGAGTTAAAGATCAAGAGATCAGACTTTGAAAGTAAATCAGGACTCAGAATCGTATTTCATGTTCCGCCACTCGGACTTCAAAGGAAGACCGCTCGATAGGAGGAATCAGATTGAAGTTCTTCGTTATTCATTCATTCATTCCTTTGAGCTTTTCTTATCTTCTTCCATTTCCATCTTACTTTTAGATGGTTATGGCGTCCCGAGGATTGGAAGTACATGTTGATTTTCATGATCCTGCAAGGTGCCGATTGGTTAATAGAGTAGATTGAATTAGGAGGCTTCTTGGTCGGATAGTTCTCTCTCTCTCTCTCTCTCTCTCTCTCTCTCTCTCTCTCTCTCTCTCTCTCTCTTAATCTTTAATACTGACAGGAAAGATGGGTGAACGTATAATTGTGCTATTTTAGTAGGGAATAGTTTAAAAAGTTGAATGTTAGTAAGGGTAATATTAAGTGTGGTTTGACCACAGTATTATTTATATCAAGGTACATTTTTCTTATAGTTTTAAGATAACATAGTACAATAATTTCTTTCTTGTATTGTACTTTTTGTTTTCTGGTAATCTTGGCACTTAATCTAGTAAAGTAGATGGTGAATGGCAAAGTATTGATTTAGAAGCTCAAGATAGAGACGACGGGGGAAATCTAACCGAGACCCTTTGCGTCAATAGGCGTAGGGGGTGATAATGCTCATAATGAATCTAGTTGTGTAAATGATGACGCACTAGCGTAATGAGTAAAATAGCCTCGGTTCGATTCCAGGCGATGACTGAATGGCTGAATGATCTGTAGCATGTAACGGAAAACCCACATTGCTTCGATTGTCAGACTGGGTCTGCTCTTTTTCCAAGGGAAAGGAACTGATGAAAATAAGGCAACTGGTGAAGACGTCAGAACTCTGACGCATTGATCGATGGGGAGAATAAGAGTAGAAGGTCTCGCTTAAGTGATAGCAATGGGCAGCCCAGGACCGAGGGGGACCAGGCATTGGCTGCTGATGATTAAAAGAGGTACTACCGCTAGAGAGTTATGGGGTCCTTTGACTGGCCAGATAGTACTACATTCGATCCTTCTCACTGGTTATGGTTCATTTTCCTTTTGCCTACACATACACCGAATAGTCTGGCCTATTCTTTACAGATTTTTCTCTGTCCTCATACATCTGACAACACTGAGATTACTAAACAATTCTTTTTCACCCAAGGGGGTTAGCTACTGCACTGTAATAGTTTTATAGCTACTTTCCTCTTGGTAAGGGTAGAAGAGAATCTTTTGCTTTGGTAAGCTGCTCTTCTAGAAGAGGGATACTCCGAAATCAAACCATTGTTCTCTAGTCGTGGGTTGTGTTATAGCCTCTCTACCATGGTCTTCCACTGTCTCGGGTTAGAGTTTTCTTGCTTGAGGGTACACCTCGGGCACACTATTCTATCTAACTTCTCTTCCTGCGGTTTTGTTAAAGTTTCTATAGTTTATTTAAGAAATATTTATTATAATGTTATTACTCTTCTTAAAATATTTTATTTTTCCTTGTTTCCTTTCCTCACTGGCTATTTTCCCTGTTGGGGCCCCTGGGCTTATAGAATCCTGCTTTTCTACCTAGGGTTGTAGCTTAGCAACTAATAATAATAATGAAAATCTATAGTCCGCCAAAAACACTTATCCTTATTTCACAGTTACGGTAAGGTCGTGAGAAGTGCTCGAACTCCGGACCTACTGATTGCGCGTCACTGATGATCCCCTAAGCCAGCACAACGACGTGATGGTTTGTAAACCATAATACAATAATTAGAAGGCGTGGAGTTAATCCTCATCCCGTCGGGGTGGAGCCATTCCCCAGATATTGGGGAAATTAGCCTCCCCTAGAAAGGATAGAGTTACCCGAGTAATTGGATGAATTAAATCACTGGTGATTGAATTAATCCTGTGTTAGAGTCTGCTGCGTTACCTTACCTAATTATGAGCTTCAAGTTGTTCTCTTTTAGGAAGGGGCATTTCATAATTGTAGGCTTTTGATTTTCTTGTTCTAAAGGGGCTTTCATAATGGCCCCCTTGTATTTTCCCCCGGTGCGGGGCAGCGGGATGGTCGGAGATGACTCGGGATTTTTAAAGAAAATATTGTAGTTCATTGTAACCTTATGCCGTTTACAATTATAATCGGTGGATGTTCTAATTTAGTATTGAATTCTGTCTGCATTCTTCCCTTCAAAGAAAGGTTTTTCTGTACCTTGGAGGTTGGAATACGTTCCTATTTATTTATTTGATTATCATTTTAATTATATTAACATTCATCGGCCCTTTGATTTACGTGGTAAAAGGTACCATCCAAAGAACTGCGCACTTAGCATCTTAAACAGTGTCCTTGTCTGGGATTGATCTGCTGCCATGCGAATGCAAGCCGAACACGTTACAACTGTACTAGCCAGAAGTTTCATAACTGTTTCTTCAATATGCAAAGAGGAGCTGTTTTGAGAATGGTTGGTTCATGAATAGGTGACTGATCTACTTATATTTATCCTCTGAGGTATCTTGCTGGGACGTAGGACGTGCAACTACATTTCCAAATTGAATTTTCACAAAGTGCTGTTGGAAAACCACTCTGGAATCAACCCTACCGATGAAGATTAAGAGTAATGAATCTTTTGGAAACCAAAAATACGAAGGAAACCACTATATAAGTAAATTTTGTTTTTGGAATACATTATGACATCATAAAGATAATAAAAGTATTGATATTATAATACCATGGAAGAGCGGATATGGTAGATAAGCAAATTTTGTTGGACGATTTACATTACTTTTCGTGGTGTTAATACAATTACGCAAGTCCTATTAAGAAAATAACCAACCACTCAAGTAAATTGTTTATTTAAACTAGTTTCATATCTTTTTTTCTTCAAAAGGAGCAATATTTAATGTGAATTCTTGATTTTCATGGGATCTCAAGCCATTGTAAACATAAAAAATAGTATTTTAATAGACGGGGATGGAGCATAATATCAGTATCTAAAAAAATGGCAAGTTATGGGAAGCCATTCTTACATCTTATGCAATCGTATGATGTTCAAACATCCTAAATTTTGTAGTTATATGATTTTATAATGTAGCCCCAACCCTGAAATTCTCTAATTCTTACCTGTTTTTATGAAAGATCACTTTTACAGAACGAGACATTTTAATATAGACATTTTATTATAGTTTGTAAATCTGCAAAATTTTTAACACATTTTCTCTTGAAAAAGAATAGATGAGTTAATTTACCACATGTTACCGACAGATAATGATATACAGTATACACACACACACACACACACACACACACATATATATATATATATATATATGTATATATGTATACATGTATGTATATATGTATACTGTTGTATATATATATATATATATATGTATATAAGTATACATGTATGGATATATGTATACATGTGTATATATATATATATATATATATCATATCCTTACGCCTATGGACGCAGAGGGCTTGTCTTGAACCTTTAACTCTATACTTCTCCATTCACCATATCTCTCTCTCTCTCTCCTCTCTCTCTCTCTCTCTCTTTATATATATATATATTTAAATATATATATATGTATATATATATATATGTGTGTGTGTGTGTGTGTGTGTTTGTGTGTGTGTGTGTGTGTGTGTGTAAATCTTCGAGGAATAGTTGATCATTATACCTGCAAGGTGTAATGCCTTCCGGCTTTGATACTTTTCCCCTTGTATCTCCAAAAATTCTCTCTCTCTCTCTCTCTCTCTCTCTCTCTTCTCTCTCTCTCTGTCTGTCTGGGAGCCTGTGATAAAATCTTTTAATTTTCTGCCGTAAAATTACAGGATTTATCAAGATGAATTCTTCTTTGGTGGGTCTTCCCTGCTCCCGTTATAATATATCACGATAATATCTAGTGGAAAGAAGGCATACAGGCATCGTCTGGGCATTAATCAATGTTTTTAAACTATTCTTTAAAAATTCAATTGTTTATTTTTGCGCAAATAATTATTTTTAAGAATACAGTTGTTTATTTGCGCAATTAATTATTTTTGAAATTATTTGTAATGGGTTAGTTTAATTAAGGATAGTTGGGGATTGGTATTGGTGATAAGAGAAATCATTATCGAAAATATTATTATTATTATTATTATTATTATTATTATTATTATTATTATTACAGTTGCCTTATCTGTTATTTCGCCCGCTGTATCCCACAATCTCTCGACTAATCTTCCTTTAATCAAACCTGCTCTTCCTCATCTCCCTCCCAACATCCCTCCTCTGCTGGACCCCTTCCCTCCCTGATCCTCCCACCATCTATTTTCCCTTCCTATATACTCTTCCTTGTTTTGGATCTTAATTTACTCCTGTATCACTTTCCTACCCTTCCCCCAGCTCTCCTCCCTGTAAAAATTTCCCCTTCTCATTCTCACTTCTTCCCTCTCTCGTTTCCCCAACATTTTCATCCTTTTCCATATTCTTTCCTTTTCCCTCTCCTAATTTTTCTTACTTCTTGCTCTCTCCCCTCTCCATCACTCTCCTAGTTACTCTGTCACCTCCCTCTAATCAATTTCAATTTCCCCCCCTTCCCAATTCCCATGATTCTCCTGTAGTTGCGCCTCCTTTCATCTCCTCCCCCTCCCCCATTCTCCTAGTTCTCCCCCTCCTCTTTCCCCCCCCCCCCCCCCGTCTTCTGATCACAAGTGCCTAAGAGCGATAAAGAGCAGCATGTGCAGGTTCACGTGATGGGAGCATAGCACTCTAGTCATTCAGAAGTGTTACCAGCTAAGATTTTATTAACCTTAGGGCCTATGGTCATCTTGTCCCTACAGACAGGGGGAAAATATGTCCCCGCAGGTTGGCAACGCTGATTGAATTATTACTCTCTCTCTCTCTCCTCTCGCTCTCTCTCTCTCCTCATCTCCTCTCTCTCTCTCTCTCTCTCGTGAGTTCGTTCGTACGCCCCCACCTATCTTTGGTAGTTTGTTTTATCTCCTGTTCGTATATGAATTTATGAACGGATTTGATATCTCTCTCTCTCTCTCTCTCTCTCTCTCTCTCTCGAGTTCGTTCGTACGCCCACCTATCTTGGTAGTGTCTGTTTTATCTCCTCCCGTTCGTATATATTTTAACGGATTTGTGCTCTCTCTCTCTCTCTCTCTCTCTCTCTCTCTCTCTCTCTCTCGTACTCCACCTATCTTTGGTAGTTTGTTTTATCTCCTGTTCGTATATATTTTGACGGATTTGATCTCTCTCTCTCTCTCTCTCTCTCTCTCTCTCTCTCGTGAGTTCGTTCGTACGCCCACCTATCTTTGGTAGTTTCTGTTTTATCTCCTCACGTTCGTATATATTTTGACGGATTTGATCTCTCTCTCTCTCTCTCTCTCTCTCTCTCTCCTCTCTCGTGAGTTCGTTCGTACGCCCACCTATCTTTGGTAGTTTCTGTTTTATCTCCTCCCGTTCGTATATATTTTGACGGATTTGATCTCTCTCTCTCTCTCTCTCTCTCTCTCTCCTCTCGTGAGTTCGTTCGTACGCCCACCTATCTTTGGTAGTTTCTGTTTTATCTCCTCACGTTCGTATATATTTTGACGGATTTGATCTCTCTCTCTCTCTCTCTCTCTCTCTCTCTCTCTCCTCGTGGAGTTCGTTCGTACGCCCCACCTATCTTTGGTAGTTTCTGTTTTATCTCCTCACGTTCGTATATATTTTGACGGATTTGATCTCTCTCTCTCTCTCTCTCTCTCTCTCTCTCGTGAGTTCGTTCGTACGCCCACCTATCTTGGTAGTTTTCTGTTTTATCTCCTCACGTTCGTATATATTTTGACGGATTTGATCTCTCTCTCTCTCTCTCTCTCTCTCTCTCTCGTGAGTTCGTTCGTACGGCCCACCTATCTTTGGTAGTTTCTGTTTTATCTCCTCCCGTTCGTATATATTTTGACGGATTTGATCTCTCTCTCTCTCTCTCATCTCTCTCTCTCTCTCTCGTGAGTTCGTTCGTACGCCACCTATCTTTGGTAGTTTTCTGTTTTATCTCCTCACGTTCGTATATATTTTGACGGATTTGATCTCTCTCTCTCTCTCTCTCTCTCTCTCTCTCTCTCTCGTGAGTTCGTTCGTACGCCCACCTATCTTTGGTAGTTTCTGTTTTATCTCCTCACGTTCGTATATATTTTGACGGATTTGATCTCTCTCTCTCTCTCTCTCTCTCTCTCTCTCTCTCGTGAGTTCGTTCGTACGCCCACCTATCTTTGGTAGTTTGTTTTATCTCCTGTTCGTATATATTTTGACGGATTTGATATCTCTCTCTCTCTCTCTCTCTCTCTCTCTCTCTCTCTCTCGAGTTCGTTCGTACGCCCACCTAGCTTTGGTAGTGTCTGTTTTATCTCCTCCCGTTCGTATATATTTTAACGGATTTGTGCTCTCTCTCTCTCTCTCTCTCTCTCTCTCTCTCTCTCTCGTACTCCACCTATCTTTGGTAGTTTGTTTTATCTCCTGTTCGTATATATTTTGACGGATTTGATCTCTCTCTCTCTCTCTCTCTCTCTCTCTCTCTCTCTCTCGTGAGTTCGTTCGTACGCCCCACCTATCTTTGGTAGTTTCTGTTTTATCTCCCTCACGTTCGTATATATTTTGACGGATTTGATCTCTCTCTCTCTCTCTCTCTCTCTCTCTCTCTCGTGAGTTCGTTCGTACTCCACCTATCTTTGGTAGTTTGTTTTAGCTCCTGTTCGTATATATTTTGACGGATTTGATCTCTCTCTCTCTCTCTCTCTCTCTCTCTCTCTCTCCCGTGAGTTCGTTCGTACTCCACCTATCTTGGTAGTTTGTTTTATCTCCTGTTCGTATATATTTTTGACGGATTTGATCTCTCTCTCTCTCTCTCTCTCTCTCTCTCTCTCTCTCTCTCTCTCGAGTTCGTTCGTACTCCACCTATCTTTGGTAGTTTGTTTTATCTCCTCCCGTTCGTATATATTTTGACGGATTTGATCTCTCTCTCCTCTCTCTCTCTCTCTCTCTCTTCTCTCTCTCGTGAGTTCGTTCGTACTCCACCTATCTTTGGTAGTTTGTTTTAGCTCCTGTTCGTATATATTTTGACGGATTTGATCTCTCTCTCTCTCTCTCTCTCTCTCTCTCTCTCTCTCGTGAGTTCGTTCGTACTCCACCTATCTTTGGTAGTTTGTTTTATCCTCCTGTTCGTATATATTTTGACGGATTTGATCTCTCTCTCTCTCTCTCCTCTCTCTCTCTCTCTCTCTCTCGAGTTCGTTCGTACGCCCACCTATCTTTGGTAGTTTCTGTTTTATCTCCTCCCGTTCGTATATATTTTGACGGATTTGATCTCTCTCTCTCTCTCCTCTCTCTCTCTCTCTCTCTCGTGAGTTCGTTCGTACTCCACCTATCTTTGGTAGTTTGTTTTATCTCCTGTTCGTATATATTTTGACGGATTTGATCTCTCTCTCTCTCTCTCTCTCTCTCTCTCTCTCTCTCTCTCGAGTTCGTTCGTACGCCCACCTATCTTTGGTAGTTTCTGTTTTATCCTCCTCCCGTTCGTATATATTTTGACGGAGTTGTGGGCGGAATGTGTACTTGAAGCGTCAGTGGCCCTGCTGTGAAAGGCTTCGTACTCCTTTTTTTATTGGTACAACATTGTGAGGCTACTGCTATTTATAACTGCTACTGATATTCATGGTTCTGTATGCTACTTATGCTTATGCTTCTACAACAGCTGCTATTGATAATAGTAGATGGATAGTTTATTTATTGTTTTTATGGGTACTCAATGCATGAGTACTACTGCGATTACAGCTGCTGCATTACATTTGTTTTCTTGCTGCTTACATTGCTACAGCAACAACTACTGCTTTATGTAGTTGTATGTGGGTTTCATTATTTTCATTCATACACAGTATGGTAGGACTGCTATGTATCAGCTCCTGCTACAGAATGCTATTTGTATTTATGCTGTAACTACTATTAATTTCAATAGCAATGTTAATGTTTCTGCCGAATTTATCTATATTGTTATTATTGGTTTTCTTTTTTTTCATTTTCTCTTTTTTACATTAACGGTACTTTAGACTTATTCTTCATAACGATTCGCTTAAGAATAATGGATATGATTTTAACACGATTTGTCTCCCTTTAGCCCATTTATTTTCTTTGGTGTGTAACAAGGATAACCTACGGATAGTAAAATCCCCATTCAACAGCGTCCAACCAGATTCCGTATTTTTTTATCCGCTGGGTATTCCACATCCTGAGAAATTGCACTTTCCATCTCGACCCTCTCTTATGTACCGGAATTTCTTCGATGGCAGGAGTGCATGATTTCAATATTAAACCTATATTTAACTTTTTTTATTATTTCAATCCTCTGATCTTCAGTGTTGCGTACTTTCATAATAACATTTTACTACTAATTCTATATTAAAATGAGCTATTCACTATTTGAAAATGAATTAGTTGGCCCCAATAAAACGTAAACTAGTGTAATTAAAACTGAACCTACGAATGATTTATTTGTTTTCCTTTACTGTTTTGATTCATTGAAAGGATATGTGAAGTAACCAATATCTATCATACGAGTGGGAGTAGTATTAATGATATCACTTTTTTATTGCAATGATTCATCTGTTACTCTAAAGACGTAGTACGTTTGGCCGCATCGTTGGAAGCTGCAGAAGATTGTTATTACACTCCAGAGGGACCCTTATTACGTTGGACCTTGAAAGAGAAACACTACTTGTTTCTAGAGATTTTTTTTTTTTTTTTTTTTTTTTACGTAGGTTGAAACATCTTTGGTGTGAGAAATGACTTCTTGTTTCAGGTAAAGGTTTGGAATTATAAATACGAATTTGTAATATTTCTATTAGCTAATACTTCAAGTTTGTCTGTTAATTGAACTTTTTATTTGTAATACGTATAGCTTTGTCGATTTCTATTTGTTATACGCCATGTTTTTGTTATTTCATTTATCTAATTTTTTTCTTTCCTTATTATTTAAATAAATCTACTGCAGTAATCATATATTTATCTGCTGTCACGTACATCTTGGCGAAATATATGAAGATTGATTAAGTACTGTAATTAAATAGTATTTATTAAAAGAAAAATTAATCAAAACTTAATTATCTCCTGGAATATTCTGACATCGTCTTTTCACCTTGGTTTTCTATCATTACTTAGCCCTCATTGCCTAAGGTCTGCAGTTTGCTCCCGGCCTCTCGCCACCTATCGTCGACCCAATTTTGAAAAGGTATCTTATCATTATCAGATTATGGAGCAAGAAAAACCTTCTCTAAACACTTGCTGAGAACTTGAAGACACTATGTGTTTCTTCTTATTATTTTACAATACACTGTTTTTCTTTTTCAAATGGAAGTGCTCCAATGGAATAGAGACATGGGTCTCAGCCGTATTAGTGAGATGCTGTTAGCGTATATATATATATATATATATGTGTGTGTATATATATATAATATATGTTGTGTGGGTGTTTGGATATATATGTGTTTGTGTTTGGGTATATATATATATATATATATATATGTATATATATATATATATATATATCTGTATATATATACTGTGAATATATACTCTTTGTTTATATATTTAAATATATATATATATATATATATATATCAATCAGTATGTAAGTCTGTACGTATCGCCTACAAACGTGCAACTGCCCTGAACCCCCAAAATCAACTCCGAAGGTCTTGTTAGGACATCAGCAGGTTCACTGGGATCCTTTGTCCTTCATGAATGAATGCTCTTTCAGATTAAGGCATGGATAGATGCCAGATCCTCATTGAAGGAGGACATTTCTTGTCTTGGAAGTGGCTCGTTTATGTCAAAGTTTTCTTAAGCAAAAAATTAGATGAAAATAGTATGAAAATATCTAACATTCTTTGCCAAACTTTGAAATTTCAGAACATTTTGTTTCAAGGATTCGAGTTTGTTTTTTTTTTTTTTTTTTTTTTTGTGTGTGTGTGTGGTGTGTGTGTGTGTGTGTTAGTTTTGCCATGCTGGATATTTATATTTGCCACTGAATTTATGTTGTTTTTTTGCGTCAATAAAATGTCGCTTTTTAGGTCAATAAAATACCGCGCTGTTTGGTGAACTCGTCAAAAACACACAAGAGAAACATTTAGTTACTCCTCTTGATGCGTTTCTAATTGTGTTTTTAAATGGTTTTAATATAATCTTTAAGGATAGAAATGTAACGCGTCTACTTTTATGAGTAATTTTCATTCCTCCTGGTTGATTTCCTTAGGTAGAAATTGGAAAACTCCAGAAACTGCATATTCCTTTAGAATCTCTATATACACTGAGTAACTTATTTATAGTTTTATAGTTACAGTAAAACAAAAGATAAATATCATATGAGTAATGTTACAAAAGATTGGATATTCACAGTAGAGTAGTTAAGTTTTTTTTCGGTAACAGTATGTACACAAACAACTAAACAAGTAGTTCACATAAACACTCTTAAGATTTTCTTTATTATTTATACTCCTGGAATTTGAAATGCGATTTCAATTTGAAGTTATGGATTTTTTTTTTTCCAGCAATCTAATATGCTGTTCCCATTATTTTGACTTGTAGAAACTGGAGTGACGATTACCCATCCTATTAGATGTAAAAAAGAAACTTTAAACTCCTAATGATAAGGACTGTATTTGGTTAATCATGACATAGTTTAGTATCATAAAACATCCAAAGACTGAAAACTTCATTGGAAAAATATTGTATCTTGGTTGGTGTAGGTGGAGGAGAAGAGTTTGATGAAGGATTAACCTGTCGATGTCCTCCCATTTTTAATTATGATATGGAAGCATATTAATTCTCTTCATTCTTGAGAGAGAGAGAGAGAGGGAGAGAGAGAGAGAGAGAGAGATAAACTGTTTTGGATCATTACATCAACAATCGAATTGAGTTAAATAAAAAAAAAAAAAAGACATGTTGGCCTCGAACCGTGTCAGCTTGACCATTCACTCAATAGATCCAGGTTTCCAACTAGGGTTGTAGCTTTGCTAGTAATACCATATATATATATATATATATATGTGTGTGTGTGTGTGTGTATATATATATATATATATATATAATTATCATCATCATCATCTCCTCCTACGCCTATTGACGCAAGGGGCCTCGGTTAGATTTCGCCTATCTCCTACTTCGCACTTCATAGTCCGTCCTCAGCCGTGTAAGACTGGGTCTTCCAACTCGTCTAGTGGCCTTGTGGAGGCCCACTGAACGTTTGGTGAACTAATCTCTTTTTGGGAGTGTGAAGAGCATGCTCAAACCATCTCATCTACCCTCTCATCATGATTTCATTCACATATGGCACTCGAGTAATCTCTCTTAGTTTCCTTTCTAATCCTGTCCTGCCATTTAACTCACATTATACATCTGAGGTCTTTTTTTCTAAATCTACTAAATCTATTGGAGATTGTTTCATTGTCATACCATGATTCATGTCCATAAAGTAACACCGATTTCATTAACCTAACATATAGTCTGATTTTTATATGTAATTTCAGGCAATTTGTGCTTCTTATAAGCGAAATTAAGAAGAAAATATACTGAAATGGAATATATTGCAAAATACGCTTGACGGGATTCTGATGAAGAAAAAAAATAAGGTGCTCGGTATTGGACGGGTATTTAAGGGCGTCACAAAAATCCTCTTAGATCCTCACTGCCTGTCAGAGATAAAGATTTAAATCCTAAACCTACTAGAAGGTTAATTAACTCTCTCTCTCTCTCTCTCTCATCTCCTCTCTCTCTCTCTCTCTCTCTCTCGTATTTACTTCAAGGGGAAGGGATGACTAATAGTATAGTGAGACGGAAGTTGCCAGCTGTATGAGTTCGTCCATTCTGGCAGTAGACATCTACAGTCGATTTGCTACCAGGTACGTAATCTACTGCTTAGATAAAAAGGCTTCCAGTCAGTAACGGAATGTACCCATATCTCTCCATATGGACCGAGAAACCAATTTCTGTAATCCTTTTAATAGGGATAGTAGACTACGAATATGAAACCCATATTATTATTATTATTATTATTATTATTATTATTATTATTATTATTATTATTATTAGCTAAGCTATAACCCTAGTTTGAAAAGTATTATGCTATAAGCCTAAATTCTCCAACAGTGAAAATAACCCAGTTAGGAAAAGAAGTAAATAAATTACATGAGAAATAATAAATATTTAATATACATATATATATACTGTATATATATTATATATATACATAATATACACATATGTTGTGTATTATCAATCTACCTATATACTGTGTATATATATATATATATATAGAGAGTGCGTGTGTGCGCGAAAACACTCATATATATATATATATATATATGTATACTGTATATATATGTATATATATACTGTATATATATGTATATACACACACATATATATATATATGTGTGTATATATATATATATATATATATGGAGAGTGCGTGTGTGTGCGCGCGCGTGAGCACTCATTTGTAAAGTAGAATAACGAGCAAAATAATAGACAAACAATTCACAACCAACGGCGCCTGATTGGCTTAACTTGAGGATAAGGATGCCGAGAGATAATAAGGTTCACCCAACGATGTCACTCGGGCTGACGTTCCCCTATGTATGAGGCAGCGACTTTTTTGTCGCAGCGACTTTTTTGCCGCTGTTGTTGTCGTCTTCATTGCTAACACTGTGGAAAAAAAGGACCCTGCCTTTAACCCTCCCTTAAATGCCGACTAGGGGGGGATTTGCCATCTGATTTACATAAGAATTAGACGTTTTTGTCAGGTCTGGGATAATTGTATTAGGAACCTGGGGGGATGAATGTTATCCATATAGTTTGCATGGAAGTTCCTAATTATACTGCTACATGTATACATTTAAATTGGCGTATATATTGTGCTTATTGAGATATTTTTGTTCTCCTCATATACCATAAATATATATATATATATATATATATATATATTTATATATATACATATGTATATATATACTGTATATAATATATATATATATATATGTATATACACATAATCATAACCACCATATCCCACGCCTATCGTGGTAAAGGGATATATATATAATATATATATTCATGTGTCTATATATATATATATATATATGTATATATATATATATATATATGTATATGTGTGTGGATATATATATTATTTATATATTTATGTTTATATATATATATATATATATATATGTATATATATATATATATTATACATACATACAATCGTATATCTGATTGATCATTATGAGTGTTTGCATCTAAACATTTCCAAGAAACTGTCGACCTATATAATGAACCATTTGTTCAAGGAAACTTAATTGATATTTGGTTAATTTATTTGAAGAGTAACTCGTATTTGCTTTACAAAATTAACTTTAGAAAACAACACCGGCACTTTAACTTTAAAATTTGGACCTTGCCTAATGAATATCAATAATGAGTGCATATATTTTGTTTGGTATATTATATCTGGTTAAGGTTTATATTTTGTTATATGATATGTAGATTCGATTTTAACTTGAAAAGACCTTTTGTTTAGTTCTTTTTTATTGTATGGTGTGATTCTTGTGATTTCAGCGTTGCTGGCATTTTAGCTAGAAAAGACATTGCCTCCTTAAATGTTGCAAATAATTCTATTTTCAACTGTGGAGAATGTGTTAGCAACACTTCTGAACTTCAAACTAGATTATATTTAGTCATCCTAGTGTTTAGTGAGGAACATGAAGTTTGTTTTTTAATGAATTATTAGGCTAAGAAGTCCGAGTGGGATCCAACAAGTGTAATTACAATAAATCGTTGTAAAGTATCAACAATTTATGTTTAATGCTTATGTAGATCATGTGATTTTAGTAATGCCATTACTTTTAAACTACAGTAGTTCTGATGGCAATTTATATTTCTTCATCGTGTTATTAGGAAAAATTAGCAATTCAATGCCAAGGAAGATTATCTTGAGAGTTTGCCAAAAGATTTATTGTTTATGAATACAACCAATTTAGTGATTACTATTCTGAAAGGCTATTAGTATAAGTACCTGGCTGATAATTTCAATAATGTCTGTGAAATTTAAGTGTGTGATTATCAATACACGTTTTTTCCTTCTTTTTTTTCAAGTTGCAAATACAACATCGATTTAAATGCATTTTCATATGTAAAGCCGTAAAAGATTTTTATGAGTTGCTTTTCAGTCTCGTATCGTAAATATGCCCATTTTCTGATATATTACATATCAATAGAGTGCATAATATTGTGGCCTAAGTTGAAATTGAATCGACATAGCCTTCAAATGATCTAAATCTCTCGCAAAGTAGGTTTTGAAGATAATCGATAAGAGCATTCGTCTAACGTGACCTGTGCTGACCTAGGAATCTCAGTCCAAACAGACGCGATCACCTGTTATAATGTCTATTCCTTTATTCCTTTATAAAATATTCCTTAGTAATTTAATTAATTCAAGTAATTTAATTTAATTTAACTAAATCACTTCTTTGTTATTGATTTTATTATCATTATCCTGGTAAATTCCTTTATGTCATGAATTAAATATTGTATTATATAAATGGTTAGCTTTTGAATATGAGCTGTATGTTAAAATATTTGTATATATTCCTATGTGCCAATGTATGATGTGTATGGTTATTTTGTCAATAAAATCTAATTCTAAATCTAGGCTTTTCGATTTGTCAGTACGAACATGTTTTCAATCTTTTTTATTCTACTGTAGATCGATATCAACAGATACATTTAAATGTTCGATCAAAAGCTGTTTTAATGTATTCCATTTCAGTTCAGAATTCTTTCCTGCTAAATTACTCCGCTAAAATCACCCTCCAATATTCATGAATAGTCGAGCTAGAAACTTTGCAACGCGCGGGAAGTTTTCTTCCTTTGAAACATCTTTGCAGAAGAAACAATTTCACAGGCGCCCTGTTGCCTCCTCCTCCTCCTCTCCCTACACGGTCTCCCTCCTCCACCCCCCACCCCTTTCTTAAGAATTTCATTACGCAGATATCTCTGGGGAGGAGGAAGGCTGAGGGGTGCCAGACCCTTTAGGAAAAGGGCTTCTTTGAATATTCCCATCCCCCCTCTATCACGTCGCCATCATCATCTTCAGCCTTTCCGATATCTGGTCCAATCCCCCCATCACCTTTTTAAAGAGAAAGCATTCTCCTTATCCTATCTTTCTCTATCCCTTAGAAGGGCCAACGCCTCTCCGTTAATGGCCTTCATATGCAAATATATGCGCCGTGAGACGAGTTACGGCGGGCTCCGGAGAGAGCTACGGCCGTGGCTACGACCCTCCGATTAGCCAATTTGCCTTCTAAATAGCACAATTTACACGGCTAGACGGCTGTCCGTGTAAGTGAGACAGTAACGCAGTTACACCTGAGTCTTTCCATATACACGTCCTCCAAGGGGCTCCTCCTTTTCGTCTTTCAGGATATTCGGAAGGGGTTTTTGTTGTGGGTCCAAGGGCGTGTTTCTTTAGGTATAGGTCCCCACTGTTCGGATTCGGGTGGTTCATATCGAGTAGTTGTGATGTGTTTTCTTTAACATTCCAGGGAATTAATAAAACTCTCTCTCTCTCTCTCTCTCTCTCTCTCTCTCTCTCCGCAGATGCACAAGCGTATTGCAAACGTGTAACCTCACATACATACACGCATATATACGAGTATATATATATATATATATATATGCATGTATGTATGCTTGTATGTATACACATATGTGTGTGTGTTACTAAAGCTCACACCTATATCCATATTTCTATAATGTTGACTAGTACAACACGATGCCTTATAAGCTAATCTAGTTCTTTATTGTTATATTATTATTTAAATATAGATTTAACTTTACTATATTTTACGTGTTTTTTTCTTTTAATCTTTAAATTCCACGCAAATCAAGAGCTTATAGGCGAAAATTTAACCTTAAAGTTTTGTGAACTATAATTTATTCGCATTTTGATTACAGATGCATTTCGAAATCGTTGTTAATTAGCCGTAATACACAACATCTGTTATGTAACATCATCTAACTCTACAAATAATAATACCAATTCTCTAATATCGCAAGAGGGTCTGCCCCTCTCTTTTATTCTTCTTCTGTACTTCTCTTTCTCCCTATTCCTTAATCTTTCCCATCCGAGTACCTGCCTTTGAGCTATAAACTGGATTGTATCCAGGGGTACTCTTCCTTTCCCCATTTTCTCCACTTCTCCATCCTTATTATTATTATTATTATTATTATTATTATTATTAACATCATCTATTGTTCGAACTGTCTTTGATATATAAAATCTAGCAAAAGTATAAAGTCTTGAATCCAGCTGCTGAATGATTCGAAGATATTGGTAGAAAGAAACTGACGAAACCAATAACACAATCCAGATCTCAAAATACTGATTTCTTTCCATACACTTGCTTATTTCGAGAAGCGGTTCCTTCGTTGGTTCGGAATATATGTGTTTTTCTTTCTCCTGTTCTAGATGAAGATAGTGAGATTGCGTTCCAGTGCCGTCGGACCTCTTTTCAATTTTGGGAATTCATTTATTTTTGTTCTTACTCTAAACCAGTTTAAGGCTGATAAAATTGCCAGTGCCTCCTCTTACAGTTATGTATTTAATCAAATCTTATTTCAACCTTACCTCTTAAAGTGGGACTGGAATACATGTCTATCTTGAAATGGGTCTTGAATAACATTGACTCCTTTAGTTCGGATTAAAAGGCAAAAAGTCTCCCTACAAATTAAAACACGGATTGTACAGTATGTCATCCTTCAATTGGGACTTTCAAATTATTAATTATTTCTTCCTTTGAAATCAAGCCTTCCTACAAGAGAGGTCGAGACTTGGATAAGGAAGGCTGATTGAATGGTTCCAATGTCTAGGAACATTTGAAGACCACAAATGTTAGGCACAAAATACTTAACTCTTAATTTTCGTGTCTATCCAGTTACTATTTCAGTGTTAGATCTTTGGCATTGTAGTCTAGGTTGTTATATAGTTGCAAAGATCGGTGTGACTCTTTGATGCCCAAAGATATCTATGTATATAGACAGTAGCATCCAAGGCTATCCTCCTTTTTGTACGAGATCCTAGCGTCGAGTAAATTCCTTTTAATGTACTTAAAAGGGATATATTGAAAAATAGGATATTGAATGTTTTGTAGGAAAAATGACAAATTACTCGAATCTCCAATAAGACTACATTAAAGTTCATGGCAAAATAGTATCGGTACCCAAATCACAAATCACTCTACTTTTTTCCGCAGGAAAACTGTTAATTTATGGATTTGGCAAATTTCAGAGATGATCATGGCTTCTCTTTACATGCCTTTCATGCCTCCCTGAAAGAGGTGGAACTTACAAAAGCATGTCTTGCACGTTTTTCTTGGGAGCAGGAAATCAAACAAATTATTGCTTCACGGTTACTGGCTCGTTTTAGTTAATGGCCTCCTGGCGCGCCGGTCTTATCCCCGGCCAGGGAGAGATGTTGCTCCCCAAAGGTTAATCAACTTTGATTTTATGATAATGTTAACTGATATATTGACTGGGTACTTAGCAAGGCGGAATGGTTAGGCTTGGGAAGATTTTTCCTTGACTTTTTTCGTGAAATTATTTTAAAATTATTTCCTTTTTATTTCGTGAAATGCTTTTGATTACGTGTTAAAGTTGTTGTTTTTCTTTGTTGAAACTGATGAGGTGATTAAAGATAGTTTAAAGGCCGCTCATGAATGGCAGGGACCAGGGACAGTGGCATTGCCTTATTAAACAGGACAATGTCAAGAGACTGACGATATATACATATGATCAGTGTCAAAGCCCCTCTCCACCAAAGCTAGGACCAAGGAGGGCCAGGCTGTGACTCAGCAAATAGACCTATAGGCTCCTCCAAACCTCCCATCCTTAGCTCACAAGGATGGTGAGGTTGCAGTTTCCAAAGAAACTAACGAGCTTGAGCGGGACTCAATGATAATATTGACCGTGTTTTGAAGATAAATTTATTCTTTTGTGGTCATGAGAGAGAGAGAGAGAGAGAGAGAGAGAGAGAGATTCAAGAATAAGGACTATATAGCCCCGGTGCTAGGGGCCTGTGATGTCATCTCAGTCCCCAAGAGCAACTGGAGAAACCTTGCAGTTATACTTTAAAGGAAAAGTCAAAGAGGTTGGACATCAAAGATGGAGGAAAGGAATTGGGAAAAGAGAAATACAGGGAGAGAGAGAGAGAGAGAGAGAGAGCGAGAGAGAGAGAGAGTAAATAAACGAATAAATAAAGCAATGGCAGAAGTCATGAGCGGCCAAGCAATTGGTTCTTGTGTACACACTTTCACTGTCTACCAGGAGAGGTAACACGGAAAGGGAAAGCTTTAAGTTTGTTTGTTTATGTTATTTGCTTGGAGCGGCATCCATCCGTGATGAGGCAGCATTCATTAAAAACAACTGGGAGGAGGAGGGGGGAGAGAGAAGAGGGAAGGGGCGTAATGTTGCTCACGTCATACCCGGCGTGAATGTCTTTTGGATGAATGAACACCGTTCTCTATTGTTGCTAATTTATTGGTTGCTCCGGTGGACAGTTGAACGTTTGGACTGTTTATTATTCGTATAATTTATGTTTTGGAATGGCTAGGTTTTTTTTCGTGAATGTGGCATGGAATCCATGTCACATTGATAAGCATGTTTTATGCAGAATATGCGTAGATAATGAATAACGCAGCATTTTGTAGTAATTCATGGGTTGTATATTTGGCAAAGCAAATGAATCGTAAAATCTGTGGTAAAACGACGTCAGATTTGACAGGCACATAGTAATCAGTAGTTGTAGTAGTAGTAATAATAATAATAATAAATAATAATAATAATAATAATAATAATAATAATGATATTATTATTATCATTATTATTATTGTTATTATTATTATTATTACTACTACTACTACTTGCTAAGCTACAACCCTAGTTGGAAAAACAAGATGCTATAAGCCGAAGGGCTCCAACTGGGAAAATAGCCCAGTGGGGAAAGGAAATAAGTAAAACATTTTAGGAACAGTGACAACATTATAATAAATCTTTCATAAATAAACTATAAAAAATTTGATAAAACCAGAGGAAGAGAAATGAGATAAAATAGCGTGCTCGAGTGTACCCCCAAGCAAGAGAACTCTACCCTAAGACAGTGGCACTACCCAAGACTAGAGAACAATGGTTTGATTTTGGAGTGTCCTTTTCCTAGAAGAGCTGCTTACCATAGCTAAAAAGTCTCTTTTACCCTTACCAAGAGGAAACTAGCCATTGAACAATACAGTACAGTATTTAACCCCTTGAGCGAAGAGAATGCAGTACTGTCTGGCCAGTCAAAGGACCCCATAACTCTATAGCGGTAGTATCACAACTGGTGGCTGGTGCCCTGGCCAACTTACTATAATAATAATAATTATAATAATAATTATATTATTATTATTATTGTTATTATTATTGATAAATAGACTTGAAATCTTTCAGTGATTTATATATTTATATTATCATGCATTTATTGATGTGTTTTTGTTTGAGAAGCAGCAAATGTCGTGTGGAAAAGCTCGCCAATAACTTGAATGCGTTATATGTACCGGTAACTAGTGTAGCCTATGCGATCCGTCAAAAATTACGACTAAATATTTAGATAGGTAAGCACACGCACCCTTCTCTCACCAGAGTATGGCTACTCCTCTCCCCCCCTACTTGAGGGGTGCGAACACTAAACGTTGAATGTGACTGGATATATATACATATTTATATATGTAAATATATACATATATATATATACTATATATATATATTGCCAGGTACTTGCTCTGTATTATATAGGGGAGATTTACCTTGTACAATAATTTTTACGTATACATGACTTGCTGGAGGAAACAAATCTTATATATTTCACCAGGATACCTTTGGAAACTCGAATAAACTGTGATATCAATTCTCTCCTAACCTATAACAGAAAAAGGCCTCACGTCTATACTCATTTTTTTTTTAATGAGGCGCATTTGTACTGACTCTCAGCGGTGCCCTTTTAGCTCGGAAAATTTTCTTGATCGCTGATTGGTTAGAGTTACCATGTCCAACCAATCAGCGATCAGGAAACTTTTCCGAGCTAAAAGGACACCCCTGCGAGTCGGTGCAAATCTCCCTCACCAAAAAAAATCGACTATAGTTATTCCCCTTTCATACAACGCCCTGGAAGATACTCTGGAAGATAGATAGACCAGTCAATCTCGCGGTCAGTCGCGTTTTGTCCTCTGGCTCCGTCATTGTTGTTCTGTGCGCAGTCTGTTCTCTTATTTATGGTCAGTCAAGTTCAAGTTGTAATGTACTTTTTTTTTTTCCTGTAAGTCTTGCTTATAAGTTATTATTACGCAAATTGGATTTTTATTCATCTAGGTAGGATATCATAAAACTCTTCTTTTGGGCGATAGGGCTTCAGAAAATGAAGTCAAGTTTGAAAAATGTTTCTAACATATTTCAATCTTAAGATTAAATTACAGTACTGTCTGCAAAAAATATGTTTCTTGTTGTTAATTTTACAAACAAAGAGGAAAATTGATTGGGAATATTACTGAATTTTGTTCAAGCATTTTTGTATTTTATTCTTCACGTGATTATCCAACGCACGCTCAATGATGCCTAAAACCAGGGACCATTATGAACCTCTCTCTCTCTCTCTCTCTCTCTCTCTCTCTCTCTCTCAAGATGTACATTCATACATAAATTATTTTTTCCTGAAAGCACATCAGGGAAAAAAAAAACATGAATTATTCTGTTTCCCAAACACATAAATCTTTCAAGAAAGATAGTAGCTTAATTATACATGTCTCATTTTCACAGAGGAGGGCTTATGATTAATATCTGTATTAAAGAAGAGCCTTCGGAGAGAGAGAGAGAGAGAGAGAGAGAGAGAGAGATAATATTCAGGGTTTTCGACAGAGAGAAGGAGAGAGGGGCATTTTATTCGTTGTGGAAAATGAGGCTGAATTACGTTTAGATTAAATAATGGTTGGTGCACTACTTGCAGAAGTAAGGGAATTGATATCCACCTTTCATTTTTCGTCTAGTTTTGCTAAACTCGGTAATATGAAACGATATTATCTCGGTAAGATATTCATCTAAGATTTCGTCCGCATAAAAAGATTGTTATGAATCTCAGGAAAGTTCAGAATATTTAGCAGGTGGAATGATATATGCAGCAGCAACGATAACAACATTTCTTTATTCATGTTTGGGGTTTGCTCAGTGGGGATTGGGTAGTTTTCATCACCATACTGGCCAGTACGAATTGGTGATGGTGGAAGACTTTAGTCTGATCAGTTGCGCCAAACCAACCTAGTAATGGTGGCCCTAACTGATACAGCTTTGCTAATCATTGTGTAACAGAAACCCTTTTACCACGTTAAGGTATCTCCACTCAGAAAGGGGATGGAATATATGTATATATATACACTGTATATATATATATATAGATAGATATATATATATATATATATATGTATATATATATGTATATATATATGTGTGTGTGTCTGTGTGTATATATATATATATATATATGTATATATATATATATATATATCTGTGTGAGAGAGAGAGAGAGAGAGAGAGAGAGAGAGAGAGCATTTACTTAAAATCCTAATTCTTCCACATTTACATCGTCGTCATGATCTTTATCAACATCATCTTCATTGTGATTGTGGTTATTTGATAATCAATCATGAAAAGAAAAAAAAACCTTTTTTTTTTTTTTTTTTTTTTTGCATTTTATAAAATGTAATTTCTGCGATCACAAACCCAAGATTTTACCTTTTAGTAAATCAAGGCCAAACGTCACATCAGCCATCTCACATTGCGAATAATATATGTAGATTGCGAGTAATATATGCATATTGTCAGTAATACGCGCAGATAGCAGCATGGAAATTACAAGTGAAACTTGAAATGTGTGAATGTTCAGGGAATACAGGAAAATAGCAGCAGAAATTGAGGGCTGTGGGGAAATCAGGTTTGCCCTTGTAATCAGCAGTCAAGAAGATTAATAGAGGGATAAACAAGCCGGTGAGTTGTATTTGGTAAGCTGTTGAATATACTGTATGTATATGCAATGTATGCTGCTCTTCACCGTGTTTGTTTGGGTTTACACTGAATGGTAGGCAGACGCATATGATGTGTGTGTTTGTTGTTTATATATATATATATATATATATATTTATGTATATATATATATATATATATATGTCTTTGTGTGTATATGTGTATTCAGGTATATTTAAACACACGCACACACACACATATATATATATATATATATATAATATATATATATATATAGAGAGAGAGAGAGAGAGAGAGAGAGAGAGAGAGAGAGAGACTAGTCATTGCCCCCGTAGAAATTGGCTTCATTATCAGAAAAAAATACCAAATAGAAACATATGAATTAAGAGAGCATTATAATCGTTCATTTATAGTTTTTAATCACAAAGAAAATAGGATAAATAAGAAGTACATTAATAAACATATGAAACCACAGAAATGATAAATTGATCCGATGTAAACGCATCCAGAATCACCGGAACTGATGAGTTCGTCTTCCAGGACCGGATCCCATTAGGAGCAATTATAGGTCATTTACACGAGTAAAAAGTCCTTGGAAGGATTTTCCTTCCTCCAAGTTCTGCGCGGTAATTATCGCATTCTTAAATAGCTTTATTTCAATATGTAATGTGATTTAAGACCCTGATCTTGATGAATTTATCTTTATAATATGTTTTCTTTAATGATAGCCATCGATTGTTTTCGTGAAATTTACCCTTTCCGTATGTTAATGTGTTATATCTCTTTTATGTGATATCATTAATAGGTATATTTTACCATTTAGGTATCCTATTCTTTATCATTTTTCGTATTAGCTATTGTACTAAGTTTTCTTATTGTTAAATATTTTCTTATGAATACCCTTCATATGTACCGTTTCAGATGTAAATAAGAAAATGGTATTTCATTCTATCACCTATTCTGGTTTCTTCCTCTTTCCCAGAAATCTTGTTTTTAGTCTTATTGTATATTATCTAAGTTGCTTTAATAAATGCCTGAAACTAGTATATACCATTCAAAGAATCTTAATGGTTGGCAACCCATGCCATTTTTTAGTGACAGTTTGGTCCCTTCGACTACTGGTTGAGGGTCCCAGCTTTTGAGGACTGGAGAATCAGATTTGTCTCCAAGTGCAGGGATGAGGAAGGTAACTATCCTTTTTCCAGGTTCACGGAGATAATGTATATGAATCTAGAGGCATTTTCAAGTAAGTTGAGCAGTCTGATTTTCTATTTAAAAAATTCGATTTAACGAAGGAGCTGTTGGCAAAAAGTTGAATAAATGGATCAATTCGGGAATCAATTCTATATTTCCATTCAAAACTTTAGCCGTGAAAACAAGAAAAGGTACTGGAATCTAAAAATCTATTGTCATAGGACAATTGATACCAAAATTGTTTTAATATTCAATATATATATATATATATATACTGTATATACACAGAAACACATTTATGTATATATGAATATACATATAAAGCATATATATATATATATATATATTTATAAAGTATATATATATATATATATATATATGTATATATATATATATATATACACATATAAAGAAAGTCATGGGACGATATATGACAGCATACAGTTGGGTCCAGAAACATGTAAAAAGGCCATGATTTCTTACGTGCCGTTTCGAACAATTTTATGTTCATCTTCAATCTGTAAATATAAGAATAATCGTTAATAAATAAAGTTGGGTCTTATGTAGGTAGGTTTTCAACAACCGAAATTCTTGTTCAGTTATTTGTTTGTACTTGTTTGGAAATTTGTTGTCTGAAATCAAATGAATTGTGACAAACATATTTTTTCTTGAAGACATTTCAATTTGGTGTCGGGTTAGAGAAATGTCATGATAGCAGCCCTCTTTTAACTTTAAAACCATATTTTTTGGTTATGAGTTTTGGGAAGAAATTTTAAATTCGCATTAATAAAAAAAGACCAACTTGATGAATAACGAAGAGCCTTGTAAAGCAAAGTGTTTTTAGAACTCAG
The DNA here is from genome assembly GCF_036898095.1 of Palaemon carinicauda. Taxonomy (NCBI): domain Eukaryota; kingdom Metazoa; phylum Arthropoda; class Malacostraca; order Decapoda; family Palaemonidae; genus Palaemon; species Palaemon carinicauda. Next base: position 23,485,651 of record NC_090757.1, read on the forward strand.
TTTAAAATTATTAAAGCATGAACTGTAGATATTGATGGCAAGTCCAGTGTGTTTTTTCCGATTCGCAAATGTAGTAAATTCACCATTGTGTCTACTTTCGTTGATATCTTAAAAAACGACAGTAGTTGTTGATTTCCTTTTCGATAGTGAACTTTATATTTTGATGTTAGTTATTAATATGTTTAAGAAACATCCCACTATGACATGGTTGTTTGAATAACACAAAATTCGTTTTTATAATGGACAGGTTTACAAGTGTCGAAACAACTATTCAAAAAGTTTTCTTCTAAAGAAGACAATAATATTTACAAAAACAGGTCCCGATGGGGAAGTCATGGCAACTCCAATCGACCTGCGAAAAGAGTTGACCAATAAAAACAAACATTGAGTCTTGCACATCAAACTCAAGAAAAGACTTAAAAAGTTGTCTATTGAAACCAGAAAACATCTAAATAGTATTTATGGTTTCATTTAGAGGCACATTTTTTAAGAGGTTCTACGTCATGCTTATCAAGAGATTTTCGTTTTAAATATTAACGATTTTTTTTTATATTTACAGATTAAGAATGAACATTGAAATGTTCGTGACGTCTCGTAATAAAATATGGCCATTTTGATGTGTTTTCAGTACCATACTGTTTAAATTTTATATGTATATATATATTTATATATATATATATGTATAAATATATATATATATATATATATGTGTGTGTAATTATTTGTATATATATGTGTGTGTTTGTATATATATATATATATATATGTATATATATACTGTATATATATTTATATATATACATATATATGTATATATATATATATATATATATGTATATATATACTGTATATATATTTATATATATACATATATATGTATATATATATATATATATATATACACACATATATATACTTTATATGTATATAATATATATGGGTGTGTGTATAAATATCCGATATTGGTACGTTCTAAACCATGACCTTGTATCTGCTCCCTAAGAAATAGCCGATCAGATCAAATTTTATCCCCTGAATACTTAATTTTATTACTAGGTAATGATGAATATCATCCTCCGCATATTTTACTTTCAACGTTTGCTATTGATAATAAAGATTAGAATGGGTTATGAAAAGAGACCTACAAATACCAAGGACTGGAGCAGTTCTTCTGTTGTCACTTTCCATTGCAATAAAGATTATATATTCGACAGGAACTACAATTAAGGTTTTAATGGAGTCTCATAGAAACTTTTATGGCGAAGGGAGGTTTATGCCAAGGCTAGGATGGTTAAGGTTAATAATTTCACTGTGATTAAGAGTCATGAGTTAGTGATAACTAATTAGTGGGTTGATTAGAATTAAGTTTTATGATGAATTGGTAAATATTGTTTATCTGACTCAAGTTTGTGATAGATGGTTTTTCGTATTATTATACTTTATTGCCTTAATTGGCTGTATAGTATGTTTTCTTATTCGCTTTATTTTGCTGATGTGGATAGAAATCAAAATTTTAACCTCTCTCTCTCTCTCTCTCTCTCTCTCTCTCTCTCTCTCTCTATATATATATATATATATATATACTGTGTATATATACACATATATATACATATATATATGTATATATATACACATACATATATATATATATATATATATACATATATATACCTATATACATGTATATATATGTTTATATAGATATAAATATGAATATATATATATATATATATATGATAATTTATTACTACTCGTAATTTTAATTGATTCATATAAGCCACAAGACATAATACTGAATTCTCTATGTCTCGGGATCAGAGACCCAAGGGCTAATAACTTTATGATAATAATAATAATAATAATAATAATAATAATAATAATAATAATATAATTTTGTTGGCTAAGGATTCGAACGCGGACTGAGGAAGAGCGAATTCTTTGGTCCCAGGACGTTGTGGTAAAGTATTCGACTGGTTATCTGAGTGGCCGGTGTTCGACTTTTGGACCGGCCAAGGCTTGCCAAATGAGCGCGTTTCCTAAAATCCAATATGGGTCTGTCCACCTAATCAAAGATATATACCTAGTAGTTACTCAATCATTGCGGGTCGCAGTTACATCATAGAAATAGGAGAGCCTGGAGGAGAGAATCCTAATCCCTTGGGGTGGAACTATCCTGTGACGGGCCGAGAGAAGGTTGTGACTCAAAGACAGGATGAAAGCAACTGAGTGAGTTTATTATAGAACACTCTCCTTTATATATAAAAGCTCACAATGCAACAAGAAATTTCATGTTCAAAATCGACGCCGTTACCGGTGAGAAAAACAGACATGTTTATTCAGGTTGTTTTTAGTGCGAGGGAAGAGCGAAGATACAAGCACAAAATGAACTATGTACGATCGTGTGACACATGGTTGTAACAATCCATATGATATTCGCTCTTATTGTCTATCTGTATGTTTGTCTCTCTGTAGTTCTCTATAGTGGTGGTTTCTCACGACCTTTATTCGCCTGTTGGTCTGATGGTCATACGATCTCCTGTTTGGATTTCCTGGTTCCTTTTTCATTGAATTTTCTGAGGCCCAGAGCCTCCACGTCTGACAATTTTGGAAGGTTTTAAAAGTGGAAGTATTGCTAAGCTTTCCGTGTTTTGTAGCTTATTTATTTATCGTATAATGTTTTATTATATGTAAGTGCTGCATGTAATTCACACAAACACATACACGCACAAACAAATATAATACTGTGTATATGCATATGTATATATATTTATTTATATATATAGATATATACATATATCTATCTATCTATCTATCTATATATATATATATATATATATATATTTGTACTTTGTAACTGTGTATACACATAATCATATATGTATACACGCACAATTACATATAAAAT
>NC_090757.1:23491055-23493555 GCF_036898095.1 Palaemon carinicauda
GAGAGAGAGAGGAGAGAGAGAGAGAGAGAGAGAGAGATTATAGGTTATTGTTGCTCTTTGAACGTTCTTTTTCACAATATTTGAAAAATATAAACGGATGAGTAGACAATTTCAGAATATCTCTTCTTTGAAATGATATTAATCATTAGAGAAAAGTAGGAATATAATTATTTGATTATCTTAAATCCTGACTGTCTTATTGTCAAATGTCTCCCTTTTTATTATAATTTAGAGAAGGTAATGTAGGTTGATGGTCTAGCCTTTTGAAGAATTTCAAGAGAATTTATTAACGTTTATGAACTTTACTGTAAATGTATGTTCGTTGTTTCTATTGTTATTTTTAAATGAACTACACACACACACACACACACACACACATATATATATATATATATATATATAAATAAATAAATAAAACAGTATACCCATTCTGAGTGGAGATGCCTTAACATGGTGAAAGGGTGTATTACCATGATCAGCAAAGTTGTACTAGCCAAGGCTACCTATACTAGGTTGGTTTGCTGTGAGCGATCAGGCTGAAATCCCCCACGATCACTAATCCGCACTGGCCAGCGCGGTGTTGAAAACTGACCAAACCCCATACTTGAATTGACATATCTCTTGCCCTTGTCCTGCAGTGGACTAGAAACGAAGGCATTGGTTATATATATATATATATATACACTGTATATATATATATATATATATGTGTGTGTGTGTGTGTGTGTGTTTATATAAATATGCATCTCTATATATAATTATGCATATGTGTGTAATTTATATAAATGTTCATCTGTATAAATGAGTATATATATAATATATATATAATTTATATATATAGATACATATATATATACATATATATATACATATATATATATATATATATATATGTATGTATGTATGTATGTATGTATGTATTCATGTTGCTTCCGATTGGAAATAAGATGGAAGAAATCATGTTTGAGCATTTTGTATTATCTTCGGTTCTTGCTGGAGGCAAAACTGTCAGATGCGGCAAATGCAATATTCTTTACAGCTTTGCATATCAAAGGAAGAATTTCGGAAAAGATATTGAGATCAAGGGCTCATCTCTCTCTCTCTCTCTCTCTCTCTCTCTCTCTCTCTCTCTATTATGTGGTACTAGATGTTTTTGTCGTAAAAGAAAAAGAAAAGGGGTTTGTCTTTGGATACAAATATCTTCATGATTGCGATGGAGTTTTTCTTCTGTAACTCTCCATCGCAATCCTAATGGTATTTGTATTCAAAGACAAACACCGAGCGAAGAGAAGCATTTGTATTTCAAAAATAGGTAAGTCAAAACTGAAAATACAAAAATATGTGGTTGGATGTGCAATTATGTATGGATTCTTTATTATTATTAATTATTATTATTATTATTATTATTATTATTATTATTATTATTATTATTAAATGAAAAATTGTTCAGCATGCCCTCTTTCTTAAATATTATATGTGATATCCACCTATCGTCTGTAAAATATAGGCTTAAAATCTATTGGACATTGTTATTACGAAAAGAAATGGTTAGAAGTGTTCAATAGATTTTAAGCCTATATTTATTATTATTATTATTATTATTATTATTATTATTATTATTATTATTATTATTATTATTATTATTATTGTAACTGATAATAGCTTGATTTAAAAGAAATGGTAAGAACAATGTCCAATAGATTTTAAGCCTATATTTATTATTATTATTATTATTATTATTATTATTATTGTTGTATTTTATTATTATTATCATTATTATTATTATTATTATTATTATTATTATATTATTATTATTGCTATTATTATTATTATTATTGTGGTAACTGATAATGGCTTGATTTATATTATAATATGTCATTAATCCTAAAATCATAAAAAGGCCTTAGCTCCAATTAGATTAAAGGTCTTGAGTGAAAAGTGAAATTCAACTTCACTTACCAATAATCTTCGGATTCAGTTTCTATTGCGCAGTGTCAAGATCATAAGTCATACCGTCACAAACATATATTGAACTATAGTCCATTTCTTTTAGCGATGCATATTTGCACCGACTCGCGGCGGTGCCATTTTAGCTCGGAAAAAGTTTCCTGATCGCTGATTGGTTAGAATTATCTTGTCCAACCAATCAGCGATCCGGAAACTTTTCCGAGCTTAAAGGGCACCGCTGCGAGTAGGTGCAAATATGCATTGCTAAAAGAAATGGACTATAATAGTTGAAGATTTGTAAGTATGCATGTGTTGGGGCAAATGTTATGGATATAATGACTTGCCAATGAATGTTTTTGATGGGAAAATTATCTCTAAAAATTAATGTTTTGTGCTTGGCCTGGTTTCTAATACCAAATGCAATAAGAGCGTGTCAATCTTCATTTCCCAATCTCCTGTTTGGGTAGGATTTGTTCAAGACGCAAAATCAGTGGGCTTCACGTTTTAGTATTGGTAATTTTCTCATTTTATTTCTCAAATTATTTCCATTGGG
>NC_090757.1:23495362-23497862 GCF_036898095.1 Palaemon carinicauda
TGCATAGTTTATGTGCGAAAACTTAAATGCGTAATTTTGGTTCCAAATTCCATGATAGTAAATAATGAAAGAATTAGAAAAGTTTGGCTATTAAGGGTTACAGATTTCTTACTCTTGTTTAAAAAAAAAGATGGAATAGAAGAAAACTTATTGGAAGAATAGGATCAAATCTACAGTTAATTCTAAATATAATGATTAAATGACTATATAAGATGATGAATTTATTATCATTCTACTTTTACCACATCTTGATCACAATTTTTTTCTTTTTTTCAGGAACCAAGCTATCAGTCTGGGTGTCACAGGAATGAAGGTAAGATAGTGAAAACTTGTTAGTTATTGCTGTATATTATATAGTTTTGATAGCTGTTAAAAGGTGCGATATTCGTAATTCTTACTAGCCGTTTAGAACTATCCTTGAATAAAGGAACAAATTAGAGTTGCGAAGGAGTATTATTTCCGGTCCAGTTACGGTCGGTGTTGTTTAAAGGTTAGAAATTGTTCGTTGATTTGAAAATTATAGGCATTTTACGTCACATAGACAGTGCTAAAGAAATCTTTTAATAGATTTAAAAATATTTATCCCGAGAAGATATTATGTGGGGAAATTTATATACTAAATTTTACAGGTGTTTATATATATATATATATATATATATATAGTTTCTGACGTTGTTCCATCTCCCGCATTATAATTTCGACTCTGAAATTTCTGTCCTCCCCCCTGACCAAAGATAACACCTTGGATTTGTCCTGTTTTTTGTTGCTGAGAGAAATTCTGGAATGTCTGGCACATTGGATATTTTCTCATCCCTCCCACTTTATGGCCGGAACTACAAATTCCATTCTGCTTCCCGAGACTTTGTTAACTGTTAGGCCAACCACTGGAAATTATTCCATCTGAGGTAAGATTCCATTTCTTGGTCCTACGCCGAATTATCTCCTTTGACTGAAATGAATAATTATTCTTGACGAGGCGAAGGATGGTCTCATAATGCGTTTTACAGCTCAGAATAGAAACAAAATTGTATGTTTGCTCAATCTCCCATGAAGTAATTGCCGTCAGTGGACCTTACTTGGTTTAAATGTCGCTCATGAATGGCAGAGACAAGCTTATATCCCAAGCCTCCTCTCCATCAAGCTAGGACCAGGGAAGGCAAGGCAATGACTGCTGATAACTTATCATGTAGACCTGTAGTCGCATCCAAACCCTCTATCATTAATTAATAAGGATGATAAATTATCAGATACTACTAGAAAGTTTCTAGTAGAAACTATCGAGCTTGTGTGGGTCTCGAATTCCCGTCCGGCATGTTGCAAGGCAGGGACGTTTCCAATAGGCTATCACAACCCTTTACCTATTACTGATGGATCTTTGTAGGGTCCCTTCGTCTTTTACTTACTCAGACTTTTCAGCTTTCAACCTTACCTTCCGGCTTCTTTTCTTCCATCCTCATATCAAATCCTTTTTAACTTGAACTTCGTATTGCAATAGTGGGGGTTTCCCCTAGTTTTATTTTGGTACCGAATGGCCTTCCCTATCCCAGCAACACTTCTCATTTCCTAAATCAATTAGAATATATGTGGTCTATTGCTATTCCAGGTTTGAGCTACTGCTGGTGGTTGGAGTATTCGAACTGGGTCCCGTCAGGTAATGGATACATTATGCTATAGTCAATTTTTTTTAGTGAGGCATATTTGCACCGACTCGCCGGGATGCCCTTTTAGCTCGGAAAAGTTTCCTGATCGCTGATTGGTTGGACAAGATAATTCTAACCAATCAGCGATCAGGAAACTTTTCCGAGCTAAAATGACACCACTGCGGTCGGTGCAAATATGCCTCATTAAAATAAATTGAGTATAGGTTACGTTAGGCTAAGCTAGGCAAGGCTGCACTAGGCGATTTAATGATGGTGATTAGTAATAATACTTTCATAAAACCAACACATTTAAGTACGCCTCATTTGAATAAAGATCCTGTATCCCTTTCCAGTTGGAGCAAATGCTTTTTTTTTGACCAGGTGGACATGAGTCTTTTTATAGTTTATTTATGACATATTTATTTTTGATGTTGTTAATAGTTTATATATGACATGTCTGTTTTGATGTTGTTACTTTTTTAGAATGATTTATTGTTAATTTGTTCTCTTCTTTTATTTATTTCCTTATTTCCTTTCCTCACTGGGCTATTTTTCCCTGTTGGAGCCCCTGGACTTATAGCATCTTGCTTTTCCAACTAGGGTTGTAGCTTGGATAGTAATAATAATAATACTCTGAAATAAATGTAATAAATACCATTCATATAAGTAGAGGGACCATAACACATTCGGCTGCCTGGCAAACATGGATGGGAGTTACCTCAATCCTTGGCCTTGCTCCAATCGAGATATGGGTGATCTACGGATCGAGGACTTTAATTCGAAAGTGACGGGGAAGGCGAAAGTCATTAACTGGAGGACCTTGAAGTCCTCTCCAGTAGAGTCCTTCTGTCGGTGTCCTT
>NC_090757.1:23500362-23522862 GCF_036898095.1 Palaemon carinicauda
TGTGTGTGTGGGTGTATATATACAGTATATGCATATATTTGCATATATACATAATTCGTATATATGTATGTATATAAATGTATACAGTACACACACACACACACACACACACATATATATATATATATATATATATCATCATCATCATCATTATTATCAGCTGTTACTAGTCCACTGTAGAACAAAGGCATCAGACATGTCCTTCCAATTGCGTCTGTTTATGGACTTTCTGTGCCAGTCCACGGCCGCAAATTTTCTTAATTCGCCAATCCATCGTCTTCTCTTCCTTCCCCTGCTTCTTTTACAATCTCTATGGACCCATTCAGTTATTCTTAATGTCCATGTATTGTCTCTCATTTTTTATCATATGTCCTGCCCGTGTCCTTTTTTTTTTTTTTCTTACATGTCAGAATATCCTCTACTTTAGTTTAACTTGTATCCATGTTGCTCTTTTTCTGTCTTTTAGTGTCATTCCAATTATTATTCTTTCTATAGCTCTTTGAGTTGTAACTCGCTTATGTTTTAAGGTTTTGTATATATATTGCTGTGTCTAAATACATTTATAAATATGTGTAGATATTTTTATATACACATACACCGAATAGTCTGCTCTATTCTTTACGCATTCTCCTCTTTCCTCTTACACCGGGCAACACTAAGCTAACTAAACAATTCTTCACTCAAGGGGTTAAGGCTAAGGTTAGAATTAGCTATGGTAAGCATCTCTGCTAGGAGAACCATTGTTCTCTAGTCTAGTCTAGTTGAGATACTACCGCTTGAGAGTTATGGGGTCTTTGACTGGCCAGACAGTACTACAGTACATTGGATCCTTCTCTCTGGTTACGGTTCATTTTCCCTTTGCCTACCCATACACCGAATAGTCTGGCCTATTCTCTTTTGTCCTCATACACCTGACAATACTGAGATTACCAAACAATTCTTCACTCAAGGGGTTAACTACTACACTGTAATAGTTCAGTAGCCACTTTCCTCTTGGCAAGGGTAGAAGAGACTCTTTAGCATGGTAAGCAGCTCTTCTAGGAGAAGGACACTCCAAAATCAAATCATTGTTCTCTAGTCTTTGGTAATGCCATAGCCTCTGTACCCTGGCCTTCCACTGTCTTGGTTTAGAGTTCTCTTGCTTGAGGGTACACTCGGGCACACTATCTAATTTTTCTTCCTCTTGTTTTGTTAAAATTTTTATAGTTTATTTAGGAAATATTTATTGCAATGTTATTGTACTTAAGATATTCAATTTTTCCTTGTTTCCTTTTTCCTCACTGAGCTATTTTCCCTGTTGGAGCCCCCGGGCTTAAAGCATCCTGCTTTTCCAACTAGGGATGTAGTTTAGCAAATATAATAATAATAATAATTGTGTAGTGCCATAGGCCTCTGTACCATGATCTTTCACTGTCTTGGGTTAGCATTATTTTGCTTGAGCACACTGTTCTATGTTTCCTTATTTCCTTTCCTCACTGGGCTATTTCTCTGTTTGAACCCTTGGGCTTAAAGCTTCCTGCTCTTCCAACTAGGGTTGTAGCTTAGCTAGTAATAATAATTATAATAATATACTGTATACATAACCTTTCAAGTTCACCAAACTTTCAACTGGGCTCCACAAGGTACCAGAAGTGTTGGAAGACCCAGGTCTACATGGCTGAGGGCTATGAAGCGTGAAGTAAGAGTTGATGAAGGGAGTAGTATTGATGTAAAAGTTCAAGATAGAGACGACTGGTGAAATCGAACCGAGGCCCTTGCATCATTAGGTGTAGTAGGAGATAATGACGATGATGATGATGATGGTGATGATGATGATGATGATATGTATATATATATATATAAATATTATTATTATTATTATTATTATTATTATTATTACTATCCAAGCTACAACCCTAATTGGAAAAGCAAGATGCTATAAGCCCAGGGGCTCCAATAGGGAAAAATAGCCCAGTGAGGAAAGGAAATAAGGAAATAAATAACTGAAGAGAACAAATTAACAATAAATCATTCTAAAAAAAGTAATGTCAAAAGAGATATATCATATATAAACTATTAACAACGTCAACAACAAAAATGTCATATATAAACTATAAAAAGACTCATGTCCGTCTGGTCAACAAAAAAGCATTTGCTCCAACTTTGAACTTTTGAAGTTCTACTGATTCAACAACCCGATTAGGAAGATCATTCCACAACTTGGTAACAGCTGGAATAAAACTTCTAGAGTACTGCGTAGTATTGAGTCTTATGATGGAGAAGGCCTGGCTATTAGAATTAACTGCCTGCCTAGTATTACGAACAGGATAGAATTGTCCAGGGAGATCTGAATGTAAAGGATGGTCAGAGTTGCGAAAAATCTTATGCAACATGCATAATGAACTAATTGATCGACGGTGCCAGAGATTAATATCTAGATCAGGAATAAGAAATTTAATAGACCGTAAGTTTCTCTCCAACAAATTAAGATGAGAATCAGCAGCTGAAGACCAGACAGGAGAACAATACTCAAAACAAGGTAGAATAAAAGAATTAAAACACTTCTTCAGAATAGATTGATCACCGAATATCTTAAAAGACTTTCTTAATAAGCCAATTTTTTGTGCAATTGAAAAAGACACAGACCTTATATGTTTCTCAAAAGTAAATATGCTGTCAAGAATCACGCCTAAAATTTTGAAAGTCATACAAATTTAAAGAAACATTATCAATACTGAGATCCGGATGTTGAGGAGCCACCGTCCTTGACCTACTTACAATCATACTTTGAGTTTTGTTAGGATTCAACTTCATACCCAATAATTTGCACCATGCACTAATTTTAGCTAAATCTCTATTAAGGGATTCACCAACCCCAGATCTACATTCAGGGGATGGAATTGATGCAAAGAGAGTAGCATCATCTGCATATGCAACAAGCTTATTTTCTAGGCCAAACCACATGTCATGTGTATATAGTATGAAAAGTAATGGGCCAAGAACACTACCCTGTGGAACACCGGATATCACATTCCTATACTCACTATGGTGCCCATCAACAACAACTCATTGAGATCTACTACTTAAAAAATCAATAATAATGCTAAGAAACGACCCACCCACTCCCAACTGTTTCAGTTTGAAAACAAGGGCCTCATGATTAACACGGTCAAAGGCAGCACTAAAATCAAGGCCAATCATACGAACTTCCCGACCACAATCAAGGGATTTCTGTACTGCATTGGAGATTGTAAGAAGGGCATCACATGCTCCAAGGCCTTTCCGAAAACCAAATTGCAAACTAGGGAATATATATATATATATATATATATAATTATATATATATATATATATGTGTGTGTGTGTGTGTATGTATGTATGTATGTATGTATATATATGTACTGTAATATATATATATATATATATATACATATATATATATATATATATATATGTGGGGGATATATTAGGTTGAGTGAATTCTATATCCAAAAATGTTTGTGGCTCAATATTTGAAAGCAAAATAAGTCATGTGTATTAGTGATAAAATTTCCCTAAAAGGCCACATGTTACAAACAGTAATATTCTCTCATATGGAAATTTTTTAATGTCTGTTATAAGTAAATATACTGAATTTGACTGAAATATGTAGCTCAGACTCGAAATGAGTTCTCTCTCTCTCTCTCTCTCTCTCTCTCTCTCTCTCTCTCTCTCTCTCTTCTGAAGGTAACTTTATTTTCCCTTTTCGTTTTAATTTAGAGGTATAGGTTCGAATCCTGGCCCGGGTAGAAATGTGTAATAAAATAAAATTATCGTCGGGTCTTTTCCAATATCGACCGTATTTTTTATGACTCAATACGTGAAAGTATTAAGGCCATAATCAACAATTATGTCATTTCGAAATCACTATCCGAATCTGTTATATATATATATATATGCCATAATCAACAATTATGTCATTTCGAAATCACTATCCGAATCTGTTATATATATATATATATATATATAAATGTATATATATATATATATATATATATAAATGTATATATATATATATATATATATATATTTGAAATGCCCTGAACTTTCATTTTCGGTATCTGGATTTATCAGCGAAAATAAACTCCCATGTAAACAGGGTGTAACGTAATACACACCGTTTGTTTACCTCGTCTGTTTTCTGCAGATTTAATCACGTGGACGGAAGCTGTCGTCTCGCGGACTCCGCATCTAACGTTACCGAAATTTCCGAAGTAAACAAACAATGGATATGAATGGGCTCCGTTTGGTTTTTGTTTGTTTGTCTTCCATGCAGCGTAATGGACTCTCTGATGACAAATAGACACCAGCAATTTTCCGGGAACGTAAAAGGTCACAAACGTTGGTGTCCCTCTGACCCCCAGTTGTCAAAAGTGACCCCAATATTTTATCATTTATCGTAATTTCCTTTCCTCCATATGCTAAGCTTTAGAATTTTCTACCTGCTTCTGTTTCTTCCGTATCCCAGGCTAACTACTTTAATATAGAAGAGGCTAATGGGGCGGGTAGTTCAATACCCACTTTTTATCCCTTTACCCGTGTTCACGCTTCTTTTTTTTTTTCCTATCTTGCTGTCCAACCTCTAAGATTCGGGGATTATGGAAGGAAGGAGAAAGTGCCAAAACTTTGCATTGCAAGGAAAGGATATATGATTTCCTCAGAATAAATGTGGGAAGAGGGTCCTTGGTGGGTTTAACTTGGCGGCCTTAAAATTTTTATAAATAAGACTTGATGGTTATCATTATAACCTCTCTCTCTCTCTCTCTCTCTCTCTCTCTCTCTCTCTCTCTCTCTCTCTGGTCATAATGATTTCGCCAACTATTAGGAAGAGGAAAATACAGTTGAACAAATTTTCATAATAATTGACTTGAAAAATTTATGATAATGCATTGCTTGAAGAGAAGTCTTATATATTAACTGAATAAATGAATCACAGATTAATTTTTATGATTGTATTGTAGACTAAAGTTTTAAAAATTCAATATTATACAATAGGTTTTATGCATTGACAAACCACCTTAAGAAATTTGGTGTACCATTGAATGGTACTAAGAATAAGGAAGTCAATAAGAATAGATAAAGAAATGCCAATCATTTTAATGTCAGACTAGATTGGTAAGATGTCTAGAAAATATTTATATATTTTTATTGGAAATTTAGGGATTATTTTACTTTTCTTTGCATTCCTTATGTTACCATAAATCTGGTATCATTATCATGATTCGTCTTTAAAAAGAGCAAGCGATATTGAAAGGTCTAGGTTTGCAAAGTGGAATTTCACAGAATTATTATTATTATTATTATTATTATTATTATTATTATTATTATTATTGATATTATTATTATTATCATCATTATTATTACACGCTAAGCTATAACCATCGTTGGTAAAGCAGGATACTATAAGCACAATGGTTCCAACGGGGAAAATAGCCTAGTGAGAAAAGGTAATAAGGAAATAAATAAACTACAAGAGAAGTAATGAACAATCAAAATAATATATTTTAAGACGAGTAACAACATTAAATTAAATCTTTCATTTATAAACAATAAAAAACATAAAAAAACAAGAAGAGAAATAAGATAGAATAATGTGCCCGAGTGTAATTACAGCATATGAGAAATGGGACAAAGGTAAGCCAACGAACATGTGACAATAGGTGTTATTTTCATTTTACTTTGGAAAGTCTCAGTATCAATTTTATATCCTACAAGTTCTTTCATTAACTTACCTGAATAGCTGGGGGTAGTTTGTCAGTTAGAGCAATTATTATAGTTGACAGAAAATGATGCTTACGAAGAATTATGAACTGTAATTAACTTGGGAAAGTTCTGATTAGAGATCTCGGTTTCCAATTTGTGGGTCTTTATTCTCTTGAAGGAAGGAATGTGTGATATATGTAATATAAAAAGACAAAGTTAGGGAAGCTCGTATGAGCACTATGGTCATTCTTTATTCTCTTGAAGGAAGGAATGTGTGATATATGTAATATAAAAAGACAAAGTTAGGGAAGCTCGTCTGAGCACTATGGTCATTCTTTATTCTCTTGAAGGAAGGAATGTGTGATATATGTAATATAAAAAGACATCGTTAGGGAAGCTCGTCTGAGATACTATAGTCATGTAATAATGGAGGAGGTGGAACCAATCATGAGAAATAAGAACATGGAAGTGACGGGTGGAGTGTTGTGCGTCAACGGAATAGATGGATGGATGTGGTGATGAGGGATGTGGGTGAGATGGGACTAGGCGATGAATAGAAATAGATGGAAAATGTTGACTCGAGCGGCCGACCCCTGCTATGCCGTGGGACTAATAACATCTCTAGAAGATACTTTAGGTAGGGGAAGATTGTTCAACATTAATCTTGAATTCTCTCTCTCTCTCTCTCTCTCTCTCTCTCTCTCTCTCTCTTTGTCATTTAGCATAGCATTATATATAGTATGTTTGATATGCTGCCCTGTATCACCTTTATGGTGCTGCTGTGATATAAGATTCACACAAAATTTTTATTTTTTTTAATTTTACTTTTATATAGAAAATGAGATTTTCTATTAGTCTTTTTTTAAACTATGCTTTTTAAAACTCAAGGGGAAGAAATATGCTAACAGTATAACCTTTTTTTTTTTTTTTTTTTTTTTTTTTTTTTTTTTTTTTTTTTGTAATAATCCTTTATCCCATAACTGGGTGGTATACCTTGTTAGTGTAGAATTGTGATGGAAATATTATTCACGTAATGCATAAATACATAAATACATACATGCATACGTACAAAGATACTTTCTTCGCAAACGTCTCGTTAACATCAGGGGAGAGAGAGAGAGAGAGAGAGAGAGAGAGAGAGAGAGTACATCTTTCACCTGTTTACAATTTTTGATTAAATATATTGGTATACATTTAATGAGTACATCTTCCTCTTGTTTTTTAAAGTTTTAATTGTTTATATATAAAAAATTTATTTTTATGTTACTGTTCTTAAAATATTTTATTTTAATTAATAAATTACTTCTCTTGTAGTATATTTATTTCCTTATTTCCTTTTGTCATTGGGCTATTTTCCCTGTTGGATCCCTTTGGCTTATAGCATCTTTCTATTGCAACTAGGGTTTTAGCTTAGGAAATAATAATAATAATAATAATAATAATAATAATAATAATTTTCTTTTGAATATATGGAACACCTCTTGTGACCTATGCATTCATATATATATATATATATATATACAGTATATATATATAATCATATACATATATATATATATATATATATATTCATATACATGTAAATATATACTGTATACGAAAACATTTGTTTTTCAGTTATTATTACACATCAATTTATTAACATGAAACCGCCTGTAAAAGTAGAAACTGTGATTTAATTTCATTAATTTAGAAACAACACAGGAGCATTGGATAATGCGCCGTATGATATTCGGTTTCGAACTATTATTATTACGCTTTTTTAGCTGTTTTTGTTTTTTGTTCTTGTAAATGCCGAGTGGCCAAGTTGGCGAAGATATCCGGACCAGCTGGCGTAACCTAAGTACATGCCAGCTGTCCTCTTCATATTGCTGTTTTTAACCCTGATTTTAGTCGCCATTTTGAATGAATCTTAACTTCCGATTCATTATCTAAATATAACTTTAGATTTTATATAATTTTTAAACTTAATGTGTTGCACTTGATATTAATTTTTCATTTACCTTGAAGATTGATTTTATTTTTATTTGTAATCGTGATTTTCTTGACTCTTTTTATCCCCGTGTAGTGTTTCAGGAACCTTCCTATCGTATTGCTTATTAAAGCCTTGCATAAGAACAGATTGAACGTTTTCCCAGTTAGAGAGAGAGAGAGAGAGAGAGAGAGAGAGAGAGGTGGGCAGTGGGCTATCGTAATGTGTGCATGTTATATATATATATATATATATATATTTATATATACACACATACATATGTATATATATATATATATATATATTTATATATACACACATACATATATATATATATATATATATTTATATATACACACATACATATGTATATATATATATATATATCTTGCTTGCACACACTGACACTGTCTATTGCCTACGAGACCGTATTCTCATATATGTGTGTGTTTATATATATATATATATATATTTATATATATATAGACTATATCAGCATATATATATATTTATATATATATATGTTGTATATACTAGAATATGTTTATATATATATATGTATATATATATATGTATATATATATATATATATATATCTTGCGTGCATACACTGACACTGTCTGTTGCCTACAAGACAGTATTCTCTTATATATGTATGTGTTTATATATATACATATATACATATACACACACACACACACACATATATATATATATATATAAACTATATAAGCATATATATATATATATATATATGTATGTATATGTTTTATATACTAGAATACCTTTGAACATTCTAGACAACTTTTCGTGATATCGTTCATTATTCAGTTTCAAAGATAAGACCCCAATGGTTAACCAAGCAAAGGGCAGCATAAATAAAAAAAAATCTTGATTCTGGGAACACATCCAGCAATTCCACTGTTGTCTCTGATGGAACAATAACAGAATTGTTCCATGTAACCTATCTCTAAGATTTTTCAGCTTGCTCCAGTAACCTTAGGAATATTGGAATTGTATTTAGATATTAGAAATGTATGTTCATGAGTCTTACGGGGTCAATATAGTATAATGTAAGTTTGATTCACTGATTTTTTTTTTTTTTTTTTTTTTTTGAAAGTCAGGGGAAGGCAATCCTTTTTTTTTGGAGTGGGGGTGGGAGAAATTTCCTTATGTTACGTTTATAAAAGATATAAAGGTACCCTATTCCCCCCTCTCTTATCAACGTACCTCATCTAAGTTTTCTTTTGTTAAATTTCCCTTGGGGGAAGAGCAGATTTGGTAAGGAGTAGGTCTGGGTAACAAATACGAGGAAGAGATACGTTTACTCCCAAAAACGTATGGTGGAATTTTGTGGGTCCTGGGTGGGCTATGTCTTTGCGGGTTAGTATATTGTTGTCTGTAATTAGTCATATATAGAAAAAGATATCTTGGTATAACAAAGAATAAAATCGGTTTAATATTTTATTATCGTTAAGAATTATATTTTATATCAATGTCAGAGTTCACAAGCTTTGATATTTCAGTGGCTTGCAGTTAGGTTGAATTTATTTTGGTTACCCTGTAAGTCTGTCCCAAATTAATGGCCAACCAAGGTTAATCTTTCTCCTATAGCTTTATTTAACTACTTTAATGGGCTTTTATGGATAGATGTGTCAATAGATTCAAACACATCAACTGTATCTGTGACAGAAATATCTTTGGTTGCTAGAGTCTTCACATTGCTAGATATGTAAATAAGTTCTCTTTTCGCACATGGGCGGCATGGGATAATTGATTGAATTCCAGAGGTGATTATGCCATGCAGAATTGGACTCACTTGACCTTAGCTTGAGGTACCCTGTCACTTGCACGACTTTTTGCCACGAATTTTTCGTGTCAAGTCGTGACATTTTGTGGCACGAACTGGAAGATTAAAAAAAAAAAAAAAAAAAATCTTCAGAATCACAGCTGACCTGTCCACACTGACACGAACTGGCACGATGAGTTCACGCATAGTTTGCGCACTTCCCGCATCGTCCCGACGAGTTCACGAACAGTTCGCACATAGTTCACGACCCGGTCACGAAATTTTGTCGTGACCAAAATTTTGAACATTTCAAAATTCTCGTCACGGCATACCACGATCTCACGAGGGGTTTACTAACACTTCACACCAGGTCACGACTCGAGTCGTGACAATGCGTGCCACAAATTCGTGCAAGTGTCAGCCTGGCTTTATTCTTGAATTTGGCATTAAAGTCACTATAAAAAATACAGTTAGCTTCCGAACTTTACACTTGAAGGTTCCTCATATTCATAACGCCTCTAAATAAATTCCCTTACGCACACTACGCCAAGAAAGAATATTTGAAATAGCTTCTTTAATATTAGCTATAATCAATTCCAGTAATCGCTCTCACGTAGCTTTTAAGAGATAATTTCTATTCTCAGCCTCCTGTGATCTCTCAGCGATTAAGGGCGTGTCAGTCGTCGCCTAAGAGGTCGAATCCATTAACAATATTCAAAGGGCTGACACATCTCGGCTATTTGATCCCATTTCACTTGCGCAATTGGGCGTTCACAAAAAACAAATACACACACACATACATTACATATATAAAGACACACATACACACACATACGTACATATTTGTATATATATATATATATATATATATACTTTTATATACTTAATAACAATATATATGTATATGCATATATATATATATATATATACATACACAAATATGTACGTTCTGTGTATACTGATGTATAAATGCAATGTGAACATGATGTTTATTGATATATAAACATGATGGTACCTAAGTACATTAGAAACAAATGCTTGCATACATAAACACTGCATAAACATAACACACCCACACATACCACTGTATATATAAGTAAATATACACAAACATAGTTTAGCACATGTAAATCCCGCAGTTGAATCCGGAAGAAAGAATAGTTTGATCTTTTGATGTTAAAATATCTCTTCAATTTATCAGTTTTGCTGTGCCCCCTAGAAAGAGCTCCCCGCCATATCCTATGGTAATGAGAGTGCATATCGAATTGTGACTAATGTATTATGCTAAGAGCTCCATTAAAGGATCATATTTACGCTGAAGCCGCCGTCTCTACTTTAGCTTCTTCCATTAAATAAGCTTTTAAAATTGTGTTCTTTATCGTCTCTCTCTCTCTCTCTCTCTCTCTCTCTCTCTCTGGGTGTGTGACAATAATTCCTTCCTCTCTCTCGTTGATGTGACAATAATTCCCCCCCCTCTCTCTCTCTCTCTCTCTCTCTCTCTGACAATAATTCCCCATCTCTCGTCTGTAACAATAGTTCCTCTCTCTCTCTCTCTCTCTCTCTCTCTCTCTCTCTTTTTTTGCTTCATGTCGCTGTCTATAATCTATAACTTTCGCCCCCCCCCTCTCTCTCTCTCTCTCTCTCTCTCTCTCTGGGTATGTGACAATAATTTCCCCCTCTCTCTCGTTGATGTGACAATAATATCCCCTCTCTCTCTCTCTCTCTCTCTCTCTCTCTCTCTCCAGTTTTTTATCGGATGGTTTTTTGATGGATGCTCATTTGATATTGATCCGCTTATAGACCTCAGTCTTCCTTAGTTCCTCCGCCTGCCAGAGTTATGCTAATGTGGTTGTTATTATTGCTTCAATGTGTTTATCGCTGGGTATCTAGTGTTGATGCTGGGACATTAACCCAAGAACACACACTCTCTCTCTCTCTCTCTCTCTCTCTCTCTCTCTCTCTCCTGATAAAAATTGATTAATATTCAAGTTCTGAATATTGAAGTAAATACAGTCGCGTATTCCTGGTTTAATACTTTGTATGCTTCAGATAAAAACAAATTTGAGTTGATATTGGACTTGATTGATGCCAATTCACAAGACGTTTATCAACATCATTTGCTGGTTTCATTTTCTATTTACTTGTTGTTATTTGTG
Organism: Palaemon carinicauda; assembly: GCF_036898095.1. Taxonomy (NCBI): domain Eukaryota; kingdom Metazoa; phylum Arthropoda; class Malacostraca; order Decapoda; family Palaemonidae; genus Palaemon; species Palaemon carinicauda. Next base: position 23,512,001 of record NC_090757.1, read on the forward strand.
TATTTACTTTTGATTTTGCAAGATTTCGGTGGATTGTTGAATCATATAGAAAGGTGAAACGAATTGGTATGTTGTCGTACGTTCATTCATTATCCATGACTTCTGTGTAGTTAGGCAATCACAGTGATATTGCCAATAACATCTTTAATGTTTTAATTTTGTTAAGTCACTGGATATTTGACAGGTGTAGCGGATATTTTATTCAGATGTTAAAAAATGCAAGGGTAAATGTATAATAAAATTGTGTTGTCAAGCGGCAGACAAACTTTACTAAAGCTGGAACGCCTAGCAATTGCTAAACATTTTTGACGTTAATATTATTTTGCGTCAGGATTGCGAAATGAATGCCTAAATATTGCGCAAAAACTTGTAGCGTCTACGAACAACCTTAGTAAAAAGTGCGTCTAGGTATATCTGTTATTGAAAAAAAGTATTCTAAATTATGCCAAGAACTGTATGAACATCAGGTTCTTGGCATAATTTAGAATACTTTTTTCAATAACAGATATACCTAAACGCACTAGTTAAAAGAAATTAAAATGAAAAGGCCTCGATTACAATTTATATAAAAATGTACTTGTCTTGTCTTTTCTACCTAATTACATTAAAATCTTCATTAGGTTTTTTTATTTATCTTGTGGGGAGACTGGCCTAAATATTCAGCGTAGGAGGTAATGATGGTGATAATGATAACGAAGGCAAGGATGATGATAATTCTTAATAATGTTAAAGATTATGTTTATGCATATATAACATAAAACGCCCAGTTGTTGAAGTTAAAATGGTTACGTGTGAATTACTACTTTATACATGAAGGCTAAAGTTGACACGATTATGTGAGATCACTATCATATGTTAAGAAAACTAAAGGCAATGATAATGATAACGAATGAAAAATACAATTTAAATACAAATATGAAATATTGTATGACCTTTTTGATCGCTTAGATCTTCTACGGAAGTTTAAAGCATCAGCCAATGTTTATATTTGGAAATCCTTAGCTTGATTTGTGTTAACATCAGTTACAACTTAACTACTTCAGCTAATTGTAATCCTTTCAGGAATGTTTAGATAACTGTAAACCTTTCAATAATGATTGTTTAATTATAATTCGTTCAAGAATGTTTGGCTAATTGCAATCATATCAACAATGATTATTTAATTGTAATCTGTTCAAGAATGTTTAGCTAATTGCAATCTTATCAGCAATGATTATTTAATTGTAATCTGTTCAAGAATGTTTAGCTAATTGTAATCCTATCAACAATGATTATGTAATTGTAATCTGTTCAAAAATTATTTAGCTAATTATAATCCTTTCAACAATTATTTAATTGTAATCTGTTCAAAAATGTTTAGCTAATGGTAATCCTTTGATGAGGACTGTTTATCTAATTGCAATCCTTTCAAGAATTACTAGCTAATTATAGACCTTTCAAGAATGTTTAGCTAATTATAGACCTTTCAAGAATGTTTAGCTGATTATAGTCCTTTCAAGAATGTTCAGCTTGTATTTTTGTTTTCAAGAATGTTTATCTACTTACAATTTTCAAGAATGTTTAGGTAATTGTAATCCTTTCAACAATGATTATTTAATTGGAATCCGTTCAAGAATATTTAGCTAATGGTAATCCTTTGATGAATGTTTAGCTAATTACAATCCTTTCAAGAATGTTTAGCTAATTATAGTCCCTTTTTTTAGCTTATTGTATTTTTCAAGAATGTTGATCTAGTTGCAATTTTAAAGAATTTTTAGCTGAATATAATCCATTTAAGAATGATTAGCTCATTTCAATGCTTTCAATAATGTCTAGCTAATTGTAATCCTTTCTTGAATGAATGGTTAATTGTAATCCTTTCAATAATGTCTAGAAAGGACGGGTTTGCCAATGAAATTTATCATAAAACTAGGAAAAACTGGTTCTGCTTACTAAATAGGACATTTTGTGCTGTAAGAAAAATAGGAAAATACCATCTGTATCCACTAAAAATGATTGGTCAGAACAGTTCTATCAATAAATATGAAATATTACAAAAAATATCTTAGGTATATCGTGTATGGGATGAAAATATGCCACAGTTATTTTGTGATTCAAATTTTATTTATTATATATTCTGGTGCTGTTAGGTAAGACATATAACTATATGATAATAGAGACAATAATATTCTACAAATATATTAGACAGTTTTATATTCATATATTCCTTTGCTCAACAATGCTAGGAACATCGCTTACTCACTAACAATATAAGACTCAAATCCATTCGAATTTAATCTTATTAAAAGAATGATAAAGATATTTATAGCAATAAACATAAATATAATCCAGAAAATAAACTCCGAAGAAGAAGATTCACTTCGGGTATCATTCGTGGACAAACAATCCTCGAATATATATTTCCCGTTGCTACTACTCACATCTTCGTCTCGTCTAATCTCTATGCAAATGGATAATGTAAACATCCTTGCTTACCTTGAGAAAGGCGTTTTTTCGCTGTTGACAATCGTGGAAGCGAGAGTTTTTTTTTAAAAATGAGAGAAATCGTATATCATTTTGATGATTGATGGATCGGGTTTGGGGGGGCCATTGAATAAGATTGATTTGCCTGCCACTTGATAGGTGCCTGATACTAGGAAGATTTTTTTTAATACTATATTACAAACATTAATGCCAAGTGTAGAATTCTAATTGATGTTTGATTTGATTGATGTAGATGTTTAGTAGGTTTCTGAGGAAATCTATAAGAGTTCAAGGTTTAAAGGTTTAAAAGCAACTCACGAATGACAAAGGCAAGGGATAGTGGCAATGCCCTAGCTAGAAGGACAGTGCCCTAGATACTGACCATATATACATATGATCAGCGCCTAATCCTTCTCTCCACCCACGCTAGGACCAAGGAGGGCAAGGCAATGGCTGTTGATGAATCAGCAGATAGACCTATAGGCTTCCAAACCCCCCATCCTTAGCTTACTAAGATGGTGAGGTCGCAAACATTACAAGAAACTATCGAACTTGAGCGGGATTCGATCTCCAGTCCAGACAGAACGCCAGGCAGGGACATTTTCAATGTAAATGTGTCTGGTTTCAATTTCAGTTTCATCAGAATAGATGCTCACTAGAACGTCAGCTGGGCAAGGTCAACCCCCGACTGTGATGCCCAACAACAGCAGTGGCCTCCCCATTAAACACGGTCGCGGGCTGGAATCGGTTTGCTGCCATGCGAGTGCTAGGCGAACACGTCACCACTATACTAGCCAGGGTCTCAACAAAACACCACTTGTCGCTTCCAGCCTTCAACCATTTCAAAGACGCCGTATTCTGTATTAATATTAAGAAGCTGGTGATCAACCGGTCTGATACTGGTTTGCTACAACTTAATCGGTACAGGTTTCGGTCTTAAGAACAGTGTTTAAGGTTAAACCTCGCTCGAAGCTATCGTGTGTGGGTCCGAATCTTACCTTGGGAACTATGATTTCTTTATACACTTGAATTCGGACTTTCTGGTTACAAGCTTATCCATCATGTGTTAGACAATGTTGCTATAATACACATACAGATACATGAATATGTATGTTTACATATATGATATGAATATGCATACTGTACATGTAATTATATACAGTATCTATACATGTAATATATATATACATGTATATATATATATATATATATATATATATATATATATATATATATATATATATATATATATATATATATATATGTGTGTGTGTGTGTGTGTGTGTGTGTGTGTTTATGTTTGGGTAATATACTATATATATATATATATATATATATATATATATATATATATATATATATATATATATATATATATATCTGTATGAATAAATTATGAATATACAGCATATATTCATATTTATAGTAGCCCATAGGTATGTCTATATATATACGTAATATATATATATATATATATATATATATATATATATATATATATATATATATATATATATATATATGTATATAATTGGTAAGATTTTCGTTCCTGGCAATCTTAAGTTCTTAAGTTCAATGATGAAGAGGACAGCAAGAAGACTTCAGATCATGTTTCATCTATATTCTTAAAGCAACGTTTCGGGAATCCATTCCTATCATCAGGGCTACGTATATACATACATGCATACAGATACACACATATATATGTATATATATACACATATAAATGTGTGTATGTCTGTATGGTTGTATATACAAGTTATATATTTTTGCTCTTCTACTTTGATCACAAGTATTTTTAATATAGTTATAAAGGACCTGAGGTAGTCACAGGTTTTTATATATATCTGCTAGGTTTTGTACTGTTTTATTCTATGTTGCGATTATTTTACCACAAGCATTTCAAACAAAAATTTTAATATCATTAATTTCTAATGCAAACACAATTTCGAGTTCTATGAAGCCCTGATGATGGGAATGGATTCCCGAAACGTTGCTTTATAGAATAAGTATGAGAAATGATCTAAAGTCTTCTTGCTGTCTTCTTATATATAGAGTTTTCTTGCTTGACGGTACACACGAGCACACTATTCTACCTAATTTCTCTTTCTCTTGTTTTGTTAAAGGTTTTATAGTTTATATAGGAAATATTTATTTTAATGTTATTACTGTTCTTAAAGTATTTTATTTTTCCTTGTTTCCTTCCCTCACTGGGCTATTTTCCCTGTTGGGGCCCCTGGGCTTATAGCATGCTTTTCCATATTGGGTTTTAGCTTAGCAAGTAATAATATATATATCTATATATGTATATATATATATATATATATATATATATATATATATAAATGTATATATATAAATACATATATGTATATATATATACTGTATATATGTATATATACACATATATTTGTGCATATTTATTTATATATATATATATATATAGATATATATATATATATATATATATATATATATATATATATATATATATATATATATATACATATGCACACATATATGTATATATATACTGTATATATGTATATATATATACACATATATGTGTGCATATATATATATATATATATATATATATATATATATATATATATATATATATATTACGCAAATTATTGCTAAAGAAACCCCAATGCTTGCTTGTCACAGTACGAGTTTATGTGCACACCTGCTTGCTCGTCTATTCAAATTGATATTTTATATGCATGGTATGTAATTTGTTAGAGCTCTGTATAGTTGATATGTTTATGTATATACATTTTGTATTTATTTATTTAAGGAATTCCTGATTGTAAAAATTATACATTTTTATTTATTTATTTTTTTTTCAAACTACTACTTTCGCCTTTTGGCAATTCAGTTACGGATATGAATTCTTTTTTTGTTCATTTTTTTAACGAAAGTTCTTCGTTTCCTTTGATCGTTATGTATCTATAGCGACCCTTTTGAATTTAAAGAAAAAAGGAAAGTGAAAAGAATACAGTTACATCAATGCATACATAATACAGGACTATGACGGAAAGTTACATACATGCATGAATAATACATGAGTACTTTGGGATATTACTTGAGACATTTAAAATTGGTCTCATTTACATGCACGTGCACAAGCACATTTACATGGATGCTTTGACGTGTATTTTATTTTTTCATGCATTGATACATAAATACATCCATACACAAATTTTGCATAACTGAAATTCATACGATGGATATGCCACGTATACCTAATTGCACACAAACATACATCATACATTCCCATGTAAACCATCACAGGTTTTATTCATGCAAACATTTGCATAACTGGAATTTAAACGAAGTAAAAGCCACGTTCAAAGGCCATTCACGATGATAAGCGCAGACGGAAGCTATAATTTCCGGTATGTTTTGATGTTTGCGATTGGCCCTGACCTCAAAGGCAAAGGCGATGGGATATCAGGTCACATGGAATTTAGATCATATTCGTGTTTTCTCTTGCGAAAAAGATTCATTTAGATAGATAGATATATTAGATAGATAGGTTGATAGATAGAGATAACAACTTACGCTGACGGACAAAATGCAGAATCTCCTCTACAGTTTATAATAAAGAGCAGTTTTATGGATATATATGAATATATATATATATATATATATATATATATATATATATATATATATATTATATTTATATATATATATATATATATATATATATTATATTTATATATATATATATATATATATATATATATATATATATATATATATATATATATATATATATATCTTTACGGTTACGTTCAGACATCCCTGTCCGCAAGGTAGGGGAGAGAGATTTGTCATACCCCGGTGAGAGAATGTGCGTGTGTGCACATCTATCTAAATATTTAGCTGTCCTTGTTGACGGGTCGCTTACACTAGTGGTATAGTTTTTTTTTAAATCAATGTCAAGAGATTTGTAAGCGTAAAAAAGAGCATGTTAAAATAATTAATATCGTAATTAAAGCTGGGATCACAACTATACTATTTTTTTTCTTTTATTTTTATAGAATTGACATGCGTAAACATCTGACCAATATCATAATTATCAAACATTATATCCAGTAAAATCATCATGTTAAAACGTTTAACATTTGGTGTAAATGATTTTCGTTAATCTGGTTGACATAAATCATATCTGTTATAGCTCTGATATTTGTCTTAATATATTTTGGGTTTTTCTCTCACTCTTTTTATATTCCATTCTTTACTTCTCCAGTTCATATCCATAATGGGCTACTTTCCTTTGGTTTGTGGCATTCTGCTTTTCCAACTAGGCATGCAGTCTAACTTGTAATTAATGGCAATACAAATTAGAAATATAAAGACAATAATAAAGTATAAGAGACCTTCAGCAGACACAAATGAAATGTTTATTTTTTAATGACAATGTAAATAAAATGAAGACAGAATTAATGGAAGTGGCAATTCGTGTGAGATCCTTTAGGAAAGCCTTGGAAATCTTGGGATAGATGAAGATCTAGAAAGGGTTTAAAGGTTTAGAGGTCGCTCATGAATGGCAGAGGCAAGGGACAATGACATTGCCCTAGCAATCAGGACAATGCCCTAGAGACTGACCGAATATTATATGATCAGCGCCCACGCCTCCTCTCCACCCAAGCTAAGACCAGGGAGGGCCAGGCAGTGGCTGCTGATGACTCGGCAGATAGACCTATAGGCTCCCCCAAACCCCCCAACCTTAGCTCACAAGGATGGTAAGGTTGCAGACACTAATGGTACTAATGAGTCTGAGCTGGACTCAAACTCCCGACTGGCAAACACTACGCAGAGACGTTACCAATCAGGCCACAGGAATGAAAAGAACAGGATAGAGAAAGGATAGAGAGAAAGTATCTTACTTCTAACCCCGTAGAGGGAACAACTGACTTAAGACGTTCATGATTGGATCAGTCAAAAAAAAAATTTTGTTTTCTCCCACGTAATACTTTTAGACACGTGCAGGTACTCTTAAGAGCCAGTGTTCTCTCTCTCTCTCTCTCTCTCTCTCTCTCTCTCTCTCTCTCTCTCTCTCTCTCTCTCTCTCTCTCTCTCTCTCCATTTACTGAGGCTAACTCGAATGAAACAAATGCCACGGTAGAGATTCATAAGACAAATGACAACAACAACAAAACCATTATATCAAAGTGAAAAAGCCAAAGAAAATTTCGTATAGATTCTGAACAATGGGTTAACGAGAGAGAGAGAGAGAGAGAGAGAGAGAGAGAGAGAGAGAGAGAGAGAGAGAGACTTCCGAAGGAGGAACCTCACTATCAGACTCATTTCGTGTATTATTATTATTATTATTATTATTATTATTATTATTATTATTATTATTATCTCAAGTTTGTTTTCATGAACTCTCGACAAAGACTATTCTTTCCCCGTGAGGCCAACGAGAACGGTCTGAAATAAAGCAAACAGATGTGAGATGTCACGGACTGGTTTTTACAGAGTAGCCTTTGTACCTTTCCCAAGGCTATAAATTTCGTTTTGTTGCTAAGGCAATCGAGGCAGACAAGAATGTCTTCATAGGCGTAAATGGCTTCGGTTTCGCTAGATGAGAAGGACTTATTTATGCCCATTAACTAACCAGCTCGCGTTTTGATATAATTCTTGCCTATGAAGCTGTTAAAGGTTTACACCTTAATCTCATTCTTCATAGCAGAAGTAGAATGATTTTGAAAGCACTTTTTGTTTCTCACGGTACATGATCCTATTTCCGGGCTTGATGAAACAGTGTTACCAACTGTTGTAGACTTTTTCTCGATGTCTGCAGATATAACATATCATTCTTCATAGTAAAAATAAAATGATTTTTAAGCCCCCCCTTTTTTTTTTATTTCTCACGGTTTATGATCTAGTTCTGGACGTGATGAAACAGTATTGCCAACAGTAGTAGAGCTTTTTCCTAATGTCTGCAGATACAAATAGCCTTAAGATAAACACTTCAGTTGGCAATACTGGGTAGAGATGTTTAAATTCCTTTAGTAAACACCACCGCACATTCGCACAACCCTCTTGGGCATTACTCTGTGTGGGTGCTACCTAACACCCATCTATTACTGCCCATGAGAGCAACTCTTGGGTACTTTCGGATACTTCTATAAATGGAGATGACACACGTAAAGGTCAAGAGGAGGGCAGAGTGGCACTGCCATAGAAAAGGGACATGTTATAAGGGCACGAAGAGGATCCAGTTACCCCCATCTCATTTTGGGTTCCCGTCTGCGGAACTATGCAGATTAAAGGGTACTTCGGATGGCGTTTTAAAGGATCGTCCGTCTCTTTCCTATCAGACAGAGAGAGAGAGAGAGAGAGAGAGAGAGAGAGAGAGAGAGAGAAAGAGATCCAATATCTTTGACTTCGCTCCCGGTTTATATTTACGGTTTTTGTACTTATTACAGGAAACTGTGAATTTATGGCTAAATGTCAAAAGAAAAGAGGTTCCTGGTGGCTCCCGGTATGAATTATAATAATAATAATAATGATAATAATATAATTGCATACCTGAATAATGTATTAGGAAACGTAACTGTTATAGTTTACAAGCTAACATTTTTTCTTAATATAAATGGCATCCCTTGTATAGATACTTGACAGACCTTCCTTTATGTAAACAACCGAACTCACAAGTCTATGAATGAATTGATTCAACATCGCAGGTTAATGAAATAATGAAGCCAGTCAGCACTCATACTAAACCTTCTCTCTCTCTCTCTCTCTCTCTCTCTCTCTCTCTCTCTCTCTCTCTCTCCTCTCTCTCTCTCTTATTGGCCATATGGCGAAGTGGTATGTGCACTCAGTAACCATTGATCGATTCTCGGACCGGACCGGAGGGAAAGCTGGGCGAGTTCTCTAGAATCCAATATGGCTTACCTAATCTAAGCAGCGATTTTCGTTGCCAATTGATAGTCGACCTTTATTATTACTATTGTTGTTACTTGTTAAGCTGCAACCCTAGCTGGAAAAGCTGGATGCTATAAGCCCAGGGGCTCCAGCAGGGAAAATAACTCGGTGAGGAAAGGAAACAAGGAGAAATAAAATTTTTAAGAAGAGTAACAACATTAAAATAGATATCCTATATAAACTATAAAAACTTGAATAACGCAAGAGGAAAAAAAACTTGCAGCGAATGTCTTTTATGTTGAAAAAGCAGACATAAGTCTCTTTTTATAGATTATACTGTATATGGAAGATCTGATTTAATGATGTTTCTGTTCTTAAAGTATTTTATTTTAATTGTTTTTACTACTCTTGTAGTTCAATTTCTTATGTCCTTTCCTCACTGGGGTATTTTACCCTGCTGGAGCCTTTTGGCTTATAGTACCCTGCTTTTCCAACGAGTGTTGTAGCTTAGATAATAATAATAATAATAATAGAGACAAAGGGGGACAAATATGAAACCTCGACAAGGTAGTCCTCACTCCTTTGGGGTGAAACCATTCATGAACAGCATGGTCTAGGAATATACCTAGACCGTCCTCTCTCTTTCTCTCTCTCGAGTACTCCATCGACTCCCAAATAGCATTAATTGCACATAGCGATGCAACGCAACTATGCCAACAAGGAGAGCCTTGAAAAACCACCACCGATGGTAATTAAGCATCGTCATCCTTGACCCTGGGCGAGAACTCTTGCTCCCGACGTCGAGTGGGTGTGGGAGGGAAGGAGTTGAGTATTGGGAGTCGTAGATAGAACGGGGTTTAAAAAGGAGTAAAGAGATACACAGGCGTCTTCTTGTACTCCGTCTGTTTAGTTAAGGCAGAGAAATTCAAGACCTTTTAAATTAATCCTTTTTTTTTCTTTTTTCTTTCTTTTTTTTTTTTAGTATTTCCTGCTTCACTTTTTTTTTCGTCTTGCCACGGTGGCGTCAACAGGTTAATTTAATGCTTTAGAGAGAGAGAGAGAGAGAGAGAGAGAGAGAGAGAGAGAGAGAGAGAGAGAGAGAGAGAGAGAGAGAGAGAGAGAGAGTGTCTATATTAATCTCTTATGCGTTTAATATGGTTTCGATGACTTGGGCGAGTTGCTTGAGATCCTTGGGCTAATGGCTTCCTGCTTTTCCAAGTAGGGTTGTAGCTATGCTAGTAATAATGATAAAAATATTCCGATATTATCTTTGAGTCATTTATTTCTCTTGTCACCATTTATTGTGCACAACTCATGAAGTAGTTCCCAGGTGCGGATTGTGACACTGTTTTTACTATACGACATATGTTAGCGACTGTAAAGTTTTTAGAAGCCAAAAGTTTATCTGCCATGTTGTCGAATTCTGAGGCTTTCTGTGTGTAAGATTGTAACGAAGATTTGAAGAAGCAAATGTTGCATAGATAAGATTTAAATTTTTAATTTTTACTTTT
>NC_090757.1:23525362-23535362 GCF_036898095.1 Palaemon carinicauda
TAGTGTAATGCGTGGTTTAACCACAATTTTATTTATATAAAGGTACATTTTTTTTAGTAAGAGAGAGATTATTACACTAAATATGTAACTGAGCTCCACAAGCCACTAGAAGAGTTGGAAGACCCAGGCCTACATAGCTGAGGACTATGAAGCGTGAAGTAGGAGATGATGAAGGGAGAAGTATTGATCTAAAAGCTCAAGATAGAGACGACTGGCGGAATCTAATCAATGTTCGAAGGACTAAATCATGGTAATGAGGATAAGTTTTATATTTATTATTTAACGTCACATTTACATAGTAAAATCTCCTAATTAACATTTCCCAAATACTTTTCTCGCCCACTTGTGATCTGTGTTTGGGCAGTTTCTCTCTTTTGCTTTTTATATGCAATATATACCAGAAAAGGTGCATGGAACCGAATATAATTTTTCCCTGATTATAACGATGTTGACCCTCGTTTCTCCACCACCTGGGATCTGTGTTGTTTCTCTCTTTAGCTTTTTATATGAAATATATACCCGAAAAAGTGCATGGAACCGAGTATAATTTTTCCCAGACTATAACGATGTTGACCCTTAGGAGATATTGACAGGTACAATAACCTCCATTAACGCCTACGTTGTGCGTGACCAAGTGACCTCTTGACCGCCATTCTGACCTCTTTAGGGAATTTCAGTTATTGGCTCTTGTTATACAGAGGAGTGTGCTCGCCTCTATTTGCATTACTTGACGATCTATTCACGGATGAGGGGAAGTAATGTAGACCCCCCTCTCTCTCTCTCTCTCTCTCTCTCTCTCTCTCTCTCTCTCTCTCTCTCTCAAGTCGGAAGCTGATCGAGTATTGCAAGTATAGAATTATTTTATGTGGAGGTACGAATTCATCGTTTTATTGTAATTTATCTTGTTCCATTCTCTCTCTCTCTCTCTCTCTCTCTCTCTCTCTCTCTCTCTCTCTCTCTCTCTCTCTCTACACACACACACATATTAACATCCTATTTTGCTCGATATTTCTAGCAGAATATGATGTTATTTTACAAAAAAAAAAAAAAAAAAAAAAATTTGGGGAATATGAGATTTTAGATATCATGAATATTCATTTGTCATTGCATGGCAAGAAATTTATTTCGCATCTTACGAAAAGTAAAATAAATAAACCTTGCAGCGGATTTATTAATTTAGGAATCATGAATCATTTTAAAGAGTCTTTGTTTGCCAGTGTTGAGTGTTGAGCTCCAGTGCTTGAGAGAGAGAGAGAGAGAGAGAGAGAGAGAGAGAGAGAGAGAGAGAGAGAGAGAGAGAGATGTTGAAGGATTTAACTTATGATGATATTTGAATACTATTCATTTATGTTGCGATATATATATATATATATATATATATATATATATATATATATATATATATATATAATATATATTATCACACACATACAAATATATACTGTATATATATATATATATATATATATATATATATATATATATATATATATATATATATATATATATATATGTATATATATATATGTGTGTGTGTGTGTGTGTGGTGTGTGTGTGTGTTTGTGTTTTTGTGTGCGTAGATGTTTGTATATATATATATATATATATATATATATATGCATTTATCCATATTAATCAGAGGAAAATAGACCATATATATCATTATGATCACAATTCAACGATTTTCATCCCAAAGGGGTAATTTAGTGTTGCTACTAAGAGAGAGAGAGAGAGAGAGAGAGAGAGAGAGAGAGAGAGAGGAGAGAGAGAGAGCTATGTATATAAACTCGAGTGCCACAGTACCAACATTATCCTTCGCCAACTCGAATCTCAAGGACAAGCTGAGTCATCGGCTGAGCCATACAAAACCCTCCTCCTCCTCCTCCTCCTCCTCCTCCTCCCTCTTACGTAGCCCAACACTAACCACAAACAGACACACGCACGTACTCATAACCATGGCGCAACCCACACTGAATCCCCCACCTAGCACTGCAACCCCAAAATCTTCCACTTAACTCTTCCCCGAGGAGAAAGGACCCTGACTGGCATAAGGCCGCCTTCATCCAATTACATAGAGGTGGTTTGGATTTATAAGAAAACACCCTATTCTTAGCAGAGCTGCTGGTTAATAACAGTTTTATAACAGATTAGGATAATGACAAAATGTCTTTGAATGTCGACAAACACCTTTCCTGGTTATCAGGTTATTAATTTTATTTTTCTCCTATGAAGATAAACATATTGGTTCTTTTGTTTAAACACTTAAGAATGTAAACATTTTTATGCATTAGACTTTTATATCATCCTCTTAAAATTTATTTTGAGTCGATTTACTTTAAATCTCACATGTATGAACATTTATAAATTTTGTTTTTTGGAGGTGAAGGGAATGGTCCCTTCGAAAGCTAAAGAATATATTTTCTTTCACGGTTATAAGTTTATTATATTTATATATTCTTGTTTTCGCTCTGTTGTTGTTCATGAATATTTTTACCTTATATGGCAAAAATGGGAGAATTTCAGGAATCTGAGAAGCATTGCAGTGAGGCTTGTATTTCTACTCTTAATTGATGCTGGGTTTCGTGCAAAGTACTTACTTTTACGTCTTTATGGAGGAATTGGTGAGTTTGACTACGACTTAAGCTCATTTCCGGGTATAAAATCTTCACATGAAGATTCTTCTTCTGAACTTTCTACCTATCAGCTACCAAAAAAAAAAAAAAAAAAAAAAAAAAAAAAAAAAAAAAAAAAAAATTGTAATCCCATATCATATGTCATAAAATATTTTAAAGTCCGTTTAAGTGTTTATAATCTGTTTATGTTATTAGTTCTTAGATTCTTACATATTTCACATCTTTAGTCTTTCTTTCAGACCTCAAAGAAACTTGACGAAGCAAATACCAGCTCTTTCTTGATCTCCAAAACACAGGCATTTAAGATTCCAAGCGATGCATGGTAATGACGCCAGATTTTCTCCCTTGAGTCATTTCCTTCGCAGTCGCATTATATTATTAGTTTGCGCGGTAAGGGATTCAGCTGTGACATCGATTTAGTTTATTTTTTAGCCTCTGTAGTATGATTTCGGTGCAGAAATATGTCCTATGTCTGCATTTAAACCTTCAAGAAGATCAACTGGTAGTAACTGTTTGTGGTGGATTGATTTTTTTGTTTAGCTGATAGGAAATATATGAGAGAAGTATGAGGCAAGTTAGCTAACTAATCACGTTAGGGAATAGTTTTTAATTTTGAGTATTAGTAAGAATAATGTACAGTGTGGTTTAGCCACAATTTTATTTACATTATTATTATTATTATTATTATTATTATTATTATTATTATTGTTATTATTATTACTATCCAAGCTACAACCCTAGTTGGGAAAGCAAGATGCTATAAGTCCAAGGGCTCCAATAGGGAAAAATAGCCCAGTGAGGAAAGGAAATAAATAAATGAAGAGAACAAATTAACAATAAATCATTCTAAAAAAGGCAACAAGGTAAAAACAGATATGTCATATATAAACTATTAACAACGTCAAAAACAAATATCTCATATATAAACTATCAAAAGACTCATGTCCACCTGGTCAACAAAATAGCATTTGCTCCAACTTTGAACTAAGTACTTTTTTTTTATGGATTAAAATTTAATTCAATACAATAATTACCCCATCGGTGTAATATGGTCTCTGTGTCTTCAGGCAATCCGTTAGAGAAATAAATTGTCCAGGGATCAACACAGGGACAATGATGGTGATGATGATGATATGGGCATAGCATCGAATGGATACGTAGCAAGGGCGGCGCCCTTCGCAGATCGGTCTTCCTCAAACTTTTCATTCTTATATTTCTCCCTTCCTGGATCGGGAGCGACCCGAAGAATATATAAAAGAGCAACTTGACATTCAAGGATATTCCATATTCGCCATACATAGATAGAAATGCTTATTTGAAGTAATAAAGAACCTAGTTTATATTATTATTATTATTATTATTATTATTATTATTATTATTATTATTACTGTTTTGTTATTATTATTATTATTATTATTATTATTATTATTACTGTTTTGATATTATTATTATTATTATTATTATTATTATTATTATTATTGTTATTATTATTATTATTATTAATAATAATAATAATATTATTATTACTGTTTTGTTATTATTATTATTATTATTATTATTATTATTATTATTATTATTATTATTATTATTATTAATCACTCATAATAGCATGAGTTTGATATAGGTGAGCAAATCCATATTGATATTTCTGTAAAATGTATTAAATATTGAATACTTGATACATTTTATAGAAATATTATTGTGGATTTATTCCCCTGTTATTATTATTATTATTATTATTATTATTATTATTATTATTATTATTATTATTACTACTACTACTAGTGTACCAAAGCCATCAACCATCTCCCCCTTTCTTAACAATCTGCTGCTTCGGCAATTTGGAAGAGAGTTTGGTTTCCAGGTGTACAGTCACTCATATAAGTTGGTGGATGTCCCGGTGTTTGAGAGAGATTTCCATTTCACCCATTTCTGGACGGCAGGTGTCTGGGAGTGCAAAATCGCTCAAATATTCAATTAAAGGTTGACCGGTTTCGTGCTCCCAGACACATGTCCAGAAAGGGGTAAAATGGAAAAAATCTCTCAAACGCCCGGACATCCACCAACTTATATGAGTGACTGTACCTCTCCGGGTAACCCCCTACCACCAGTGTATAACTAATCCCCTTACCATGAGCGTGACAGGAAATATGTATATATATATATATATATATATATATATATATATATATATATATATATATATATATATATATATATATATATATAGTCAGACACTTGCTCCTTATATAGGAGGCGAATATTATTGTTGTCGTTGTGTAATCAAATGCAAATGACTTCGTCCCCTATCTTTATTTTATTTTGATATCAACTGCTATCAAGTATAACAACAGCTGGTGTGTGTGTGTGTGTGTGTGTGTGTGTGTGTTTGTGAGTGTGTGTGTGTGTGTGGGCGTGTGTATTAATCCGTGCCTCTGATCTCCATCGAAGTGTTCCGTCTATTCATTTTCCTATTCACATTCTTCTCGTCTTCTCTCTTAGACGCCACTTGATCTGTGCATAACACAACACAGCTACCCCTTTCAACCTCGCCACTCACAGCTCTCTCTCTCTCTCTCTCTCTCTCTCTCTCTCTCTCTCTCTCTCTCTCTCTCTCTCTCTCTCTCTCTCTCAGTGTTTGGGTTTGTGAGTTAGAGAAAGCGTTACCATAACAAGTGCATTCATAAATTCTCTGTCTAGTGTCAATGCCCTGCTCAGTGCTCTGAGGATCGCAAAAACTCTGTTTACTCTCACTTCACATTATTATGAAAAGGAATTTCGTATGCGCCAAAAAAAGTGTGATGGGAGATTTATTTTTACATAGATCATATTTGCTATTGTTTTTGTATTTCCTTAACGTGTTCTATTTTTTTCTCTCTCTTATTAAGAGAGAGGGAGGATGTTATCACGGAACATTGACACTGATGCGATCGGTAAGGCTTGTTGCAAGTTTTATTATAGCTTGGTCTTTTTTTTCTGTTTTATCTGATCTAGAGTCCATATTCTGACGTTTGACTGTTTTTCCCAGAAAACGGAAAGAAATGAAATTACAAAAGTATATAAATTTATTAGTTTTAGGTTTATCGAACGACTTTTTTTTTCTGGGTGCATCGCTACGGTTACAACTTGGGTAAATTTTTTCTAAGATGGTTGTTTCATTTACGAAATACAAGGCTTTAATGGACATATTGGTCTTTGCCACAGTAGTCTTTTTTCATATAGAGAATCTCAAAAGCTTTCAGAATGACCGTCTGATGCTTTTATAACTTTAAGCAACGTTTTAAAACAGTTGCAGACTACTACTACTACTACTACTACTACTACTACTACTACTACTACTACTATTATTATTATTATTATTATTATTATTATTATTATTAGCCAAGCTAAAACCCTAGTTTTAAAAGCAGAATGCTACAAGCCCAAAGAATCTAAGAGGGAAAATAACCCAGTGAGGAGAGAAAATAAGGAAATAAATAAACTACACATGAGAAGTAAAGAATAAAAAATATAAGAAATCTTAAGATTAGTAACAACATTAAAATAGATTGTCATATGTAAACTACGAAGAGAGACTTATATCAACATGTTAGAAATAAAAACATTCGCTGCAAGTTTGAACTTCTGAAGTTTCACCGATTCAGTTGCCTAATCAGTTATTATTATTATTATTATTATTATTATTATTATTATTATTATTATTTGGCAAGCTACAACCCTAGGTGGAAAAGCAGAATGCTATAAGCCCAGGGGCCCCAACAGGGAAAATATCCCAATGAGGAAAGGAAACCAGAAAAATTGAAACATTAAAAGAACAGCAACAACATCAGAATAAATATTTCCTGGATAAACTATAAAAACTTTAACAAAATAAGAAGAGAAATTAGAAAGAATTTTGTGCCCGAGTGTATCCTCAAGCAAGAGAACTCTAACCCAAGACAGTGGAAGACCATGGTACAGAGGCTATGGCACTACCCAAGACTAGAGAACAGTGGTTTAATTGTGGAGTATCCTTCTCCTAGAAGAGTTGCTTACCATAGCTAAAGAGCCTCTACTACCCTTACCAAGAGGAAAGTAGCCACTGAACAATTACAGTGCAGTAGTTAACCCCTTGGGTTAAGAAGAAGTGTGTGGTAATCTCAGTGTTGTTAGGTGTGTGACGACAGAGGAGAATCTGTAAAGAATAGGCCAGACTATTCGGAGTATGTGTAGGCAAAGGGAAAGTGAACCGTAACCAGAGAGAAGGATCCAATGCAGTACTGTCTGGCCAGTGAAAGGACCCCATAACTCCCTAGTGGTAGTATCTCAACGGGTGGCTAGGTGATATTATGCTTTAATAATTATAAGAACTTATTAAGATTGTAGAATAGTAAATACTGTGCTTTTATAGCAACAAACAGCTCAGAAAAATGTTACAGAATAATATATCTTTGGGAAATATCTTCCCAAGGGGAGATGACACGATGCTTCCGGGTGTTTTGTCTCAGTAGGTAAATATCCTACATTAATCTCTTTACAATACAATGAGGCGGATGATGATGAAGATAATCACATGATATTGATGATGATTACTGTTATCTTCTGTTGTTGGGTGGGGAAATTATACTATTGCACGTCATTGATGCTGCTCGTGCATGTTTCTTTTCAAAATGTTAATTATGGAAGTGGGCAGACGCTCGGTTGGTATTAGGCTTTCAAATTATTTGAATTAATGGTGGTAAGGCAAACCGTATTTGAAACTTCCTTTCAAATCTTGGTATTCGTTAATGTTATAATGCCCCGAAATTTGAAACTTTTAATAAATTTAATCCTTTATATATATATATATATATATATATATATATATATATATATATATATATATATATATATATATATATATATTTATATACATATATATATATATATATATATATATATATATATATATATATATATATATTTGTAATAAACGTAATTCATTCAATAAAAACAATTCAGGTGCTTCTAGAAGAAAGACAATTACATATACTCGTATATTGCCTCCGTCCTGCTGAAAATGGAGATCTGCCTCTAAGAGGCCTTCCCATGCGTGAATTCGTAGTCGGGGGGGGGGGGGATTTTTCACTCCATGTTTGACTGTCTGAAAGACAGTGGCGTAGCTAGGGAGAGAGGTCAGGGTATAGCGCACAGGAGTCTTTCTGAAAATTTCCCCCGGGCTTCCAAGAGAAGGCGCCTCCAAAGCATGACTAGAAAATAAACGTAAGTATACATTTAGAATTACCGCCTACAAACCAGAGTGAAGGGTGGTCCCCTCTTTACTAATTTAGACCCCCGGGCCCCCAATATCTCTGGCTACGTCTCTGCTGAACTATTTATCAATAAACCATTTTTAGATATTTCCTCGAACCTGGGTGTCCGGACCTAATAGTCCATAAATACGTTATGCGTAATCTTATCATTTTATACTCTTTTATATTTCATTCTTGATTTCTCCATTTCTTTTCCGCAATGGGTTGCCTTCCCTGTTGGGTATTTGGGGCATGTAGCATTGTGCTGCTCAAACTAGGGTTACTGGAAGGCCTAAAATAATAATAATAATAATAATAATAATAATAATAATAATAATAATAATAATAATAATAATGGTGATACGTAGATTTGGCATGTTTCATCGTATATGATCGCTGCCTCACTAGCATTGATTTTGTATTCTATCTTCTCAATAGATCTAATGATTGTCTTTTTAGCATTATTGCATTCTGCTAGTAACAGGGCAAAATTCATCCTTCATCGTGGTTAAGGTAAATCCTAGGTTGGTCAAAATAGGATTTCATGTAATTTACAAAATGATTACTGTACACAAAGTAAGAAAAGTACAGTTTATAGTGATACGTTTCGAGAGGTAGCGCCACTTATCTTCAGGCTGGAATAGTCGAAATGGTGCTAGCAATGTCTTTATATATGGTACTTTTGTCTTGTGAAAGTAACGGGCCTGGAGCAAGTAGTGATATAAGCTGGGCGGAGAATTTTCATGGGCTGACGTGCTTGCCGGGTGTGGCTGAGTAACAGCCAGACTGCCACTCAACTCACAGCTAGGCAGTGAGTCGCCATACTGTCCGTTGACGATTGGGCTATGATTGGTGGATGTGCTCGCCAGGATGGTTTTCATTTTAGGTATGATGTTCTGGCAATGATATGGGTGGTCTTGATTTTGGTTTTCATGTTCAGCAGGGTCCATATTCGGTTTTTGAATATCAGTTCCTTCAGCTGGAAGGGAGAAGGAACATCTCCTGCGTAGTATTAAAAAGGGTTTTCTCCAGTTAAACGAGGAGGTCTTCAAGTATTCTCATCCTTCTGCTGTCAGGTGCACTACCAATTATTTTGGTGTTTTTAAAAATCTAGTCCCATTTGATGTTCCTACTATGAAATTGTAGGGCATCTGTCTTTATGGTACCTTGCGGGACGTGACAGGAGGTCAAGCAAGCTGCCATAAATCACATGCCTTGCAATGTCATAATAACAGCATCAGACGGGATGATAATTTAAGAACACCAAAATAATGGGCAACACCTCTGACAGCAGAATCCTGAGAATACTTGAAGCCCTCCTCATATAATGGGAGAAGCCCGTTCTCAGTACTTCAGTACTATGCAAGAGATGTTCCTCCTCACCTTCCTGCCGAAAAATTAACAGGCAAACACCAAAATCAGGATGACCCCGATAGGCGCCAGAACATCCCGCCTATAATGGAAATCATCCCAGCCATCGATGGACAGTATTGCGACTCATTGCCTAACAATGAGTGGAGCGGCAGTCTGGCTGTGACTGCCATACCCGGCGAGCGCACCAGCCAATGAAAATTCGCTACCCAGCTTATGTCACTACTTGATACGCCCCGTCGTCGGAGGCGTTCTGCCACTTTCTACAAACCAAAACAACTATATATATATATATATATATATATATATATATATATATATATATATATATATATATATATATATATATATATATATATATATATATATATATATATATGACTTTTCCAGCACCATTTCAACCACTCCAGCCTGAGAATGGGAGGCGTTACCTCTTGAAACTCGTCGCTGTAAACTGTACTTTACTTACTTTGCGTACAGTACCCATCATCTCCTTTGTGTCAATAGGCGTAGAAGGAGAAAATGACTCATTTTGTAAACTCTACATTAAACCCGATTTTTACCTACCATGGATTTACCTTACCCATGATGAAGGATGAATTTTGCCTTGTTGCTGGCGGAATGCAGTAATGCTGAAAAGAAAATGATCAGATCTATTGATAAAATAAAATACAAAATCAATGCTCACCAACATTGCCAGAAGGGGTGTAAAGGGTTTAGTCTGTG
>NC_090757.1:23552862-23565362 GCF_036898095.1 Palaemon carinicauda
ACTACTTCATAATATAAAACCAGACAAGAAACATAAACAGATGTTTTGATAAACATGCACACTATTTCAAAAGAGAGAGAGAGAGAGAGAGAGAGAGAGAGAGAGAGAGAGAGAGAGAGAGAGAGAGAGAGAGAGAGAGAGAGCTTTGCCAGATGAAGTTTCTGGAATTGTTGGATGAGGTCATCCATTTTCAGGATTTGACTCATTGTTACATGAGAGAGAGAGAGAGAGAGAGAGAGAGAGAGAGAGAGAGGAGAGAGAGAGAGAGAGAGAGAGATCAGTCATATGTTTTATGAAGAGTTATGGAAAAGGGGAAGCAGATGCAATTAACATGTTTCCAAAGGGTTTGAATATATGCACTGGGAGAAAACGAAAGCAATGTAAAACTATTATAATTCAGTTATTTCTAATCTATATGTTGGATGGTACAGAGAGAGAGAGAGAGAGAGAGAGAGAGAGAGAGAGAGAGAGAGAGAGAGAGAGAGAGAGAGATTCTTATAAAGTCAGTTTTTTGAAGTCTCTTTACTCTGAGACGTTTAAACATAAGAATTATGAATTATGCAAATTATAGAAGGAAAGAGAGATACAATAAAGGGAAGAGCAGTTGGAGAGAGGAAAGGGGAGACCGAATTATTGGAAAACAATAAAGTGAAATGAAGTGTAAAAAGGGAATGATTTGTAGGGTTGAAGATGAGCAAATGGAAGGGTTTCCATGTAGGTGAAGAGGTCAAAGGAACAAACAATATCGCAAGTTTAATGACATTTAGTAAGAAGTGTCGCATTTAAACAAAGATATTAAATATGTGATACTCTTTAGTTTTAGAATAATTCATTATTTACATTTATTTTTGTGAATGATTATAAGAATAATCATTCAATTATAATATTTTGTAGTCGTTTAACAAATATTGTAATAAATTTACCTTTAAATCGTATTGTAATTTGTAGTTTTTCTATAACGTTTATAAATAATACTTTTGTAAACTTCCTGGGGATAATTTTGTAGCTTGAGTAGTTTGCAAAACTTCTGGTATGTTTCGTACCTTCTGTATTTCCAAGGCTTTCTTCGGATCGTCTTGTATCTTATAGTTTACAAGGATTCTCGTAGATCGTTAGATATTTTGTAATTTGGAAGATATTTTTATGATCTACAATGTTTTAATTGCCTTTAACTCTTTCAGATAATTATGTAACCCGTTGTATTTCCAAGTTTCTCTCGGATCGTTTTGTAACCAGTTGTGCTTCCAGACCTCTCTGGATCATTTTGTAACCCGTTGTATTTCTTAGCTACTCTCGGATCGTTTTTTAATACGTTATTTTTCAAACCTTCTCTAGGATCATTTGTAACCCATTGTATTCCAAATCCTCTCTGACCATTTTGTAACCCATTGTATTTCAAGAATTCTCACAAATCGTTTTGTAACCCGTTGTGTTCCACGTCTTCTCTGGATTGTTTTGTAACCTGTAATGTATCAAGACTTCTCTCGGATCGTATTGTAACCTGTTGTGTTTCAGAGCTTTTTTCGAATCTTTTTGTAATTCGTTGATTCAAGACTTCTCTTGGTTATTTTGTAACCCGTTATGTTTCAAGATTTATCTCGCATCATTTTGTAACGAAAAATATATTTGCAAGAGTTTTGAATAGTATTTGGTAAAAAATTAATTGACTTGTTTCCCTAAATGAGCATATATGTTTTCTGTTTAGAAATGATATTATGGATACAGATCATCCCCTTTCAACATAAGAAGTAAACCTCTATTGCAGTGAATATTTTGATATTGAACAGGCTGGCATAAGTCTCTTTGTATAGTTTATTTATGAAAGATCTTTCTTAACGTTGCTACTGTTCTTAAAATATGTTATTTTAATTATTCATTACTACTCTTGTAGTTTATTTATTTCCTCTCCTCACTGGGTTATTTTTTCCTTGTTGGAGCCCTTAAGCTTATAGCATTCTGATTTTTCAACTAGGGTTGTAGCTTAGCTAGTAATAATAATAATAATAATAATAATAATAATAATAATAATGGTTTTCGTTTTGTCCAAAAACTTTTATTTAAAATCTCTGTTTAAAATTCATGTCTCCCCTCCCCACCAGCAAAAAAAGAAGTAAAATACAATGAGAGACTATTGTCAATTTCTGAGGGTGAGTGGTTTTCATACTTTCTCTCTCTATACTTGCCATTTCCGCTGTATTTAAAGGAGCGGCGAGAAGGTTGAGACACCGGAGGTAACCTGGCTTTTGACGGAAGTCGCGACTTTGATTTTCCTTTTCTTATTCCATATTTCGGTGATAATGAGATACTTAATTCCTTCTTCTTCTTCTTCTTCTTCTTCTTCTTCTTCTTCTTCTTCTTCTTCTTCTTCTTATTATTATTATTATTATTATTATTATTATTTTTTTTTTTCTTTTCTTTTATCACAGTTATGTCTCCTTGGGAGTCCATCACTTTCCTTGCTATATGCTGTTTCTAGTAGCACGTTCCTTTATTATCATTATTATTATCACTCCTATATATGATTTTGGTGACATCTATACCATATTCTGTAAACATACATATCCTTCGATATGATTTCATGCTCTGCTCCTTGCCGTCTCGCTTGGTATTCCCATTTCAGGTTTCATCAAATTCTTTGTTCACGTATTCATCATTGGGCAGAAAACTCACTGACTGCTAAACGACTGACTGGGGTTCGAGTCCCGCTCAAACTCGTTAGTTCCTTTTGTCGCTGCAATCTCACCATCCTTGTGAGCTAAGGAGGGGGGGGTTTGAGGGAACCTATACAGTAGGTTTATCGGTTGAGAGCTGAGTCATCAGTAGCCATTGCCTGGCCCTTCTTGGTCCTAGCATGGGTGGAGAGGGGGCTTAGGTGCTGATTATATGTATATATGGTCAGTGTCTATGGCATTGTCCTGCTCGATAGGGCAATGTCGGTGTCCCTTGCCTCTGCCATTCATGAGCTGCCTTTAAACCTACGTTTATACCTCGTCTTTTGTGCTTCGTCTCGATGGAGTAAGATCTCGACTTGTAAATACATCATAATAACATGTCAAAAGCGATGAAATATCTGTCTATATCGATAAGTCTTTTCCCCCAGGAAGGGTTGGCTTCTGAAAACGTCTGAGACAAGTCGCTGGCACATGTAGTTAATGCATATGCAAGTACAATGAATGCATTTGATTTTCATTATCCTGTGGTTAGAGATATTAAGTTTTTATATACTTATGGATCTATTGTTAGTATAAGCTAATGAAATGGCCATTTATGAGGATATCGAAATTTATTATTATTATTATTATTATTATTATTATTATTATTATTATTATTATTATTATTATTATTAGCAAACCCAATAACTTGCTAAATACGCTGTAAAGGTAGAACATATTTAAATGTCCGAATGAACATAGGGAAAACAATACCAAAGGGAAAAGTCATACGCAAATAAAAAACAGACATAAGGAACTAATAATTAACAAAGAAAATTAAACCAACTATTCATATGAGGATGTTTTTTACTATTCAGAACAGACAGTAGCTTTTGTTAGTAATTGCAATGCGATCACTGAGAATTCAGATTCTCCAATATGACTTTCTAGTAATGTACTGCTCTCTCTCTCTCTCTCTCTCTCTCTCTCTCTCTCTCTCTCTCTCTCTCTCTCTCTCTCTCTCTCTCTCTCTCTCTCGTTTAAGGTTAAATGGGATAGTGCTGTGCACAGCTGTCTTGTTTTATATTCCATCATGAGCTATGCTACTACATATTGTCTTCAATCATTTTATTTTATATAAAATTATATGCAGCAGGAATGAATGACGTTAAACAATCAATTTTGATGCAAATTATATATATATATATATATATATATATATATATATATATATATATATATATATATATATATTTACTGTATATATATATATATATATATATATATATATATATATATATATATAGATAGATAGATAGATAGATACTGTATATATACATATATGTAGTATATGTATATATACTGTATATACATACGTGTGTATGTATGTATGTGTATATATATATGTATATATATATGTCTATATACATATATTTGTATATATATATACGTGTGTGTGTGTGTGTTTTGAGCGTATGCATATGTGTTTAAATCTCATTGGTATTTAATTTGTTTAATTTGTATATATATATATATATATATATATATATATATATATATATATATATATATATATATATATATATATATATATATATAAAACTAGTAACATTTTCGCTTCTGGCAAGCTTAAGTTTAAGGATGAAGAGGACAGCAAGAAGACTTCGGATCATCTTACATATTTATTCAACACCAACGTTTCGGGAATCCATTCCCATCATCAGGGCTACATAAAACATGAAATTATGTTTACATTAGAAATTAATTATACATTTTTGCTTAAAATTGAAATTGATTTTAAATCTAAATCTATCAATAGATTGAAAGGCTCAGTGTCCTCCCTGTCACATTCATTGTACAACACTTTGTCCCCGCTCGATGGTTTTTATGTTAAATCACTTTTAAGTAGAAATATTAAACAATATACCCTAAATATAACAGAGGTTCATAAACGTAAACTTTTAAAATTAGGTATTAGTCTGCCAAGATTCCTTTCTCCCAAGGATGTTGTTTTTAATTACTCTGACTACGTTCTGTCTAAAAAAGAAGAATTTTTACTTTCCTTAGGACTGGATTTTTGCCTTCCAAATTTTAAACCAAACTTTTATCAATTTTTTCTACCATTTGAACGGTTTTTTCACTGCATTCGAAATCTTCCTGCACATATTAACTTAGAAGCAACCCAACAGTCAATTCATGATATTGCCCATAGGGTGTTTTCCTCTTTGAAAGCCACCAATTGGTTTCCCTTTTTTAAACAAGATGATTTTACAGTGCTCAAGAAACTCTCACAAAACAGGAATATTGTTATTTGCAGACCAGATAAAGGTAAAGGCGTTGTTATTCTTAACCACAGTGACTATATCCAGAAAATGAATAGTGTTTTATCAGATTCCAGTAAATTTTTAGAAGTTGGTGATCTCCAATATAGCCTAATTTTTAAAGTTGAAGATAAAATAAACCGCACATTAAAACTACTCAAAGATAAAGGTATGTTGTCCGAACAGTCTTATCAATCATTATATAGTTCAGGATCTTCTTTTAGTGTTCTGTATGGACTTCCTAAGGTCCATAAGACTAATGTACCCCTCAGGCCTATTTTAGCAGCTTATAACTCGCCAAATTATCACTTAGCCAAATTCCTAGTTCCTCTCCTTAGTCATTTAACCAATAATCAATTTACTCTTCAAAACTCCGCCAAGTTCATTCCCGAAATACTTGAACAAGATAGTAACTCAATTATGGTTAGCTTGGATGTAGAATCTTTGTTTACTAACGTGCCCCTTCATGAAACAATAGAAATTATACTCAACAAGCTTTTTCCTACCGAAAATACCTTATTCAACGGCTTTGATTCAAACAGTTTCAGAAAACTCCTTGAACTTTCAGTAATAGATATTCATTTTGTTTTTAATACCAAATTATTCAAACAGGTTGATGGAATGGCAATGGGGTCGCCCTTGGGTCCTACATTTGCCAATATATTCATGTGCCACTTGGAGGAAATATACCTTGGACAATGTCCGGAAGCATTTCGTCCTAGTTTCTATAAAAGATACGTTGACGACACTTTTTTGTTATTTAGAGAAAAATCCCATGCTGACAAGTTTTTAGAATATGTAAATAGAATTCACCCAAACATTAAGTTTACCATAGAAATAGAAAAAGATAACCAGTTGCCATTCCTTGACATAAACATTTCACGTTCAAATAGAGGATTTCTTACAGGTATTTTTAGAAAAGAGACATACACTGGTTTGGGTCTTAATTTTTTTAGCAGTTGTTCGAAATCATTCAAGATTAACTCTATTCAAACCCTTTTATTTAGAGCATACTCCTTATGTTCGGACTGGCATAATTTTCATAAAGAAATTTCATTTTTAAAAACATATTTTACATACAATTGTTATCCTTCACACCTCTATGACAAAATTGTTAATAAATTTCTTAATGGTATTTTTCAGCCTAAATATAAATGTCCTGAAGTTCCCAAAAAACTAATGTATGTATCATTGCCTTATGTTAAAAATGCTCTTTTCAGAAACGAGCTCACCACAGCCCTCAGCACTCTGTACCCATATGTGAATTTTAAGTTTATATTAAAAAACCCTTTAAATATTGGCAAACTTTTCAGGTTCAAAGACACTCTCCCGGAGTTGATGCGGTCCTTCGTTGTTTACAAGTATACTTGTCCAAAATGTAATTTTGGAAACTATATCGGGTCTACCCGACGATTACTGAAGGTCCGCATCGATTCCCATAGGGGCGTCAGTCATCGCACTGGTTCCGTATTAAAATCCCAAGAATTTTCCTCTATAAGAAATCATTCAAACTCATGTAAAACTCATATACAATACAACCATTTCGAAATTCTTTCCCAAACATCCGATTGCCTTTCGCTCCTTCTCTTAGAATCTCTCTATATAAAGAAACTGTCCCCTTCCTTAAATAATCAAACCACCTCCACACCATTACATATTGCCTAACTACCATTACCTATCATCCCTTGTTGATCTATTTTTTGTTCGTAGTTAAAGCATTTCCTCAAGAATTTTCTCAAATATTCTTATAGTTTTCAGCCACATCTCTTGACAGTAAGTTCGACCATTCATTTACATATATGTATATTTTTTATTCCATTTTGATCACAAGTGTTTTTATCATCATAATTGTAAAGGACCTCTGTTAGCCACATGTTTTTATATACCGTCTAGGTTTTTGTATTTTGATTCTTTTAACCGTTTTTTAATATTT
The DNA here is from genome assembly GCF_036898095.1 of Palaemon carinicauda. Lineage (NCBI taxonomy): Eukaryota > Metazoa > Arthropoda > Malacostraca > Decapoda > Palaemonidae > Palaemon > Palaemon carinicauda. The sequence continues at coordinate 23,559,768 of NC_090757.1, forward strand.
TTTTTATACCAAAGGAATTTTAAGCAAAAATGTATAATTAATTTCTAATGTAAACATAATTTCATGTTTTATGTAGCCCTGATGATGGGAATGGATTCCCGAAACGTTGGTGTTGAATAAATATGTAAGATGATCCGAAGTCTTCTTGCTGTCCTCTTCATCCTTATATATATATATATATATATATATATATATATATATATATATATATATATATATATATATATATATATACTGTATATATATTCACCATGCTAAATTCATGCATTCGTCGCAGCTCAATACCCTTTCCAACTAACTGGCTTGGTTCACTCTACAAGTTTTAGCTCTTGAATTCCTTCAGCTATTACTGTGGCACTCGTGGAGTCATTTCAAGTGCTTTAAAGTTTAAAAGGGGTCTCGTAAAAATAATTCTCCCCCGGATGAAGAAGGCTTCGGGACGTCTCGTGAGGAATTCAAGTTACAAATCTTGAAACACGTAAATGGAGTAATCTGGAGGAGGAAGATAAAGATGATGATTATGAAGGAGGAAGATAAAGATGATGATTATGAAGGAGGAAGATAAAGATGATGATTATGAAGGAGGAAGATAAAGATGATGATTATGAAGGAGGAAGATAAAGATGATGATTATGAAGGAGGAAGATAAAGATGATGATTATGAAGGAGGAAGATAAAGATGAGGATTATGATGATAATGCAGAGGAGAGGGGTGGATGATGATGATGATGATGACGAGTATTAGTAGTAGAAGAAGGAGAAAGATAAGTTAGCCGGTGTATTTTACCAAGAATGGATTTGATAAAGGGTTTTCTTTTTTTCTCTTTTGAGTAAAATTGGTGATAGTTAACAAGAGACATATTTAATCATTTAGGAGATTTTGTGGAAATATGTGCTTGTAATTTCTGAATAAATGAATTACAATGAACACGGATATTCCCTCCTTATCAGCTAAGTCTGGGATGAACCCCATGACCAGAAACTTCCACAATATTAGCCCCTCCTTACACCTACATAGAAGACTCATCAGCAGTGTATTGAACTCTGTATATACTCTGCACCATTAAAAAGTATAATGTAAATAATCTCTTTCCCTAAATTGAAAATGATTGTAATGTCATACCTCTTTCCTTCCTTCCCTCACTAGGTCATCCTGACTTTCATCCTGTCACCTCTGAATTGTATAATCTTGTAATATTTTCACCAACCTATTTTCCTTCATTCTTTCTACATGTTTGAACCAGCTCAAAACAGCTGTGCTAATCATTTCAGCGCTCCTCATTTACACTTTTCTCACGCTTTCAGTTCTTCTCTTGCTATATACAGTATACTATGCAAACAATTCATCCCTAACATTTCTACCTTATTTCAATATCCAATCTCAACTTCCATACAGGAGAGTAAGTTCAAAAATTCCTTCCTTCCTTCCAACCTCCCAGAGATACTTCAAGTGTCCATGTATATAACAATCTTTTTGTTTTCTTTACTGACCTCTCATATAACTTTTATAACACACTTGATTCATATTTTCTGTCATCTGTTTTTCCTTACAAAATAAAACAAAAAGTAACTTTTTTTTTTTTTTTTTTTTTTTTTTTTTTTTTTTTTTTTTTTTTTTTTTTTTTTTTTTTTTTTTTTTTTACAATTTTAACCATGTTTAGTAAATTTTACCCCTTTACAAAAGAACAATTATTTTTATCACCTACCCGTTTGGAATATTTCCCTCATCCAGACAAGCCGTAAAGGCTTTAGTCAACCACCCAATCACACTTTCACCACCGTACTATGGGAATGAAGATGCCCATGTAAGATAGAAAAATTCTAAACATTTTATTATGTTCTGGTCTCAATGGAAGAAATGTATCAATGTAAAGTTAAACTAGTAAGTAGAGACGAAGGTAACTTAAAAGTGACATTTCATCAAATAAAACATTCTTACCTTTTGAGAAGGTAATATGATTATTTTCAATCTTGACTTTCAGCTGTTGCTAGGACTTGAAAAAAGTTATTTAATATTACTGTAAGAGTCATTTGCTGCAATAATCTGAAAATTATAGATGGTCTTTTCTATGCAATCTGTTGTTACGATCTGGAAGTTGTATTTTGTCTTTTCAATGTCAGCAGCTGTTACAACTACAAAGTTATATGTGATCTTTTCGATGTCAGTTGGTTTTATGATATAAATGTTATACGTAATCTTTTCAATGTCAGTTACTGCTACAATATTAAGGTTATATGGAGTCTTATATACCAGTTTGTTTTACCTTATGAAATTTATATGTGATCTTTTCATTGTCAGTTACGGCTACAATCTAGAAATTATAGAAATTATGTCGTTTCAATGTCAGCTGCTGTTACGATTTAAAAGTTATATAATGGTCTTTTCAATGTCAGTAGCTATCATGATATGTAAATTACATGTCACTTCAGTGTCAGTTGCTGCTATAATCTGAAAGTTACCTGTAGTCTTTTTAATGTCAGTTGGTGTTACAATCTGAAAGTTACAAGTTGTCTTTTCAGTGTCAGTTACAGTTACGACCTGGAAGTTACGAGTACATTTTAAGTGTCAGCTACAATCTGAAAGTTTCTTGTGGCCTTTTTATTTCGTCATTTAGTGTTAAGATCTAAGAGTAACTTGGATTTTCAATTGTAGCTGCTTTTACGATCAAAGTCACGTGTTGTCTTTTTAATGTCAGTTGCTGCTACAGTCTGAAAATTAAATGTAGTCTTTTCAATGCCATTAGTGCTACAGTCTGAAAGGTACATGTGGTCACGGCGAAAGATCAAACTCAAAATAGTGTATTCATACGAAGGTGGTCTAACACGAGAGTAAATGATTTTATTTACGTGTTCCATTTGTGTATTTAAGAGATGTGTAACCAGCTCGTAAGGTAGGTCTCACTCATGGAGGATTAAGTAACGTATGTAAGTTACATAAGACTGTCGTCATTCATTTAGTTGTATTCTCATTCAGTTCAATATATTTTAAGGAATTGAATTTTTATTTCACATAGTTATGTTACAAAGTCTTATGTAAATTGTTAAAAGGTATGCTGCATGACACGAGGTAGCACGAGGAATTTCCTAATTTTTTCCACGTGGTTAGAAAATGCATAAAGATTCTTGATTAAAGATTTCTCTTTTTTAATGTTACGAGAGGAGGTGGGTGGAGTTAGCTGAGGGTGTTGGCCTCGCCACACGATGTTAGTACCTGTCTTCAACTACCAAGTTTGTAACTCATGAGCCGTAAACCCCTGCCCCTAAGCTTCTAGTATAATGTCCTCGAAGTTGCTAGAATGAATTAGGTTGATATATAGGAGCCTAGTATGCATAACAAACAGAAAGAGAGCTTCCTGCCTGATATTACAAAAGCCATCATTCTGCCAACCCTCTCACAAGCACCTCTCCAGCTAAAGTCTCCTCTCAAACTTGAATAGTGTTGCCTCAAACGTGTACAGTGTACGTGAAACATTGGTATATTTATGTATTTGATTAAAGGTAAAGTTAATTTTTATGTAAGAGCATTTACATTGAAAAGTTTTGTGACTGACCCTGTGGAATTAGGTTAAAGTGAAGTGTATTAAAATTTTTGCTAAACTGTTCTGTAACCTTGTGTGAATCAAAAGACGTAAGAGTGACAGTTACTTATATGTGTCATTATGGTTTATCCACTAGAGTGTTAAAGTGGTAACTTTTTCCTTAATTGTCATAATTAAATTTATTCATAAATTGATTTCTAGTGAAACAAGTGATTGTATAATTTTTTAAGTGTTTTTTTCAGATTTAAATTTTTAGTGATTTATTTTTTGGTGTTAATTTAGAATTGTTATTGTTATTTTTATAATATATATTTATTTTTTGTAAAGTGTGTATTAATTCGATCACCAGTACTTATTTCAGTACTTTGCTCGCATCCCCTGACTAAGCACCGAAGTAAGAGGTTGGTTTTAAAATAGTTTACGTTAAGTAATCACCCCGATTTGTTTTGAGTGTAATGTAAAGAGACCTTTGGATATTCAATATTCCATATATGTTACCGTCTGGGAGTTGAGTAATATTCTCAGAGCCCGGTATTTCTCGGATGTATCAGACTTTTGTGATATAAAGCAGGTGAGTTTTGGAGCTTGGGAATTTACGTAATTCGCTAGCCGTAATAGTTTGTTTATCTTAACCATTCGAAGCTTCTTTGGTCAATATCCCATGTAGGGATATGGGGTGGGGGTTGGCTGGTTGTCCACGTCGTCAGTCTTTTACACCCCCCCCCCCCCCATAAAAAAAGAAAATAGAAATCTGACTTTTGGACTTTTTTTTTTCCAAAGTCTTTTATTATTTGTCTTGTTTAATTCTTTTTTATGATTTATGGACTCAGAAAGAAGTAGCTGGAGCCCTTGTCTAATGACCTGATATGAAAAAAGTTCCTTGTGACGATAATAATTCTCAAACTTCTTCCCCGAGGGATAATCGCTTCCGAAAAAAAGTCTCTCCTATTTCACATGGCAAGATCTGGGTTTTCAAAATGTTTGCAATTTAAGATGTAATAAAAAACTGAGTTATGAGTATAAAGTAAATGCTCAATTAACGTAACGATTATATAATTATTTTAGAATTCATGTAATTAAAGTTAAAAGCCTATCTGGTCTAGACTTTTAGATACCCTGACTTTTCAGTGGAAAGAAATATATACAATAACTAAATGTGTTGCTTGAAAAGTAATGAAAGCTTGAATAGCTGATTAACGTTAATTTGTGTCGAATTATTATAGTCTTTGAAAACTCAGATGATTTTATTGGTTGCAGGAATATATTATTACAGGCGTATTTAAGGGGAGGGATCCATGATTTTTTTTTTCAAGTGTTAACAAACCAGAATTCAGATAGTATTTGTGCAAATAATGCTTATTTACTATTTATGTAACTAATTAATTATGATTTATTTATTTATTTATTTATTTATTTATTTATTTATTTATTTTTTTTTTTTTTTTTTTTTTTTTTTTTTTTTGAATGGCTTAAACGCAATCATGTTGTACCGACATATTTTATAGTGTTGTGAGGTTTGGCATTGCTAGTATGAACAACAAATTATATTTTGGAAAATCAATTTCAATGCTTTGTGACATTGATGTGATTAATTTTGACTTTATTTCCGAACACAAACAAATATAAATCAAAAGTATTTCGGCGTTCTCTTAGGCTTTTCATCTCTGAAAATAGACTTTTTTGTCTAATATGTGCTCGTCCGCATATGTTTTGTAAGTTTTGTTTTGAGTATTTAGAAACACGTTATCTGTCTGATTTCCGGATGTGTATGGTAATGATCCTCTTTCCATGGTATTCGGAATGAAAGGTTTAAATCCATTGGGTGTTCGTTAATTAATTGAAAAACTAATTCTTCTTCTTCATGATTTTTTATTCTTTTCTACATGGTTTTGAATACTTTGATGAAAAGATACATTTAGTTTTTATTCGTGTATATTGTTTAAGAATACTTCAATTAAAGGGTCCTTTTGATATGCATACTTTGTGTGAATATATATATATATATATATATATATATATATATATATATATATATATATATATATATATATATATA
>NC_090757.1:23580362-23581679 GCF_036898095.1 Palaemon carinicauda
AGCGTTCGGTCCCAAGTATGAGTAGAAATATATATATATATATATATATATATATATATATATATATATATATATATATATATATATATATATACACACACAGTATATTCAGTATGGTTGATTCTTCATTTGAGACATCTGATCCTGCCTTAATTTGTTTGTTATTGGACAGAGCAGCATGTTCCTTACGTGTCTTACTCGTGTAAGATATATATAAAATCTCAAGCAGACTGAAATAACATTTTGAGTGATTATTTGAATTTGAATTGGACACAATTGTATTAACGTTGAGCTCGTTATCATCTGGAATGAGAATCTGACCAACATAATAGATATTTGTATCCCTTCTGTATGCTAAAGTACCGAATGAAAGACAAAGCCTGGTTCAGTGAAGATTGTAGACGTGCTTATTTGGAGAAGTAGGAGGCCTATAGTTTTGGAAAGGTAACATATCAGATTTGACTTGCAATGGCTATACTCAGCGAAGAGCTGTTGCTCAGAGTTTATTCTTCAAATGAAAAGGAATAAAACTTAGCCACAAAAGAAATCCTTTCTGGTACAACTCAGGAACGTAAATGGTAGGCTACCCTTTAATCTGCGCTCTGTGGTGTAGGTTCAACAGTTCTTCCTTTACTTGAACCGGATGGCTCTGTCACTCACTGTCCAAGGAAAAGGAAACCCTTTTGGCTGATGTTTGTTTGATAGTAAGAAGAGTAATGAGAAATTTGATTGGATTTTCCTCATTCCTGTTTACCCGAGGTTAAGTTAACTAGTTTAGCTTTGGCATCTCGTGAAATTAAAGCTCTCTTGGTGGACCTTGATGCTTATGGAGGTGTAGACCCAGATGGTATTTTTCCTTTGTTTTTTTATAAAGACGCAGGTATCTTAGCTCTAAACTTATCTGTTATTTTGCGCAAGTTAGCAAGAAGGAGTTTTTAGCACTTGGTAATGTTACTCCTTTATGTAGGTTAAATGTGTTTGTGGTAGCCCAAGTCCAACTGATTACCGTTCAATTTTCATAACTTCCATATTATCTAAAGTCTTTGAACGTCTTTTTGTCAAAACGTCTAAATAGGTTTTCTGATTTAATCATCTATTCCTTGCTTGCAATTTGGTTTTCGTAAAGGCCTTGGAGCATGTGATGCCCGTTTTACAATCTCCGATGCTGTAGAAAAAATCCCTTGGTTGTAATCAGTAAGTTCTTATAATAACTTTACTTTTATTGCTGCCATTGTCCATGTTAATCATGATGCCTTTATTTCAAACTCGAACAGTTGGGAGTGGGGGGGGGGCGTTCGTTTCTTAGCATCATTATTG
>NC_090757.1:23582179-23584679 GCF_036898095.1 Palaemon carinicauda
ATTATTGAATATTTTATTAATAGATTGCAAATAGTTGTAGAAGGGCACCATAGTGATTATAGGGATGTGATATATGGCATTCCTTAGGGTAATGTTCTTGTCCCATTACTCTTCATGATATATATATATATATATATATATATATATATATATATATATATATATATATATATATATATATATATATATACATACATACATACATGATATATGGTTTGGCCTAGAAAACAAGCTCGTTGCCTATGCGGATAATGCTACTCTCTTTGCATCAATTCCATATCCTGAATGTAGATCTGGGGTTGCTGAGTCCCTTAATAGAGATCTAGCTAAGATTAGCGCATGGTGCAAATTATAGGGCATGAACTTGAACCATAACAAAACTCAAGTATAATTGTAAGTTGGTCGAGGAGAGTGGTGCCTCAACTTCCAGATCTCATAATTGATAATATTTCTTACCTTTATACAACTCTCTTCAAATTTTAGGAGGGATTCTTGATAGCAAATTCACTTTTGGAAAAACACATTCGGTTTGTTTCTTCATCAATTACACCAAGATTTTGGGTGATCAATCTTTCCTGAAGAAGTGTTTTAATTTTTTTAATTCTATATTGTTTTGAGTATTGTTCTCCTGCCTGTTCTTCCGCTACTTAATCTTATCTTGATTTATTGAAAAACAACTTGCAATCGGATCTAGATATTAATCTCTGGCACCGTGGTTTAGTTAGTTCTTTATGCATATTGCATAAGATTTTTCATAATTTTTACCATCCTTTGCATTCAGATCTTCCTTCACACGACCATCGTGCACATAATGGCAGGCATGCAGTTGATTCTAACAGCCATATCTTCATCATAAGGCATACACAGTATTTTAGAAGTTTAATTCCAGCTATTGACCAAATTGTGGAATGATCTTCTTAATCACGCAGTTGAATCCTTGGAACTTCAAAAGTTCAAACTTGCAACTAATGCTTTTATACATATGTATCTATTCATAGTTTATATAAGACCATGTTACTAATCTTGAAATATTTTATATTAATTATTCGTTACTTCTCATGTAGTTTGTTTCTTTATTTCCTTCATGGACTATTTTTCCTTGTTTGAGCCCTTGGGCTTATAGCATCCTGCTTTTCCAACTATGGTGGTAGCTTAGCTAATAATAATAATAATAATAGTAATAATAATAAATCTGATATTAGTAATAATAATAATAATGATAATATACTGTATGTATGTATATGCATTTTTATTGATATATACATATACACTGTATATATATATATGTGTGTGTGTATGTATATATATATATATATATATATATATATATATATATATATATATATATATACATATATCACGCAGTATGAATGCGACTGGATTGAATACAACAGTCGGAATCATCTGTTCTCTCTCTCTCTCTCTCTCTCTCTCTCTCTCTCTCTCTCTCTCTCTCTCTCTCTCTCTCTCTCTCTCTCTCTCTCTCTCTCTCTCTCTCTCTCTCTCTATATATATATATATATATATATATATATATATATATATATATATATCTCACGCAGTATGAATTCGACTGGATTGAATACAACAGAGTCGGAATCTCTCTTTACAGCTGGCTAGGCTAAGTATTACTGTTTACGCTTATTTATATTAGCACCTGGGTTTGGATCATTGGCCGGACACAAGTATTTATTATCAAGGGAACTTCCCTAAAGGTCTGAGATTTCGTGGCAGAGCAAATTTGATATAAAAATATGTTTGAAAATATGAAAGTCACGAGTGTTTGTAATAAAATAATCATAAAAAAGTCAGTTGTTACATATTTACCATCAGCTGTAATGATAGATATGGGCTTATTTTGATAATATATATTTATCTCTTTACAGCCGAGTGGGCTAAAGGTCTCTTTTTACTCTTATTTCTCTCAGTCGTAGGTTCGAATCCTTGGCCGGCCAGAAGTGTTTATCATTAAAGGTGTGACGGGCTGAGAGAAGTTGTGACTCAAAGACAGGATGAAAGCAACTGAGTTAGTTCATTATAGAATACTCTCCTTTATATACAAAAGCTCAATGCAACAGGAAATTTCATGTTCAAAACCGACACTGTTACCGGTGAGAAAAACAGGCATGTTTATTCCGGTTCTTTTTAGTGCGAGGAAAGACCGAAGATACAAGCATAATATATAAACAAAAGGACACACGGTTGGTACGAAGGAATTTCCCTATGATTCAGATCCCGTGGCTGAGCGAATTCGATATTAAAGTGTATTTGCGGGTTAATTGAAAATGAAAATCACCATTACTAGTGAAAAAAAAAAATTATCCCAAAACGGCCAAGTGTTACGTAGGCCTACTTACTATTCTACTGTAATGATAGAGATGGGTTTATTTAGATTTTAAGTACAAATCCTGAGTTCGACAGGATTAAATAATGCAAAGTCGAAATCAACTCTTACATCTTTACAGATGATTGGGCTACAGGTAAGTCTTACTCTGTAAGA
>NC_090757.1:23589679-23599679 GCF_036898095.1 Palaemon carinicauda
TGGTGATCTTTATTTATTCAGTTATTTCTTTTAAAAGTTTGTTTTTAATTTAAAGTAACATATCATTCGTATTCCTAAACCTTCTATGGAGAAATTAGATTCATTTTTCGGAAGAAGGAAAGAAAAGTGAATAATAAGATAGATAATATAAAACAAGATGAAAAAGAAGGGTAGGAATTTCCATGAAGCAGTACGAAAGTCTTCAGAGGCTTCAAGAAATGAATGTGTGCGACACTCGGAGCTGGGAAGGGATCCTGAGGGTCTCCGGGAGATCCCTTCTGTTTTTTTTCAAAATAAGGTTGGTCGAAGAACTATCTGGTAATCTAATACAGATTTTATCATGATGTTCGTAATGTACCAAACAGTGATCAACACAGTGAGGAAAACGTTCAACGGAGTTTTTGGAGGAATATTCAACGCATCACACTTTACATCTTATCTTCACGAGCAGCAGTCGCCTTATGAGAGATATTTCAAGTATCTCGAAGGACAAATGAGGGAGATTCAGGACTCATTCGCTTTCGGGATGGTCTCTTGGCTACTGCCCAAGAGGAACGACAACTCTGAGGGCGGGATCGGAGATGTTCCCGTCCTCCAACGACTGTTGTCCTCCTTCCCTGTGGTCGGAGGATTCTAGAAATCGCCGCATGATCTTCAATGGTGTCAACTGAACATCCTGACTATGGAACGGAAACTTGAAACGCTGAAGACTGATCTGAAATCTATTGGAATTCTGGGGAAATTTTCCCCAGACTTCGTCACTGGAACTGAGGGTGGAGCTATTGTTCCCCAAATGTGGGGTGGCAATTGGATCCGTGTTGTTGTGGTAGGTTTGATTGTGGCTGGAAATGCCTTGTTGTGGAAATTCTTGTCCACAGAGTAGGAGGAAAAGGAACTAAGAGAGTTAGGTAAAGATATTCAACTGGAGATGGAGAAACAAATTGAAGTTTTGGACAGGCAACTGGAGAGAGCCTGGGAAGAGCTCAACTCCAGATGCCAGGTGGAATCTAAAGTAGAAGAGGAGAAGAAAGAGCTGAAAGCAGTGATTCAACGTCTCTTCAACAATATGGAAATTTTTCAAAAATTTCTTAACCAAGATTCAGGATCTTCAACTAACCAGCGATCAACTAAAGAGTGAGATCTCTAATATGATAAAGAGGTTACAATTGAGGATCATTTGAATGAATTAACTGAAAAGGATAAAACAGTTCTTGGACTGACGGAACAATTGGCAAATGTTTGGCAAGAAAATGAAGCCCGAATTGAGAGGGAGTCAAAGCTTGAGAAGGAAATAGAGTAACAGAAAGTAGGGATTCTAGGTCTCTTCAACAGAATCGAAACTCTTCAAACGGAAAAAGAAATCGAGAATGAAAAATTCTCGACTAAGTTGCAAGATCTTCAGAAAACCAACGATCACCTAAAAGAAGAATTATCTAATAAAGATGTTTCAATCGGACAATATCTAAATAAATTTAGTGAGATGGAAGAAATAAATCTGGAAATGAGTGAAAAAGTAGAAAGAGTTGAGGATGAAAAAATGGCTTCTATTCATCGGTTGGAATGTGTATTTGAGGAAAAGATTGAGGAAATGGAAGACACAATTCAGAAGCAAATGGGGATTATCAGAGAGATGAAGACAGAGAACCCAGCCACTGAGGGGGGCAAGCCAGCCTCAACTTGGTGCCAGTCCCAAGCCCGGGTAAATGGGGAGGGTTGGCGGAAGGAAAGGCATCCGGCCATTAAAAACTAGCCAAAACAACTATGGTCAGTGAGAATAAGAATGAAATTAATGCTAGGGCGTTCCCCTTAAGCGACGTGTTGGGACCTCGCCTGATCCCTCCGAAAAATCGGCAAGGGCTACCCAGTCATGGGCGGGCTGGGTTAAAGAGGCAAGCTCAGAGGAAAATATCTGAGGAGAGGATGAGAGTAGCAACTCTGAATGTGGGGGCAATGACTGGAAAAGGGCGAGAGCTGGTTGACCTCATGGAGAGAAGGAAGATAGTGCTGTGTGTGCAGGAGACCAGGTGGAAGGGGAATAACGCAAGAGAACTAGGCGAAGGTTGTAAATTATATTACAGTGGAGCAAATATGGAAGGAAGAAATGGAGTAGGAATAATATTATCGAAAGAGTTGAAGGACAATTTGATTGGGGTGAATAGGAAAAATGACAGAATTATGGGTTTAAAGCTAGGACTGGAAGCAACAATAGTCAATGTGGTGTGTGCCTATGCCCCGCAAACTGGATGTACAGAGGAGGAGAAGGATACATTCTGGGAGGAGATGGACCAGGATCTTGGAATAATTCCTGCAAGGGAAAGGGTAATTATAGGAGGAGATCTGAACGCCCACTTGGGGATTAGTAGGGAAGGGATAAAGAGTGCATGGAGGTTAGAGTGTGGGTGAGAGAAATGATGGAGGAGAAAAGTTGAAGATCCTGAATCTTGGTTAAGAAATTTTTGAAGAATTTCCATATTGTTCAGATCTCCTCCTATAATTACCCTTTCCCTTGCAGGAATTATTCCAAGCTCCTGGTCCATCTCCTCCCAAAATGTATCCTTCTCTTCCTCCGTACATCCAGTTTGTGGGGCATAGGCACACACCACATTGACTATTGTTGCTCCCAGTCCTAGCTTTAAACGCCTAATTCTGTCATTTTTCCTATTCACCCCAATCAAATTGTCCTTCAACTCTTTCGATAATATTATTCCCACTCCATTCTTCCTTCCATATTTGCTCCACTGTAATATAATTTACAACCTTCGCCTAGTTCTCTTGCGTTATTTCCCTTCCACCTGGTCTCCTGCACACACAGCAATCCATTATAATTTGAAGCATATCAAATTGTAATGCTGTAGCCTTAAATGAAGTATAGGAATAATATCAATTGATTAATAACGCTGAGTGTGCAAGAACTTTGACTGGGCATTCGTTGGACTTAGTTTTAAGTGATGAAATGAATAATATTGTAACATATTTAACACGAAAAATAATGAATACTATAAAACAGATTTTTTTTCAGCGACGAATGAGCGTTAATTTTCCTTAATAGTCTATTAGATAAGAATTGAAAACACACCAAAATTCAAAATTGTTTTTATTCATTAATTTTTTAAACTTACCACGAGTGTACTGTACAGTGACTTGTTTGAACACATTTCATATTCTAATTTTTAATACCATTTTTATTTATAAAAATATATACCAACTCGTTTTAAACATTCTTTTTAAAACATTTGTGTCTACAAGTTAGTGTACCGAGATTTCCCATAGATGTCCTACCACGATTGTTCGTACCAGTTTTATATTTTTATGTCTATATTTTTAAGAAGCTTTGCCTGCGACTGTATCTTAGAGTGGGCCCCATATTCTCAAGCTTAATGCTTTATCTGATACTGTGCAATGAATAAATCATGGGGTTTGTATGATACATCATATATAATACTTACTTTACTTTGACGGCTGTTTTTCCTATCCCATGCAGCAGGGGAACCCCACTCTCTACAGGACCTCCACAGTTATTTTATCTTGTTCGTTCAGAGTATTCAATATTTCATATGTTGCTCATTTTCTGTTAAACCACCACTGTCAAACGACTCACAGAATAAGAAAGTCTCCAGTTTCCTCTTGAAAGCCTTAATGTCTTCAATCATTCGGATATCTCGTGGGAGCTTATTGTATAGCCTCGGGGCCGCATATTAAAAGGCTTTGGAGCCTACAGTAGGCATACTGTATATCTATGTTTCAATAGTTTGAAACCATCTGTAACTATTTTCGTGACGACACTATTTGTTGACCGCAATATTCAGCAATTGTCTCACGTATTTTAGACGACTGGTTCTGATAACTTGGTGGGTTATTGCACATATTTTAGATTCAATTTTCGCTTTAATCGGCAGCCGACGTAACTCAATTAGTATAGGGGTGATCCTTTCTCTAGGTGGGACACCTTGTATCAGTCATGCTCCTCTGGTTATTATGTTTTGTAACTTCTTAAGTTATACTTTTGGTAAATTGTAATAGATGGAGTTACAGTAGTCAATCCTGGTAATAACAAAGTTTATCACAAGTTTCTTTACAGAATTTTCATCCTGATACTTTTTTTTTTTTTTTTTTTTTTTTTTTTTTTTTTTTTTTTTTTTTTTTTTTTTTTTTATTAAAGCAATGTTTCTGAGATGATAACCAGAACTTTGTACTACATTGTCTATTTGGGCATTGAGAGACAAGTTACAATAAAAAATACGCCCAGGTTGCAAACTATAGTAGTCCACAAAGCATGTAAGGAACATAGTAATCAATGGATGTGGAAATTTTGGACATTGTATCATGATTTAATAATAACCATTAATTGTAACTTTAATTTGAATAACTCATAAAATATAATATAAAAAGCTAAACTTAGGGGTGAATTATACATTAACATAATCTCTATGCAAGTTGCTAAAAATGTAGAGTATGCATCAACTACATCTTCATTATTCAATGATTCGTGTAGTAGACTTTTTTTCTTATCAAATTAATTGATCTATGGTCTCTTTTTTCTTTATAACAATTCCCTATTCTGATACTGTTCCGAAGAAAAATTTTCTGGTAAAAAACAAATTTGAATTAAAAGGGCTGGGATTGATTTTACTTGGCCAAGGATAAATTTTCCCTGAAAAATATTTGTGGGATATTTAAATTACAATTTGCAGAAAGGTATTTAAAGCATACTATATATATATATATATATATATATATATATATATATATATATGTATGTATGTATGTATATATATGCATATATATGTATATATATATATATATATATATATATATATATATATATATATAATATATATGTATCTGTATACATATATATATATATATATATATATATATATATATATAATATATATATATATATATATATATATATATATATATATATATATGTGTGTGTGTGTGTATGTATGTATGTATGGAGGTAGAGCTACATATATGATAAACGCTATCATATAGGAGAATTTGAAATAAGGGTTACTGGATTGGAGAGGAATATTGTTTAATTGTTAAAGGTGTCAAAAGTCAGTATTGACATAAATGGGATTTTGTAATCCTACTTTCATTTAACTGATTTCTAAACTATCTTCTATTATATGTAAATCTCAGATCTATTTTGTTCACTTAACTTCGGCTGTACTTTATCTTTCCGGTGTCCCTTCTTGGTGTCTGGAAATATTGTTACAAATATATATATATATATATATATATATATATATATATATATATATATATATATATATATATATATATATACATATATATATATATATATATATATATATATATATATATATATATATATATATGCATGTATGTAAGATTGTAATTATTTCGAAAGTATGAAAAACAAGTGACTTGTTTTTATCTGAAGTTACAAGAGGAAATATATAGCTTTAACTATTTACTCGTATTGTATAGTTTGTCTTCAGATACCTTTGAATATAATGAATCTTTACGAACAATAAACTGATTATGTGGGTATGGTTCTTAAAAGAAAATATTGTTGATTAAATGTATAACATTATAACACATAACGTTTGGAAGTTACTTCTCGCATTTTTAATTAATGAGCAGTTAATATTATTTTGATATTCTAAACCTTTTAGATTGCTATTGGTAATTGTTTACAACACCACGCTCTCCATTTACTCCAAAATAATGCAATCTTGCAGTTCTCATCTTCTTGCACAGTAATTAGGTGGTTATTTAAATTCTGGGAAAGCAATAATTAGCAAGATATGTTGAGGAATGGCGAAGGGGTAGAAAGAAAATAACTGTTTCCCCCACTAAACGACGTGGAACTCACATGTCAACATAGTCAACCAAACAGAATTCGTGATGCCAGCGTACATAAACAGAAGTTCGTGATGCCAGCGTACATTTGATATGCTGTATTACTCAAAAGTGTCACTATTTGTAAATTGCATATTTTATGAACACTTGAGTAATTAATCCATTTTTAATTAAGTATATTTTGAATATACAGTATATCAAATGTACGCTGGCATCACGAACTTCTATTAATTGTCGATGGCATCACGAATTCTGTTTGGTTAACTATGTTGACAAGTCAGTTCCAAGTCGTTTAGTGAGGAAACCGAGCCATTTTCTTTCTATAACCCCTTCCCTCTTCCTCAACATATCTTGCCATTTTTTGCTTTCCCAGAATTTAAATAATCACCTAATTACTGTGCAAGAAGATGAGAACTGCAGGATTGCATTATATTGGAGTAAATGGAGAGCGTGGTGTTGTAAACAATTACCCTGCTATTAAGTTTGAAACAGTGTAATCGTTTTAGACAAAATTAGACTGTTCCCAATCTGTAGAATTTTATTAAGTAACGTCAACCCATCTAGATAAGTAAAACTTTTATATTACTATAATCATCGTAGACACTTTAGTAGTCTTTCAGACTACTGTGTTTTTTCAGATAATTGTAGTACTATTTTATACTATCTTAATCCCTATTGCCTATCCTAATTCCTTTTAATCTATTGTATTTCATTTAGATTTGTAGTTTTTATAGACTACTGTGATCCTATTAGACAAATGTAATCTTTATAGACTACTGAGATAATTCTAGACCAATATGATCCAATTAAACATCTATATAGACAATGATAATTGCTTTAGACAAGCGCAACCCCCATAATCATGATACATCTAGAGTTAGGGGCTATTATAATTAGCTATTTTCCCTGTTGGAGCCCTTGGGCTTATGGCATCCTGCTTTTCCAACTAGGATTGTAGCTTAGCTAGAAATAATAATAATAATAATGATAATGATAATGATGATAATAATGATAATAATAATTATAATGATGATAATAATAATAATAATAATAATAATAATAATAATAATAATAATAATAATAATAATAATAATAATAATACGCAGACTCACGACTTGAATCTACTTACAAATAATGAATCAAGTTTAGTTCCTATGTGAGATGCAGTACAGGTTCCCGAAAGCACCAATCAACAACTCAGCCTCTCGCCACCAGGTAGTGCTCGGAATACATTAGGATGGGGGTGTTAGCGTCGTATATTCCGAAGGAATGGATGCCGAAAGAAGGGAATGGGAGAAAAGGAAAATAAATGTAAAAGACGACTTATTATTATAGGCATTTCGTATATCATGAATATATATATGTCGAGTGTAATTGTTTTGGTAGAAGTTGAAGAGATTTGTACTATAGTTAATGATATATGGTTCGTATTGAGATAAAAAGCTGATGATTAATGTGAGGGAAAATGTTAGTTTGATGTTTATCATATATAGAATGTAAGAAGGGTCATCTATGCGGCTTTTCCTCTATTTTACTTCGGTTCTGTATTACCTCTCGACCTCAGCACTAATATATATATATATATATATATATATATATATATATATATATATATATATATATATATATATATATATATGATAATTTTTTTTTTGGGGGGGGCGGTTCCGCCTTGGGCTCTGATCCCAAGGTCGTTAAGAGAATCCAGACTTTAATGTATTAATATATATGGCTTATTTGAAATATATATATATATATATATATATATATATATATATATATATATATATATATATATATATATATATATATATATATATATATTTACAGTATGTATATATAATGTATATACATATATATATGTATATATATATATGTATATATGTATATATATATGTATATATGTGTATATATATATATATATATATATATATATATATATATATATATATATGTATATATATATATATATATATATATATATATATATATATATATAATTTATATATATATACACCTATATATACCTATATATATGTATATATGCATATATATAAATATATATATATATATATATATATATATATATATATATATATATATATATATATATATATATATATATATATATATATAATTTACCCTTTTCGATAGGGGATACGGGCTTGTGTATCCCTATGATCACCAAAGCTGTACTAGTCAAGGACACTCATACTAGGTTGGTTTGCTTTGAGCGATCAGACTAAAGTCAAAGTCTCCCACCATCACCAATCCGCAGTTGGCCATCGTGGTGATAAAAAGGTCCATATCCCAGAAACGACTATTTATATATGGTCAGTCTTTAGGGGGTATTGTCCTGCATGCTAGGGCAATGTCCCTATCCCTTGCCTCTGCCACACATGAGCGGCCTTGAAACCTTTAAAGAGACAAGTAGCTACTGAATAATTACACTGCAATAGTTAATCCCTTGAGCAAAGAAATGTTTGGTAATCTCAGTGTTGTCCGGTGTATGAGGACGTAGAAGAGTGCGGAAAGAATAGGCAAAGGAAAAGTTAGCCCTAACCAGAGAGAAGGATCAAATGTAGTACTGTCTGGCTAGTCAAAGGGCCCAATACCTCCAGCGGTAGTATATATATATATATATATATATATATATATATATATATATATATATATATATATATATACATATATGTATATATATACATATATATACATATATATATATATATTTATATATATATATATATATATATTTATATATATATAATTTATATATATATATATATATATATATATATATATATATATATATATTGGGTGCTTATATTGATATTTTTGTATAAAATTGTAAATACATGCACACATATTTTATATAGAATTTATATGTTTAGATAACTAGATAAAAAAATAGATAGATAGATAGATAGATGTCTAAATTCATGTGTATGTATATCTAACAGGATGATTTTTCCTTCACTGGCATCGCTTTGGATCCTCGGAGTCATCCCAAATTAGAATTTTCCTCCGCCTCTCTCTATCAAATATTCATAAAGCGGATAAAAGTTCGCCCTCCGTCCGAAATTACTTCTCTCCAGGTTTTGAAAACATTTCCGCCAAGATGATTTATAAACAGTGTAGAAGAAATGCCTGACAGGGTGAGAGGTACCAAATAAGGTGCTGAGAACGAGGGAATAAGTTTTGGTGTTAAGGAGGATGGGCGGTAAACGTGCGCTGGGTATATTGAGTTTTTTTTTTCCTTCACCTGAGGGGATAGTGATTACCTAGAAGGAACGTGCTAAGCAGATAGTAATTACCATAAAGGAAAGAGTCAACCGTATAGTAGTTACCATAAAGGAACGTGACAAGCAGATAGTAATTACCATAAAGGAAAGAGTCAACCATATAGTAGTTACCATAAAGGAATGTGACAAGCAGATAGTGGTCACCAAGAAGGAAAGAGTCAACCATATAGTAGTTACCATAAAGTAGATAGCGGTTACCGAGAAGGAAAGAGTCAACCATATAGTAGTTACCATAAAGGAACGTGACATGCAGATAGTGGCTACCAAGAAGGAACGAGGCTACGTTGAATGCCGTTTGTCTTTTTAAATAAATCGCGGATGAACCTGGTGTGTAGAAAAGTTCCCTTACATTTATTGCTTTATACGAATATATAGAAAGCTCATCAGCTCAAGTCAAACCTTTATAACATTAAACACATGTGTGACTGTACCTTAAACAAAATTAATCGTCTGTAAATAGTGGTAAAATCAACAGAATATGACAAACCACTATGTATAGCATTGACAGACTGTGAGGAAGACTTTTATTTTGTCAAAACTTCATCAGTAATGAAAGCCCTTCACAGACAAGGAATAGATGAATCTTATGTTAGAACACTTGAACATATCTATACAGGAAGTACAGAAACCCTAAAACTATATAAAAATAATGATTACATAGGAAGATCTCATCTCTCTTAAAATAGAGACCCTAAATCTCCTAATTTATTCACAGCATGCCTTGAAGAAGTTTCTAAGACTTTAGATTTGGAAAATTAAGGAATTAATATTAATGGGAAATACCTTAATAACTTATGATTTGCAGTGACATAGTTCTATTTAGTGATTCATGGGAAAATTTGCAAAAGAAGATAGAACAT
>NC_090757.1:23609679-23612179 GCF_036898095.1 Palaemon carinicauda
GGGAGGTACAGGCAATGGCTGCTGACTACTCAACAGGTAGACCTATAGGCTCCCCTAAACCAACTATAGTCCATTTCTTTTAGCGATGCATATTTGCACCGACTCGCGGCGGTGCCCTTTTAGCTCGGAAAAGTTTCCGGATCGCTGATTGGTTGGACAAGATAATTCTAACCAATCAGCGATCAGGAAACTTTTCCGAGCTATAAGGGCACCGCCGCAAGTCGGTGCAAATATGCATCGCTAAATGAAATGGACTATAGGCCCAAGTAGGTCTCGAACCCAAGTCCAGCAGATCTCGAGGCAGGGACGTTTCCAATTCACGTCTTTCTTTGATTATGTCGCTTCAGGGGAAGGAGATTAAGCCATCGGGTTAGGGCGTCAGAGCGAACTGGGACCTTTGTAGAATATCCGACAATGGTTTATGTTTGGTCTGTATATTTGTTTTTATATTAGTCATTTTAATGTATGATTTAATTTTCAGTATGCATATATTAAACTCTATTGATATTTTTATTATCTTTAAATTTGAAGTATTAAGTATTAGTTTTTGTTTGCATTTATATTTTTGTTTTTATTTTGTTTTATTTTGATCTTTTTTAAATAAAAGATTTTATTTTCATTATCCACACATACATACATATATATATATATATATATATATATATATATATATAGATATATATATATATATATATATATATTTACCTCTGATATTTTTCATTGCCATTAAATTTGAATTATCAAGAAATGAGTGGCGTCAAAGCGAAACGGGACCTTTGTAGAATATCTGACATTAGTTTTTGTTGGTCTGTATAATTTCTTTATCCTTAGGTTATTTTGAAATAGGATTTTATTTTCATATGTATGTATTCAACACTTATGATAATCTTTATTGTCTTTAAATATGAATTGTTAAGAAATAACTAGTTTAGCTCTGTTTATCCTAAGGTTATTTTAATATATGATTTAATTTTCATATGTATCTATATAATACTTATGATAAAATTTATTGTCTTTAAATTTGAATTATTAAGAAATAACCACTTTAACATACATTTCAAGGTTTGTAAATTCTTCTGTAATGATGATATAAAATGAAACTTCAATCTCTTTAATGCAACTTTGTAATTATCTAAAACCTTCCGCTGCATGACCCCCAACAACACCCCCCCCCCCTCCCTCCCTCTTTCACCCCTTCTTAATAAGAAAAACAATAGAATAACATCCTCCGTAATCACCGGAATCTGGAGTATGAAAGAAGCAACGAAACAATTAAGATCTGGCATCTCTTGCCTGGTATAACGGAGATGAATTCCCGACGCTCTGGAACCAAGAGGATTTTTATAGACTCCGTGAACTTTGATGTTTAGACTCGCAATTACCGGAACCTGTTTTTTGGTGTCGTGGTTTTATGGACGAATAACCTGAAACTACGTGTAATGCTTGTTTCGTTCTTCTTCTTCTTCTTCTTCTTCTTCTTCTTATTATTATTATTATTATTATTATTATTGTGCCCAAATGTCAAAAATGACGTCCAGATATGTTGATAAATATGCATACACACGTAAGCACAC
This sequence comes from Palaemon carinicauda, assembly GCF_036898095.1. NCBI lineage: Eukaryota > Metazoa > Arthropoda > Malacostraca > Decapoda > Palaemonidae > Palaemon > Palaemon carinicauda. Next base: position 23,611,254 of record NC_090757.1, read on the forward strand.
ACACACACACACACACAGATTTAACCCTTCCCCCCCCTCCCCCTTTCCTAAATCCAACCCACTGTTGACAATTATTTTTAGCGAGGCAGATTTGCACCGACCCGTAGCGGTGCCCTTTTAGCTCGGAAAAGTTTCCTGATCGCTGATTGGTTGGACAAGATAATTCTAACCAATCAGCGATCAGGAAATTTTCCGAGCTGAAAGGGCACCCGTTGCGATCGGTGCAAATGCGCCTCATTAAAAGAAATTGACTATAGTTCAGCAATTTGAGGGAGAGTAGGGTTTCCGAGAGCTCCTCTTGGGGTACCCCATTTCATCTGGGTATGCCTATTCCCTCTCCCCGTGAGCGTTACAGAAAAGATATATATATATATATATATATATATATATATATATATATATATATATATAATATGTATATATATACACGTATACAGTATATATATACGTGTATATATATATATATATATATATATATATATATATATATATATATATATATATAATATATATAAAACCAGACACTTGCTCGTTGTTATATAGGGGAGATAAGGACATTACTTAACTGATGGTTATAAAAGACGGGGCAGACGGCAAGTCCTGACCTTTGGACGTCACGTACTGTCTGTCCCAAAACCCGGGTCAAGGTACAGGTGTTTTGCATTTATGTATTTGCCAGTAGTGAGAGACTAATCATATTCTGGAAATGGACAAGTAAAACTTGGAATCACTTGAATATCATTGGTACACTAGGAAAAGATACATGGAAACACTGCGTTATTATTATTATTATTATTATTATTATTATTATTATTATTATTATTATTATTATTATTATTATGCGTCGCGAGAATATATTGAGTTCAGAATTTCCTCCGTCATGTTGAACTTTTTTTATTGTTGTTTATTTTATATTGTTCTTTATT
>NC_090757.1:23619844-23642344 GCF_036898095.1 Palaemon carinicauda
AGAGAAATTGTTTATTTCGCCAGACATAATTAGACGTGAATAGAGTAAATCAGAAGAGAAAAAACTAAAATACGCAGGTTTAAAAAATACAAAAAGTATAGATTAGAATATATAAATTGCAAGAAAATACACGGCATACAAAGAGGAAAAGAATTATCATAAAGAAAAAGAAAGGAAACATGACATCTTGAAGGAGATATCTCCAATGGACAATAAAATTAAGGTGGAATTAAGGGAATAACCAAAATTCCAATTAATAATGACAAAAGTAATTGAAAAGAGAGAAAAAAAATTCAAAGAAAATAAGATTTTTTCTCTAAACAGACACATCAAAAAGAACTTAATATAACTTGGAAATAACTGCAATCAGTATTCAATCACTCTTTATAACTCACACGATAGGTAATAACATCCCCAAAATAGAGAGAAAAGATAAAAGCCTTTAAATTCCGTATAAGACAAATACTCCAGACCACTGGTTGTTTCCGTGGCCAGCCAACCATTTCAACAACAATTTCTATAAACATCCTACATTCATCAACCTACTATAAGCAGCATTAATCCACGAAGACTCTCAAGGCTAGAAAAAAAAAAGATCCAAAACTTTCTCCTAAAGCTCTTGAGGTGTTTTTAGTTTTACTCTTTTTGGTAATGTTTGTGAAGATTAAAAAAGTGTCTACTCACGTGCAATGTCTTCAATGCAAGGTCTAAGTAGCATTGCAATACACATTGCCAGATATCAAAATTACAATGTTAATCGTATGATCATAAAAAATGTAATTTTTAATTTAAAATTAATTTTCTAATACCCAACTGCACAATCAACATTTGCCGATAGATCTTGTTACAGCAAGTTGCTTCCAATTTGATTTACTCTAACCCATTACGTAAGTATAATATACACACTAAGTCCCGAGTGAAAAACAATTATATCAGTTAATTTCAAAATGTTCATGCTAATTAATGATAAAAATTATCTAAGATTTCGTTAATTTAATGAGTTGGTAGGCCGACGTAGCATAGAAAATTTCTTATAATTGTCTATACATGTCGTTCGCTAGTTATCCAACTACCATATTTGGTTTGGTCGCCATCTGTTCTAACAAGAGCGATCTGCCGGCTCAATTTTTGAGTCCAGAGCGATAGCGTAACGATGTAAGGCGACCAAGGGCGCTCGGGACTTGTGTGGTATCCTTCCTGTAAACCTCACCACCAGGAATCATCACTTTTGATCTCTGCAGGTGTAGGAGAGACCTGAAACTGCTCTGATCATTGATAGTGGGGCAGGTGGGAGGGCATCTAATGTTGATTGTGCAGGTGAGTATTAGAAAATTAATTTTAAATTAAAAATTACATTTGTCTAATACCCAACTGCACAATCAACATTTGCCGATTCCCCACATTTAGCTGGATGGGGGGAAATGATCAGTTTGATGCTAGGAAGGTTGCCTGAATTGTAGCTTACCTTGATTGACTTGACGATGTGTCACAGCATAATTGTCAGTTCGTCAGTCAGTCGCCATGTCAGGGCCAAGTCCATAGGGAGCTACTGTCTAGGCATCCTCTGTGGTCGCTCTGTTGACGAAGCTACAGGCATAGTGGTCCTCTCCCAACTGTCTGGTCATGTTTCGGACACTTACGACTTGTGAGAGAGACCCTGTACTCAGCAATCTAGACCCTCCAAGGTGTCACTTCCGTTGAAGGGGTTCGATTGGTGGTACATGCGTCCTGCATTCAACAATCTAGGCCTTTCAAGGTGTCACTTCCATTGAAAGGGTTCAATAGTTGATGCTAGAGGACCTGAGCCTAACGATTCTGCCTCTCAAGGTGTCACTTCCATTAAGAGGGTTTAATCGTCAGTGCATGTGAAGGTATGACGTAATAATTCCATCTCCCCAGCCAAGTTCAGCGAAGAGGAGAGGAAACGGTGATGACAGTGGTTAAGCAATGACTCCGCCCGCTGCCACAATGGGACCCAAGGAACGGACACTATTATATACTAATTCTACATCTTTTAAGTAAAATGATGAAAAAACCGAGTTAGACCTCCACGTCGCAGCCTTCAGAATAGAAGACATTGATGTGTTGGTCCAAAAACGTAGTGAAGTAGCCATACCCCTAATACTGTGGGCTCCTGATGCTCTCCCTTGAGTTGATGACGTGGGCGATGCCCCCGATGCACCCTTAATAACCTGTCTAAGAAGGAAGGCCATCGCATTCTTTGACAAGGTTTTGTTTGGGCATTTAGGAGAGACGAAAAGCGCCCTAGGACGTGGCTGGATAGTCTTTGTCCTGTCTAGGTAGTAACGAAGAGCTCTTACTGGGCACAGAAGTCTCTCTTCATCGTCTCTACCCACTCTCTCTGAGAGGGATATCAGAACGAATTCCCGAGGAAGTGGATTGTTGAATGACTCTGTTTTCGCTCTGAATTCTGGCAAATAATGCAAAACAAAGTCTCTTCCCCTCCAAGCCACCCCCGCTGAAAGTGCCTGCAATTCCCCAACCCTTTTTGCAGTTGCCAAGGCTACAAGGAAAAGTGCCTTCATGGAGAAGTTTCGAAGATCTGCTGATGCTAGTGGTTCATAAGGCTCCATAGTTAAAGCCTTAAGGACCACGTCCAAGTCCCAAAGAGGAGCTGAAATCACCTTTTTAGGAATTTCAATTTCGAAGGACCTAATGAGATCGGTAATGATTGGATCTTCAAGCATCTCCCTGAAGGCAAATCTGAAAACCGAGGATAACATAGCTCTATATCCCCTGATGGCTGGAACGGATAGACGTTTTTCCTTACGAAGGAATAACAGGAAATCTGCAATCTTGGCAACTGTCGGGTTCGAGATTGAGTGTTTTGTGTCCTTACACCACTTCCTGAATATCTTCCACTTGTACTGGTAATTTATACGAGTGGAAGGTCTTCGAGCGAAGGTAACTTGTTGGGCCACCTGCCTGGAGACTCCTCGAGCCCTGGCAAATCTGCGGATAGTCTCCATGCAGTCAGCTGAAGAGCTTGTGGTCTTAGATGAAACACGTGTCGATGAGGCTGTTTGAGGAGGTCTCGTCTGACAGGCAACCTCCTTGGGGTGTCTACTGACAGCTCTCAGAGGTCCACAAACCAGTCTTTCTGAGGCCAGAAGGGTGTGACCAGAGTAAGACTGCATCCTGTGGATTCCCTCAGTTTGTTCAGAATGTTCTTTATCAGAGGAATCGGAGGGAACGCATATCCCTGAAGATGCCTCCAGTCCTGAAGCATAGCATCTGTTCCCACTGATCCCGGATCGATGTGAGGACTGAAGTAAGCCTGAAGTCTGTGGTTCATTGCGGTGGCAAACATATCCACTGTTGCTGGCCAGAGATGAACCAAATCGTCTACCACTTGTTGATGAATGGTCCATTCGGAGTTTAAGATCTGATCCCTTCGACTCAGAGCATCTGCTGTCACGTTCGCCTTGCCCATGATGAACTGAGGCATGAGTGTCACGCTCTTTCCCTCTGCCCAGGCCAGAATCTCTTGGGCAAGACTGTCCAGCTTCTGGGACCTCGTCCCTCCTTCCTTCCTTATGTAAGAAATAGCCGTCGAGTTGTCGGCGAACACTGCGACGACTCTTGAAGGGCACAGATGGTTGAAGTGACAGAGAGCAAGCTGTATTGCTCTGAGTTCTCTCCAATTGATAGATTCCTCCAATTCCTGTGCTGTCCATGTCCCTGACACGAACTGGTCCCCTATTGATGCCCCCCATCCGGAATCCGAAGCATCTGAAAACAACATGATATCTGGAAGAGGAGTTGACAATAGAAGACCTTGGTTCAAGTTCACTGGATTGGACCACCAGATTAGACTCTGTCTGATCGTCTCTGTCCATTGAACCTGAAAATGATGATCCTCTTGATCCCAAAGGTTGTGGAGATGGTGTTGCAGTGGTCTGATTCTCCTCCTTCCTCTGGGAACTAACAGAATTAGCGACGACAGGAGGCCGATGAGTCTCATCCAAAGATTGGCTGGAGGTGCGTTTGTCGTTAAAAATAATTTGATGCATTCCTGAAGAGTCTGGATGCAATCTTGTGTCGGGAAAGCCTTCAAAATTGAGGAGTCTATCTTCATTCCCAGATAGATGGAAACTTGACTGGGGATTAGGGTCGACTTCTCTAAGTTGCTCTGAATGCCCAGTTTGTTGCACAATCTCAGAACTACATCCCTCGTGTAGATGGCTTCCTGTTCTGAGCTCGACAGGAATAGCCAATCGTCCAAATATCTCACCATTCTTATGCCTCTCTTGTGGAAGGCGGCTCCCACAGGTGCCATAAGGCGAGTGAAGACCTGTGGAGCTGTCGTTAGGCCAAAGCAGAGAGCTTTGAACTGCCATACCTCCTGTTCCCAGCAAAACCTCAGTAGATGTCGGGACTGAGGGTGAATGGGAACTTGGAGGTACGCGTCTTTCAGGTCGAGTGAGAAGAACCAGTCGTTCCGTCTGACCGCCAAAAGGACCGACCTTGGAGTCTCCATTTTGAAATGAGTTTTCATTACGAAATGATTCAGACGAGAGAGGTCTATGATGGGTCTCCAAGAACCGGAAGCCTTTTTGACGATAAACATAAGGCTGTAAAAACCAAGGAATGGAAGCGAAGCTAATTCTATCGCTCCCTTTCTTGCCAGATCCTCTAACTCTGCCTGAAGAGCTCTTCCCTTCTCTGACGACTCCTGGTACGAGTTGAATGCTATTGGACTGTTTGATAATGGAGGAGGCTGGCTGAGCGGAATCCTGTACCCGTACCTTAGAACTTGAATGACCCAAGGGTCTGGATCCAGGTCCTCCCAGGCCTGCCAGTGGTGTTGAAGGCAGCCTCCTATCTTTATACACGAGGGCTGTAGTCCCTATGGACGAAAACCCTTGCCGACTGTCTTTGGCCTTCTTTGTCCTCTATGTGCTGATGTCGAGCTATAAGAAGGTCGAGGTTGTCGTTGGGTTGTAGAAGCATGGGAAGACGAGGTTCCTGGGCCTTGATAACCTGTCCTCGGCTTCTTGTATGTTGAAGTCTGGAAGCTGACCTGTCTCTTCTCACCTACGACCAAGGGCTGTTTGGGCACTGGTTTAGGCTGAATAGGTCTTTGCGCTTGTGCTACTGTCCTTACAAGCAATGATTGAATCTTGTCCTCCCTTGTCTCCTTAGCTTTGAGATGAGCCCTCTCCAGGGATGACGCAAGTGTGTCCTCATTGAACAAATGATCTGCAAAGAGAGGGGAAGCCCTCAACGCTCTCTTCTGAATGTCAGAGAGAGACGGAGGGGCATGGGACAAGAAGAAGTCCCTCCTCCGTGAAGTCAGATATGCTTCTTGAAGACATATCTCAGTCATGGATGACTTGATGGAGAGGTTTATGGAGTTGGCCAACTGATTGTAAAGGGGTCGGTACTGCTCCAAGGCTCCTGGTTCTGACAGAAGGCCCATCAGTGAACCCCAAAGCCATCCCATCATGTTCAGATTCTCCTGAACTGTTCTAGTCGACAGCTCGAGCTTGGCACAATCCTCCAAAGAAACACCCACTAACGATTTATGGTTTCTCTGGAGGTTGGTCATATCCTCCCATGAAGAGTTAAGAGGCACTGGAGATGGAGCTGGAGGATCCTCTCCAATAGCTAAATAGGCCCTCCTGTTTTTAGCCAAGATAGAAGATGGAAAGTGAGGCTTGTCACCTTCCGCATACTCTGCCAACTTCTTGGTGACCACTTGTCTCCCATGTCTGAGAAATTCTCCTGTCGACCAGCGTGGAATAGGATTCCGTTTCTTTGACTGACGAGTGTCCTCCAAAAATCTGGATACCGAAGGGAACTCGCCAGGTTCCTGCACTGTAATGTTCAATTTAGATTCCACTAAAGCCTCTTGGGTGAAGGCAATCGTCCTTCGAAAAGCAGAAGATGGAATGTCGCTCTCCTCCAAGCCTTGGATGTCATCCCCAACCTCTGGAGCAAACCTCCTGGCTGCCCTCATGATGGCCGACGGCTCTGACGATGAGGCCCCCTCTCGAGGGGTTCGCGAAGAAGACAATGAAGGAGCCCTGGCTGGAGACCAATCTGGTGCAGCATGTACCTGGGCTTCGACCCTACCCTTCTCAAGACCATCAGGGTGTTCCTTAGAACCTCTCACAATTACAGTATCTCGATTCCCAGGGGAATGGGAAGCAATATCATTCCCTACACATCCACCCTGTAGCTGGAGAGTGCCGCTCTCTCCGAAAACCCTCCCTGACGAACCCTCGTCCGAAACAGGACAAATGGAGGTTACCTGAAGGGCATTATCCCCACAAGGAAGACTGGAAGGTGAAGTCATCTGTGACCCTGCTTGCCCCTTTCCGGTCTGGATGAATCTACCACCTTCACTACCCCTAACATCTAACTCTGAGCTAATAGGGGAGTACGACATTACTCCGGACCTGCTCTGCATCGGGGCGGGCTCACACCCGGAACCCGTTAGGGCCGGTCCAGCATGAGTCCTTCCTTCAGCACAGGGTGGAATGGGGAGACCCAGAGCAGGACCGAGGGAGCTGAAAAGAGTAGTTAGTGTGCCTAATTGAGAGGCCACATTCTGAAGACCTGAGGCTAAGGTATCAATTCTAGAATTAACAGACCCCAATTCAGACCCCCAACGTTCTTCTGCTGCGGCAACACACTCTTCAAGGGTCACTGACCCTGTTACACTAGGTCCAACCGGGGAAGGGGACCGGACACATTGCTCACCTGACATGTTTATCACCTCAGACATTACTGACATACGGTCACACTCACCTGACCCCTCGCCAACCGAGTAAGATCTAGTAGGATTACCCGATGCCAGTCGATCCATTGAACCCTCCCTAAGTCTTTGCTTAGAAAGTCTTTTCTTAGCCAAGGTAGACATATGATTAACATACAACTGTCTCTCACTGAGAGACCAAGTGTTACATTCGTCACAAACATCAGTCAGGTTACAATTAACTCCCCTACAATTAACACACAATGAGTGGTTATCAAATGAAAATTTTCGACTTAGCTTAGCCTTGCGGCATGAAGTACAATGGGAAGGTCGGTCTAAAGTCGAAGGATGGTCAATCTGGTCCATGTCTGATGAAGAACTCCAATTTCGATCAATGTCCAATTGTTGTTGAATACTCAACCACGAGTTGAAAACACTGTTGTTCAGAAGCAAGCTTCCTAGCTGAATGAAAATAAGTAAAAGCCGGAAGAGGTAAACAGGACGTCTGCTCACACCGGCAGCAAGATCAAAAGTGATGATTCCTGGTGGTGAGGTTTACAGGAAGGATACCACACAAGTCCCGAGCGCCCTTGGTCGCCTTACATCGTTACGCTATCGCTCTGGACTCAAAAATTGAGCCGGCAGATCGCTCTTGTTAGAACAGATGGCGACCAAACCAAATATGGTAGTTGGATAACTAGCGAACGACATGTATAGACAATTATAAGAAATTTTCTATGCTACGTCGGCCTACCAACTCATTAAATTAACGAAATCTTAGATAATTTTTATCATTAATTAGCATGAACATTTTGAAATTAACTGATATAATTGTTTTTCACTCGGGACTTAGTGTGTATATTATACTTACGTAATGGGTTAGAGTAAATCAAATTGGAAGCAACTTGCTGTACCAAGATCTATCGGCAAATGTTGATTGTGCAGTTGGGTATTAGACAAATGTACCTTTATATGAATAAAATTGTGGCTGAACCACATCTTACATCGCTCTTAATAATAATTAACTTTCCTAATTATTCCCTAACAAGGTTAGCTAAGTAAATGCCCTCATCTTTTCACCCATCTTTCCTATCAGCTTTATATAAGGAGGGCTTCAGAATTAACACCGAGTTTGGATGATCAACTAGACGAATTAAATATCAACAAATGACAAAAGACATGGGCACAAAAAAAAAAAAACCTTACACCAATAAAAGCAACAAACAATGAATTCCATGAATAATAACGATGGTTTCTATGTTATTACTGTGCATTTCTTTCTCTACACGGTAAAATATAAAGGAAAAAAAAAATTATTTCAACCTACCTTGCGCTAACCTGCTCTCCATTTCGCTAAAGAACAACCACCGCTCACCTGAAAAAAAATAGAGTTTATTAATAACAAAACTTTAGTTATAATGCACATAAATTAATTTGATATTGCACTTTCCACATAATATTCAACTTCCCTCTCAGAGAAGTATTTTATGTACAACACTTCTTTAAATGTACATATATTAACATAATAAAGAGAAAAAAATTTATTGTCCAATTTTTCTAACATCAATTCAAATATTAATTCAATTTCAGTGTTAATGTTAACAGAGAAAAACCTGGAGATTATAATAACCAATCTCGAACTAGAAATGTAGAGGCTAAGTATTTGGGCCCTGGGTGACACCTTTATCTCATTTCCATGACAATATTCTTTTTAGACATAGCAGAAGCTAATTTACTCCCCAGTTCAATTAAGAATGTTAGATTGGTTAGATTAGGTTAAGATGGGTTCAGTTTTTGAGCGATTTACAAATTTCAATATGTTTATTCACGCTGAATAAAGATCAAATACAACAAGGTCTGGAATGTAATCAGCAACAATAAATCGGTCCATAATGGAGTCTTTGATTCTGAAAAAAACATCAGTAACATAGTCATTAACTATAAAAAAGAAAAGTTCTGCAATGTAGTGTGTGATTGTTAAATGTCATTGACTATAAAAAAAAATAAAAAGTTTGTCATATGGTCAGTCAAAAAATATCTTTAATATGGTCAGTGACGATTAAAATGTCTGACATATGGTCAGAGACACGATAATCGATCTATATATTAAAAAAAAATCAGTTACTAAAATGAATGTTCCAAAGTTAATTTTAAATCTATCCACAACATGAAGTTGTTATAACTTCATGTTGAGGAAAATATTTCCTATATTCAAACCAAGAGTCTCTAAACATTTTTCCATGAAAAATATATAAGAAACTTGAACATAAAAATGTATAATAATATTTATAAATAAAAGACCGTTCTGCTGAAAAAAAAAATAAAACCACTTTTCCCACAATGCTTCATCACCAGTTTCACTTATCAAAAAAACTTCTAAGAACCAAAACAAAAAATCATGGATACATTAATGAAATGGCTTGCATGCGCAGAGCAAACAGTACTCAAGTAAAACTACTTCACACGATCCATCATGATTCGCAAAATAAAACCCAGGCAGCAGCGGACCGTCGTCATCAGTCCAAAGAGAGAAACTTCAAAAGTCAACTCGCTTTCTTGCTCCCGAGAGAGAGTAATTCTCTCTCTCTCTCTCTCTCTCTCTCTCTCTCTCTCTCTCTCTCTCTCTCTCTCTCTCTCTCTCTCTCTCTCAAACTTCAAAAGTCAACTCGCTTTCTTGTTCCTCCAGAGAGTAATTTTCTCTCTCTCTCTCTCTCTCTCTCTCTCTCTCTCTCTCTCTCTCTCTCTCTCTCTCTCTCTCTCAGGTATAATGCAGGTGTGGAAGTAGGAAGGAGAAGATGGCATAATTTTTTTGTGAGTACTCTCTAAACAGGCCACCGCCCCCACACATACTTTACTGAAACATGAAATACCCATTGGCCGACTTTTGCGTAAAGTGAAATCAATAATAGGCTTAATGCCATTTACAAGAAATATTAGACGCTGCTCAAAGAACTTTAGCCAATGCTGTCACAGATCAAAAGGAAGATCCCAAGAGAGCTAATTAGGAACTTAATTGAGGTGGTCAAAGGTCATAGACTTGCAAATTCTGGGTCCAGAGTAAAAGGATAGATTTCAAGAGTGAATTCATTGCAGTTGCTTAGTATATTCAACCTTATTACACCTTTTGGGGGAATCCAAACGTCTACCTAGTGAGTCATCAGCAACAGCTACTGTCAGGTACTCCCTCGTCCTAGCATGGTAGAGAGTTGGCAAAAGCCTGTCCCTTACCTCTGCAACTCATGAGCAGTCTTGAAACCTCTCTATTGTTCGTAGACTTCTGAGAGAGAGAGAGAGAGAGAGAGAGAGAGAGAGAGAGAGAGAGAGAGAGAGAGAGAGAGAGAGAGAGAGAGAGAGAATCTTTTACTGATCACCGAAGTATAAATAAAAATTATAAAGATAATTGATACATCACCATAAATAACCATGTTAAAGACAATCAAAGGAATATACAATCAGTAACTATGAAAAGAATAACTAATATAATAATAATAATAACGGAACAATTGAGCAACTCAATAAATTAATAACTTGCTAAACTATAAATTGTGAAAAGACAAAAACTCCGAAAGAAACTATTACAAACAAAAAAACAGCAAAGAATACGAAAAATAAATGAATACGCAGCTTTTAAGAACAAATATATGGTGTATTCAGAGAGAGAGAGAGAGAGAGAGAGAGAGAGAGAGAGAGAGAGAGAGAGAGAGAGAGAGAGAGAGAGAGAGAAAAGCATGAAATGAGGTTCTCTTCTGGTTGACCTCAGATTACAGATAACTTTCGGCTATTCAAAAGCTTTACCTCTGACCTCGTATTATATACAGTAGATTGACCTGTTATCAGCCCACCACGCTCCTATGATAGAAGGTAAAGGAGAAATTCAAGACTCTGCTGTTGCAACACTTATCTTCCCATTGGAGAGGAGAAAGGGGCGTCATTAGCAAATAACAACATGCAATGCCTAATTAAAACTATGATTTATCTTTGATTAATGCTAAATATACTTGCCATCCGTGGGCATAATCAGCTGTACGAAGAATAGCAATGGTTTAATCCGTAAAATGTTGAATTGCTTCTATCAACTAAAGTCTGTGGCTATATTACATTTTTAATCAAAACAGTACATTATTTTTGGCTAATTAACGCTGATAGATATAACGTAACTAGTGTACGCGACCCGTTGAAAATGACTGTTAAATATCTAGATAAATATGCATATATTCGCACACCTCTTTTACCAGGGTATGACTAACTCCTCTCCCCTTTACCTGAGGGAAGGGGAGAGCTGAGTGTCCAAATAATACATATACATATATATATACATATATATACATATACATACATACACACACACACACATATATATACACACATACACACACACACACACACACACACACACATATATATATATATATATATACACAAACCACACACTTGCTCTTTATTACATATGAGAGATCTGACTCATATAAAATGAATTATACGCACACACGCACACACACACACACACACACACACACACACACACACATATATATATATATATATATACATATATATATATATAGGCTGCTAATCCAGACATAATCAACAACCAGACATTTTCTCCCATCTTAAACATTTAGTGAAGAGGATGTAGACTCCCTTCCTTGCAATCCCATCATTACCATACCCAATGCTATTCACGTTCCATAGCCAAGCGTGTCATCTAATGTTACACTAAAACAAAGGTCAGGTAGGAAGAGGAGAGGAAGGTCATCCTACGAGGAACACGAGCGAGATGGCCTCTGCTCAGAGGCGATGACCCGGCACCAAGTCTCCTGCGAAGAGCAGCAGCAGCCATGCCCTACATACCCCAAACACACTACGAAGGCTTTCTCTTCCGCGGGGCACACACGCATACACTTTTACCCTCGCTTGCAACATGATGCCTCGTTTGGCGATTAAGTTTCATTTTTAGAAACATAATTTTTCAAGGATCAATTTCAAATTAACGCATTGGAAAATTATTAGTCTGGGGTCAGATTTTGGAAAATTCCGCATAAGAAACTGGACAAATAATGCCCTTCGATTTGCAAATACTGAAAAACAATACCTAAAAAATTGCACATGAAATTAACTTAATTGAAAACCGGTGCATAACAAAATGTCTAATTAATGCAATCAATTTGTATGCATTCCAAAACTATTTATGAAAATAAAAACATTAAAATAAACATGTGAAAAAAATTCTGAAAAAATAAACATAAAATACTAGTGATCTGCACCCTTTTAAAATAACAACGTTTAATGCAGTCAAACAAAATAAACTCAGATAAATTCATAACTCGAAACGTCACTACGATAAGTAAACTAAAATCAGAAACAAAAAAACATCGACACCTAATTATGCACGATAACAAAATCTTAACCTCTTTGCCATCACGGCAGCCAAAATGGAAACCTTTTAACCGGAATTCAAAAGGCGGATCGACTCAAACCAGTTTCTCTTAACCTCTATCGGCAGAGAGAGAGAGAGAGAGAGAGAGAGAGAGAGAGAGAGAGAGATTCGGGAGTTCGTCCAAAACAACCCCTCCTCCCCCACACCATCCCAATACCGGTCCAAACTTCTGCCAAACCCCTGACCAACATCGGCGAAGCTTTCCAACGCTCTGAGGACTCGTTTCTGTAAGCCAGACAACTCTTCCCATATCAAAAGAAGAAGAAGAAGAAGAAGAAGAAGAAGAAGAAGAAGAAGAAGAAGAAGAAGAAGAAGAGGAGGAGGAGGAGGAGGAGATATTTTGCCGAAATCTCAGCTCATCGCCGAAGCACGTAGGCTTAAAGGGAGAAGCCCTTGCAAGGACGCTTGGATACCTGAACTTTCGCAAGGACGCTCCAAACCCGGACTTTCGCTAAACGTACAGAGTTTTCTCCCTGAACTATGACCTGTTGGGAATTCCTTATCATATTCTTGATACAAACATTAATACTATGATGGTCATATATATATATATATATATATATATATATATATATATATATATATATATATATATATACAATATATATATATATTATATATACAATATATATATATATATATATATATAGATAGATAGATAGATAGATAGATAGATAGATATTGATGGTTATATATAAGTAGATACCCAAATACACCATGGAATCAGCAGTCTCAAGGGTTTATGGGAAAAAGGCAACGCCCAAATATATTGGCGTATATATATGATACTCTTGCAGGGGTCTCGATAAACCTTGTTAAGGTTGCACGGAAAATGCTTACCCAAGAGAAAAATTGAAAACCAAAGATCGGTAAGATTTGCTCATTAAAATCCTTCCAAATTTAATCCTATAAATATTAAGGACCACAGTATAAAGTGGAATGCATTGAAAACTACTTCTGGAAATATATACCGCTTAAAAAAGGATAAGCCTTTAATGCTATTTTATTTGCGAAGAGAAATAGCGCGATTCTATCTCTCGCGTCAGGGAAACCAGGTAAGATCGACCATATATTTTTTACGCTTGAGGGTTAGCGGGAAGCCATTTCCCTTAATTAAATGAATAAATAAACTTTATCATGGAAGTGCCTCTTGGTGCTGACATTGCAATGAAACAAAGAACTGGAGGGGCACTCAGTAGAGGGCAGACCTCCGCCTCAGCAGTTTATTTCAACGTTTTGCTCGACCGTGACCGTGACCTTTGACTTTGACATTCCAAAATTTAATCATTTCCAGCTTTTTACATAACAGTTCATCCCCGCAAATTGTGCTCATCAAGCTATTCACAAACAAACACAGATACACAAACGGGGTAAAACATAACCAACTTCGTTGGCGGAGGTAATAAACTATACGTCTTAACAGCGACTTACAGATAGGATAGTAACGGTTGCATCAAAAGGTTATTAGCATAATCATGTGATTTTTATGCTGTACATCATCTTGGCCTACATCTCATACACAAAAAAATGACTTCCGCATTGCAATCCCATAAAAAAAATCGGTACGCTTCACAGATTTTCTTTGAGGAAGACGACACTAAGTCCCTACATCAAACGACTTTAGTCCATAGCACAAAAGAGAAAAGACATTCCATTTACTGACAAATACCTGTCCATTAACGGAGGGATAGCTTTTGTGTGGAGGCCAAACTGCTTTGAAATTAATGCAATATAAACATCAATCTCCTGATTGGTTAAGTTTTAACGGAAATCTAAATGCCGGCCATATTTTGGAGAAATCGTAATATATTCTGACCTACAATGAAACTAAAATTCCATATTCGGTACCACGAAATTGAAAATAGTCAATAGCAGGAAAAAAAAATTCTTGAAGTGAAGCGGAGAATTTTTAAATTGGGCAATGCAAATACATAATGGGAAAAAAGAATGTGTGTATACATACATATATATATATATTATATATATATATATATATATATATATATATATATATATATATATATATATATATATATATATATATATATATAATATATATATGTATATATATAAATATATATATATATAAATATATATATATATATATATATATATATATATTTATATATATATATATATATATATATATATATATATATATATATATATATATATATATATATATATATATATATATATTTATATATATATATATTTATATTTATCTCTCTCTCTCTCTCTCTCTCTCTCTCTCTCTCTCTCTCTCTCTCTCTCTCTCTCTCTCTCTCTCTCTCTCTCTCTCTCTCTCTCTCTATATATATATATATATATATATATATATGTATATATATATAATATATATATATATATAATATATATATATATATATAACGCTAACAACGATTTAAAGAGAAGCTGAATCAAAATAGTACTGAAAATAAAAAATCAAAACTAAGTTTATAACAAGAGATGAAAATTGTTCTGAAAAGAGCAAAAAAATCAGATTTTTTTCCTTTTTCCTTTTATATATATAAAAGAAGGCATCAACCCTGCTCAATATCACCCGCATATTTTGCAGTGCGGGAAACCCGACCAATCTGAAAGGAATGCCGCTCCGAATTCCAGTCAAAATGTCAAGGACCGACACAAATCGAGGCAAGTCTTTTCACGAATAAAATGCTCCCAGCTACGGAGAGTCCATCATCAAGTCGCCGATGTAAATATATCCAGGCTCCCCTAAGATGAGGGAAAACTGAGTTATTACCTGTATATGAAAATCAAAACCTCAGGAGTCATCGTTCACAACAGCTGAAGATGAAATGGCAAAAGTCTATTCAGGTCATCTTGAGCTAAATCATTATTTTAAAAGCAAGCATAATGTATATGAGTATGCATAGTGTATATACTGTAAATTCACCAAAGCACAAATGCATCTGTATATTACTGAATAAGCAGAAGTTTAACTTCCAATCATGAAGCCAGCTTCTGTCATATACATTTATATCACGTACTTGAGTTTGTATACAAAGTTAAAAATTTATGTATTTCTTTCCATCATCGAGGTAATTACTCCTAATAGTAGTATAATTACCAAGAAATGAGATAACGGTTACATTTAAACCATATGCAATACCCCTTCATATGATGCCGTTATATATACACGTAAGTATAAATATGTATGCATAATGTATGTACACAAATGACAGAATGTTTTACATTAAAGCATATCAGGAATACTCACTATTGTATATAAAAATCAAACGTATACGTAAGACAACTCTCAAAACCCCTAACTTTACCATTGGCTAATCCACGCGCTGGAAACGCACTCTACTTATCCAGTTCTTGTGTCTGCGTTACAACATTTCAGGAAGAGCTGTGACCACCAAGACAGAAGTCAGATTGCAAGGCATTCTGGGACGCTAATACCTTCCTCGTACACATGCGTACGGTTGTCGACTTATAGAGTAGCATTCCATAAATAACAAAGAGTGCTTCTAACGGTATAATGCCCATCATTTCCTAGTCGTACAGAATTGTTAGGTTTGAGATTCGTTCTTGGGAACTTGCCCTAATCATTTGCTGTTTGTCTTTATCGGACGAGGTGACTTACAAAAAATTTATAAAAACAAAATTCATGTGTCAAACTTGTCTTTTTCTGGATAGATAAAAATCGTGTTTGGAACTTGACTTTCAACAGATAAAATTCCTGTTTAGAATTTCTCTTTCCCTGGATAGATAAAATTCCACGTTTGGATCATGTCTTTCACTGGATAGACAAAATTCATGTTTCGAACTAATCTTTTTCGGGATAAATAAAATTCATGTTTAGAACTTATCTTTTTCTAGATGGACTAAATTCCTGTATAGAACCTTTCTTTCTCTAGATAGTTCATGTTTATGAGTTGCTATCTCTTAATAATTTTATGTTAAGAGCTTATCTTTCCCCAAAAAAATAATATTCTTGTTTAGAACTCATCTTTCTCTGGATAGCTATAATTCATGTTAAGAACATGTCTTTCTCTGGATACATAAAATTTATGTTTAGAACTTGTCTTTATCAAGCACTACTGCTCATGGTTAAAGAGTAATGTGATTAACCATTTCCTTTGATTGTTAATATTGCTTGATTGACATCAGCTGAGAACCACACAAATTATTACATTTTAGGCAAGCCCATGATACCAAGAAACCCCTCCAACCTACATGAAGTCTCTCTCTCTCTCTCTCTCTCTCTCTCTCTCTCTCTCTCTCTCTCACTCTCTCTCTCGTCACAGCGACAGGCAAACTCCCACCGCATACATTACAGAAGCGATAAACAGCACGACAGCGGCTAACCAAACCGCAATTTCGGCATGTTAATCTTCCAGCATCCGGTTTTGAACGTAATGCGGGAAAAGGAGGCGTTTGCGCATAAACTTTGGCTACATTGAAATCCCATAATTATAACAATCATTATAATTACATTCCTTTGGCATTTTAATTTATCCATGTATTTGCTATTTTCTTCCTTTATTTTTCTTTTCTCTTATGGGAATTCTGTTCTGTTTAGTGCTGAAGTTTCTTCCATTTTAAGCACGCGCTCATTCATAAAGACATACCAAAAGCTCATTTATATAAGAATCATGCTCTCTAAAAAGCTCATTTATATAAGGATCATGCTCTCTAAAAAGCTCATTTATATAAGGATCATGCTCGCTAAAAAGCTCATTTATATAAGGATCATGCTCTCTAAAAAGCTCATTTATATAAGGATCATGCTCGCTAAATAGCTCATTTATATAAGGATCATGCTCGCTAAAAAGCTCATTTATATAAGAATCACGCTCTCTAAAAAGCTCATTTATATAAGGATCATGCCCTCTACAAAGCTCAAATATCTAAGGATCATGCTCTCTAAAATGCTCCTTTATATAAGGATCATGCTCTCTAAAAAGCTCCTTTATATAAGGATCATGCTCTCTAAAAAGCTCATTTTATATAAGGATCATGCCTTCTACAAACCTCATGTATATATAGATCATGCTCTCTAAAAAGCTCCTTTATATAAGTATCATACTCTCTAAAAAGCTCATTTATATAAGTATCATGCTCGCTAAAAAGCTCATTTATATAAAGATCGTGCTCTCTAAAAAGCTCATTTATATAAGTATCATGCTCTCTAAAAGGCTCATTTATATAAGTATCATGCTCTCTTAAAACTCATCTATATAAGTATCAAGATCTCTTAAAACTCATTTATATAAGTATCATGGTCTTAAAACTAATTTATATAAGGATCGTGCGGTGCTACTATAGCGTGAGGTCTACCACACTATAGCGTGAGGTCTACCTCCCGTTAGCACTATAGCGTGAGGTCTACCGCTGAATTATTCGTCCCTCATAGATAAAACACATTTCATACGTTTGTTTAAGCAATAAACACTCAATTTAAACATATTTAGAAATGTCTTAAAATGATAATTGGAATTTCAATTACATTGAAAAAAAAATTAATAAAGGTAAAAATAAACACGTTATCATATATTTCCATATTTATTCTAGCGATACAAAACAATAAACACTTAATTTAAACATATCTTAGAAATGACTTAAATAGATAATTGGATTTCTAATTACATTAAAAAAAAGAATAAAGGTAAAAATAAACATGTTATCGGTCTACTGCTTGTTCAAGCAATAAACACTTAATTTAAACATAATTACAAAGGACTTAAATAGATAATTGGATTTCTAATTACATTAAAGGTAAAAATAAACATGTTATCATATATTTCCATACATTTAGCCTAGCGGTACACACTTCGTACATCATCTAAGAAAGACACAAATAGATCATTGGAATTTTTTCTCATCACCTTCCAGCAAAAATAATCAAGATGAGACTGGAACAGCTGACGACCAACACCTCGCATTAATCTCTTCAGAATCATCGTTTTAGCGTCCAACCACGATCGCTCAATTGCCTGTGTGTGTGCTCCTGTCGCTGGTACCCCATGGCATTTAGGTTGCAGAAGGTCCAAGCTTGTCGCGTGGTAGACCTCACCCTCCGCCTGGGTAGGCGACATTTGGCGGTAGACCTCACGCTATAGTAGCACCGATCGTGCTCTTTAAAAATTTCATTCATAAAAGGATCGCACCTCTTAAAATAATATCCATATTATGAAAAAGATGATCTCTTTAGCAACTCTATACCCTAACCTAACCAATATCTGATACAAATGAGAAAAGGGAGGGAAGGCATCCTGGAATTCGATCCAGAAGGAATGCAAAAGAGAATACCCCACGATTAACAACGTATAAACGACTATGAATTCAAAATCTTAAGTTAGAACTACTGAGAACACGTTCGTTCAATCTTCATTGCTATTCACCTAAAGTTATCTTCTGCAGTAGGCCACCCAAATGAAAGTCTCTTATCGGGGATATTTCGTAGGACCGGGAGAAACTCGAGTGAATAACTTAAGCGAGCCTAGTTTGTTGGCGAGATATAAATGGAGAAGTTTCAAAGGAATAGTCTTACACATCAAAGTCTTAATTTGTTGATATGTTGGCGCTTTCTAAGACAGTGAAAAGTGAATGAGAACGGAACATATAAGAAACTGATACTTCACATAAGAATACACAGCATATCTCAATGAATTTGAAACCAAACACACACTACCTAAATTATTACAATTGACCAAGTATAAATAAGTGATATACCTGAATGAAAAAAACGACACCAAGAAAAACAAATAGTGAAAAGTGAATGAGAACTAAACATATAAGAAACTGATACTTTCACATAAGAATACACAACATATCTCATTAATGAATTTGAAACCAAACATACGCTACCTCAATTATTACAATTGACCACGTATAAGTAAGTGATATACCTGAATGAAAAAACTAAACCAAGAAAACAAATACACCATAAACAAGTAAACAAACGGACAAATATACACCAACCCCCTTTCGACCAACAACCAAACCCAGCATCTCGCTTCTTGACATAACAACCCCAACCAGAGTTTCCTTTCGTGGGAGAAACTCGGCTATTTCAAGAGAATGGTGAAAATGTCAACCAGTCAACGAATTACGTTCTCAAAAAAAAGTAAAAGGAGACTTCAATTGCCTTCGCTTTCCCCCAACGGCAAATGCACCAGCAAACAGATAATCGATTTATGAGCGACCTTCAGTAATGGAGCGAAAACATTCCACTTGTCAGTAATAATTTGGTAATACGGCCTGGTGAAAGTGTTCTTTCCTATTTCTTATTGATTTCTTTTATTTCTCTAGGAAATGGATGCAAATGAACCGTACGTTTAATAAAGAACTCTTATGAAAATCGAGACATAAATCTGTGAAAAATAAGTCTTGCTTCTAAGAAGTATCGAACTTGTGCATACATACATATATACATACACACATATATATAATACATACATATATATATATATATATATATATATATATATATATATATATATATATATATATATATATATATATATATATATATATACAGACACACACACACACACACACACACACACATATATATATATATATATATATATATATATATATATATATATATATATATATATATATATATATATATATATATTACGAATATAAAACTGCTTTTTATAACCGACTTTAAAGATTTTTTACCTTTTTTGATAATTGATTTTCATTCAGTAACCTTACTATACATGAAAATAATTATTACATATATAAAATACACATACTGTACATACATACCCACACAAATAATGTGTGTGTGTTGTGATAAAACACTGGTAGGACGTCCCAAATTATCCATAACTGATGGATTGGCTACTATCAAATGTCTAAGCAACACCCATGGTCTGAGACATTTAGAGAATGTTTATTCTACGAATAATCTGAACAACAGAGGTCAACATAGTTTTCTTTCATGAGACATTCCCTCAATAACACGAACTACAAAAGCACGAATAAAAATGACCTCATACACCGAAGTCAACTTAAATCAACATAAGGTCAATTGAGACACAAAGGGCAAAACCTTAGAAATTTGTTTCTTCAGTAAAAACTTTCATTTCCCCATGTGGTAAACCAAGAGCGGCCTTCCTTATCCATACCTAATTGCCTTCCTCTTCATCCACTCTGCCAGTTAGCAGATGCCTTAATTGGATTTATTCCACTTCACAGACTCTGTCTCAACCCAATTCTTCCACCTTCTAAAGCCGTTGTTGTTCCTCCTGATCTAGAAGTGTCATGTGAATTTCACTGTTGTGAATACTGAGACCGTGTCACTTCTGTAATCCTAGAACGCCTCCTTTCAGGAACAAAATGTGTTTCGACGTTTCAATATGGTGTCCTAACAATGTCGTTTCAACTAGATGTCGTAACAACTGTGCCGAAATGAAACAGATTGGCTCTCTCTCTCTCTCTCTCTCTCTCTCCTCTCTCTCTCTCTCTCTCTCTCTCTCTCTCTCTCTCTCTCTCTCTCTCTCAAGCGAGCGACAGTGTAATCCATACTGACTAGGTACGAATATTCTGCCGGTAATCGACAGGTATTCTAATCTGCATTCGATTAATATTTCACCTTATCATTATAACTATATTAGGGTTGTCCATGACAAGAATGGCGAAGAAAAGAAAAGAGATACATTAGAGATGCAATTCTTATTGCTTTCAGATATATAAAGTGTTGGAAATAAATAAAGATAAGCATGTATCCAAAGAAATTCATTTTCAAAACCATCTTGTAATAATAATAACAACAACAACAATAATAGTAAAAATAATAATAATATTAATAATAATAATAATAATAATAATAATAATAATAATAATAATAATAATAATAATAATAATAACAAATAATAATATTGAATTAAAGTATACGAAAGAGTACAAGGTAATATACATGTATGCTTGAAATAAAAACTTAGAGAAGAAAAGACTAAATATTAAGTAAAAATAGAAGATTGAATTTAAAGTATTATTATTATTATTATTATTATTATTATTATTATTATTATTATTATTATTATTATTATTATTATTAACTAAGCTACAACCCCAGTTGGGAAAGCAAGACGCTATAAGGCTAAGGGCTCCAACAGGGAAAATACCCCAGCGAGGAAAGACAATAAGGAAATAAGTCAATTGCATGAGAAGCGATGGACAATTAATACAAATTATCTTAAGATCAGTAACAACTTTAACATAGTTCTGTCATATATAAACTACGAAGAGAGAGACTTACATCAGCCTGTTTGGCATAAAAAAAAAACATTCACTACCCGATTAGGAAGATTATTCCACAATCTGGTCACAGCTGGAAATAAAACTTCTACAATACTATATTGAGCCTTATGATGGACAAGGCATGACAGTTCGAATTATTTGCAAACCTATTACTACGTAAGGGATAATACAGTCTGGTAAGATTGGATGCAAAGGATGTTCAGTATCATGAAAAACTTATGCAACATACATAAAGAAGTAACTGAGCGCCCGTGGCAGCGATTGATATCTAGATCAGGAACAAGGAATTTAATAGACCGCAAGTTCTTGTCCGAAAATTTAAGAGGACATTCAGCAGCTGAAGACCAGACAAGAGAACAATTCTCGAAACAAGGTAGAATGAAAGAATTAAAACACTTCTTCAGAATAGATTGATCACCGAAAATCTTGAATGACTTTCTCAAAAAGCCTTTTTTTATGCAACTGACGAAGAAATAGACAGCCTGTGTTTTTCAAAAAGTAAATTACAATCAAGAGTCACAACTAAAATCTTAAAAGTAGATACAAATAAGATGAAAATACAATGATGAATTAATGTAGACTAAAATAAAATAAGAAAACACAATGCGAAAAATTAAAATGCATTAACGAAATATACAACAAAGGAGGGAAAGCAAGAAGTGGCCCACACCCTAAAAAGCTCTTCACAGAGGACTAGTCTTCCTCCAGATGGAACGCAGGTGCTCACACAAATGCAGAACTTAGTCCCACAGAGAAAAGATTTTTCCCTCTTAATCAAGCCTCTCTGGGGGGACCAGAATTTCAAGTTTAAGACCACTGAAGTATGCGGGGAGTCCTAATTAGCCCAAGAGACCAGAATTCTCTTGCTGCCGATGTTACCGCGTGCATACCGGGGGACAACCACTTCCACGGGAGGAAGCCACCAACTGGAAAGTTCAGATTCCGCGAAATTCTCATTTGCACAGTTGTCCTCTCTTGTGTGATGATGAAAAGGCGGAGGAGGATGGGGCAATTAGGGGAGCGATGACAATGAAATGAGGATAATAGAGGGTAATAAAGACTAATTATAACAATGACAATCATGACATTT
>NC_090757.1:23647344-23653340 GCF_036898095.1 Palaemon carinicauda
ACACACACAGAGGTGTTGATATCAATAAACCTTAAAATTGCTTCAAAACACACACAGAGAGAGAGAGAGAGAGAGAGAGGAGAGAGAGAGAGAGAGAGAGAGAGGGAGAGGAGAGAGAGAGAGAGAGAGAGAGAGAGAATTTGACTCTAAGGTTATAATGGAATATGGGACGACACCGGCAAAAAGAGGACTACAGAGAGAAAAGGTAATGAGGTAGCGCATATTGAACAACGACAAATGCTCACTTCAAGTGAATATAAATGAGGCCCTAGCTTGCCTCCTCCACGAGGCTCGAGAGTATCATTAGGTAAATAACCTAATACAACAAGGACGACGTTAACTACACTTACTGTTATCCCTCTGAGAGAGAGAGAGAGAGAGAGAGAGAGAGAGAGAGAAAGAGAGAGAGAGATGAAAAGTTCCCCCTCCTTTCTCTTCACGCATACATAGAAGCTTAATAATAATATTTACTTCATCCCACGGTTCTGAACAAGTACAATACAAGTAAACAACAGAACATAAACAATGACAGCAATATAATTCCTAACAACAACAACACTTTTCCCCTCGTAGACCAGAACCAGTCATAATTCTCCATTTGATCCTGTCAAACGAAGGGTAGTCTCAGCCCAGGGGCTGAACATAAAGACAGAAGACTCTAATAAAGACGGCAAAATGGCCACAAGAGGCAGTAACGAACATTTCTGAGAGCTGGCCTATAATAACATTTTCAGGGTATAGGCCTACAATTCCTTAACTCGACCAGCTAACTGGAGTAAGAAGAGGCAGCATTGCCAATGCTCAACCCTCGTTAAGATACTTGACCATTTCACCTCGCTCGCTTTCGTTCAAGTTCTAGGTTTTTCTTTGGGGAAGAACTACGATAACTGAAAAGTAACCTACAAAATGTAGTTCTGAAAAAAAAAATCATCATCTCAGTTAATATTATTACTACTCCTATTACTACTACAGCTATAACTGCCATGTGTAATTTTTCCTTATTGCACATTGCAAACATCTTCTAACATTAAAAATAGCTTCATGACCAATATACCATCTTCATCTTTGTTATTATCACGCATTACACATATCCAAACTACAATTTTCACCAATAACAGCATGACGGTTACTGATACCAAAGCATATTTTCCCATAGACTCTAGTTATATCATTTTTATAAAATCCATTCACTCAATCCAGTACAATAATCTCCCTACCTAACACTGCAATATATATATATATATATATATATATATATAGATCTACTTTACTAAGACTCCAGCCCATGAAATTTTCATCAGGAAAATATAAAGAAAACAGCGTGACAATTAAATAATGACAAAATTCATTGTTACATATTCATAAAGCCTTTCTTTCACCTAATTAAATCACGAATAAGCTTACACGACTTAAATTAGTATTCAAAGTAATATGGTACTCGAAACTTGTGAAAAATAGTGGTAAAAGTATGTAAGTGAACACAGATGTTAGCATTCAAGTCCAGCAACCATTCTTGAAGATTACGAAAGAATTCTCAGGATACGTTTTAGTTAAGAAAAATACTGCAACAATATATCAGACTGATGACCAATGGCCACCTAAGAGATTAAGCAACCCTCCCCCCCAAAAAAAAACTTGCAGCTCACGCAAAACTTGCGGCAAGCACGCAACCCACGACGACCAGACGCAATTAAGCTTTCACGTGTTTCATTACAGTTCAGAAGCGCTCAGTGAGGGGCAGACGAGAGCTAAGAGATGGGGGGAGGGGGGGGGAGGAGATGTCATTATCCCTTAATGTCAAACCATTATTCTCTAGTCTTAGGTAAGGCCATAGCCTCTGTACCATGGTTTTCCATGGTGGATTTCTCTAGCTTGAGGGTACACTCGGGTACACTATTCTATTTTATTTCTCTTCATCTGGTTATTTTGAAGTTTTCATAGTTTATGTATGAAAGATCTATTCTATTATCACTGTTCATTACTTTTTTGTAATCTATATTTTCATTCTCTTTGATTCCTGTCCTCACTGGGCTATATTTCCCTGTTGAAGCCCTTGGGCTTATAATATCTTTTTTCCAACTAGGGTTGTAGCTTTACCTAATAATAACAATAATCATCATACTACTACTACTACTAATAATAATAATAATTATAATAATAATAATAACTATACATTTATGCAAATCTCTAGTCTTGTAATATTGGATTACGAATATTTTATAAGGGACGAATCCTTCTTCATGTCAACAATTACCTTAATTAGTTCGTCAATTAACCTGAATTGCCTTCAAAAGGGACGCAAATTATACCGACATCAAAACCCGCTTTGATTGACAAGCCAGCTTGAAATGGAATTGGTTAATATGTTATTAATATTAATGCCCATAGTTTAGTTTCTAATAAACAAAACTTTGGATAAAAAATTATCAAATCTACAAAAATGTTTATTAATTTTCTAAACAATATTGTTTAAGCAATAGTTTTTTTTAAAGGAAATACTAATCAAAATCCTTCGTTTTGGATTGTAATTGTAATTTAAATAATAGACTTTTAATGACATTTATTTATAATCTATAAAAATATCTAAAAAATAATCAGTTTCCATAAATATATTTAACGAATGCAAAAGATTAATACTGCAATAATTATAGAAACAGGAAATCCTCTGGCTTTCATAAATAAAAGCAATATGAAAATTTTGAAAATCTGATCGTTTTATTTTGTTAAAAAGAGAAAAAAATATCCACACGGTTATAATCAAAACCATCACGGAAAAGATATTCAGATTCCATTACATTTTAATCCTTTAATTACAGCAACAAAATTTATTCTTATTCAAATGCCGTTAGATAAAAATAACATGGGGATGAAGAGAAATATTTTATTTCTATAATCGAAATATTTTTTTATTTCTATAACCGAAATATTTTATCATTTCTATAATCGAAATATTCTATTATTCCTATAATCGAAATATTTTAATTTCTCTTCGAACATTACTATAATTTGCATTTTTTCGACGTATGGTTAAATCTAATCATTATAATACTATAAAGAAGAGGAAAGATCATAATAAAAATAAATCTAATCCTTATAATAATAAAAAAGATCATAATAAAAATAACATACAATTTTAGCTCAAGATTATGCATGGACACAAAATAAAAAAAAAAGAAGAAAAATGCAGTATCGAGTCATAGTACCGATACTTACAATAGTAGTATAGCTAGTCAAATAATGAAATAACTAGAGGGGCACTCAAGTAGAAGGCAGACCTCTGCCGCGAAACCTTATTTCTCGACCTTTTGTTCGACCTTGACCTTCGATCATAACATGTATTAATTGGAGTCTCTTTGACAATGATGTCCAAACTTATGGCTGATTACGTGAATTGGACATTTTGCTTGACGGTGATCCTGACCTTCTAAAATTTAATAATTTCCAGCTTTTTACATAACAGCTAGTCCCTGCAAGTTCCATTACTCTACGATTAAAATTGTGGCCAGGAAACTGTTCACAACACACACACATATATAAATAGGCCCGAAACATAACCTTCCAACTTCGTTGGCGGAGGTAATCAAGTTTGCAGTCTCCTAATTATGAGGGACACGTAATAAAATTAATAAATACTGAGTATAAAAGAGAGATGAAAACAAGGGCCGCAATTTGTAGAATTCGTAGAGAGCCAACCCATCGTTTTGCAAACTACCCACCCAAATCAGAAGCCAGTCCAGTGCAAACGCCTCTTCAATGTTCACACACAATGCTACATTCAACGCTGTCTACTAACTTGATTAGGGTAATCTTTTGGTGAATATCTACGAGAGAGAGAGAGAGAGAGAGAGAGAGAGAGAGAGAGAGAGAATTAAACTACGCAGCGTTCAAAATCAGTATAACTGCCACATTCGCATCAGTCAGCTAACTAGATTATGAATAATCACGAGAGAGAGAGAGAGAGAGAGAGAGAGAGAGAGAGACTAGAACTATACCTATGATAACAAGTTAATCAGCTTTTTCATCACATCTTTAGGCAACCATTGGTCAATTTAGATCTCTCTCTCTCTCTCTCTCTCTCTCTCTCTCTTCTCTCTCTCTCTCTCTCTCTCTCTCTCTCTCTCTCCAGCTAGACCACTACAGTAAACAAACAACCATGTATAATATACGCTGTTTACGTCAACAGAGCCAAACCAGGGTCTTATACGTCAGATCCATATCGCCATCCCATCAGAGTCAGAAACGTAACGATAATCATTCACAATTGCAAGTTTAAGTATTACAAGGAAGGGGCATCTATCGTCGCAATCAAGTAATTGCCTTTGCCAGAATCGAATATTTTGCGAGGGATATGTATTCATCCCTGTTTGTTTGTTTGTTTGTGAGCAACTCTACACAAAAACTACAGTACCGATTTTGACCAAACTTGGTAGTCATGTTGATTATGACCCAAGGATAAATCTGCAACATTTTGGATTAAATACATCAGAGTGCACATGCGCAGCAATACTTTGAAAATAATCGCAATGTAAATGGCAAATATTTTGTTAGTGTTTTTTTTTTTAACAACATTACGCCAGAACTTCTCTAGAAATTTCAAGGAAACTTGGTGGATATGTGAGGTATGACCCAAGGACAAATCCATTACATTTTGAAGAAAATAGATCGAAGTAGCGTGGCGAAGGAATGCTCGCTACTGAGTGCCCTCTAGTTAATGACGTGGTTACAAGTGTTGCCGGCTATTTGGTAATAGAATTTTTAATCATAGCATTTAATGCTATTAAAGAGTGTTGGTACAAATATCTAGCTACGATTAAATAACAGAAATTAGATTATTTGAAAAGAACCCGATTTTTTTCAGATTATTTGAAGAAAAGGGGAAATTGGACTTCTTTGAATAATGAATATGTGTAATTTCTTTCATATAAAGTCTGGGTAACTGGTAAAAACAGAAGAGATTTTAGGTGGCCTTGACTTTTCACCTTCTTGGTTGAAGCCCACAAAGCAATTATGAATGCTTTTAGAAAAACATTAACTATAAATACAGAAATATTTCCATGTAGCCCTCCACAAAGCCCGAGTATCTTGAGAATCACAGCACAAAACATATTATTGAAATACATGTATCCAATCTGGAAAAATTTATTTCATAACGAACAAACTCGGATGCTCTCACAACGTGAAAATATTAACATTCTTCCAGGAAAGTAATAATGAAGACTCATGAGGAACATTAAGAATCACAGTGGAACTCTCTCTCTCTCTCTCTCTCACTCATTAGCCAGACATTGCTGCCATAGCCTACATCATTTCTAGGATAAACGGCAAGCCAGGGTAGGGGAGAGGAAAGCGCGCCTCTCTCTCTCTCTCTCTCTGACATGCTCGTCCCTTGAATAAGTTAAGTGAAATAATGGGACCCACTCTGACAAAACTGGTTCTTCTGTGAAATCAACCCTCTTCTCAGAATGGCACAAGACGAAACTGAATTGCTGAGAGAGAGAGAGAGAGAGAGAGAGAGAGAGAGAGAGAGAAAATGAAAATATCTCGAAAATCATATAATGAAAATAACCATTCGTTTTCATACTGACATGCGAACAATGATATTACTACAGTTAAGGATTTTATAATAAACAACAACAATAATGCTTTATAAATACAAAAATAACAAAAACAACCACTTAAAATCCACTCAATTCCCCATCCAAACAGGTAGTTCGTTCATTCATACAGTACCGAATGTTTCATGGACACTTAAGCGTTGCTTGGGCAAGAGAAAGGGGATGTTAGATGGATGGATGCTGAACATAACAGAGGAAATGAACACATGAATAAATTACTCGTTCCAATCCTTTCAATGTAACAGGTAACTTACACTGCAATGTTGTTATAAAACACAAGATTTGACGATATATGAAGGTTTTGTAAAGATTAAGTTATTCTTTTCCGTTAGAATATGACTAAAATGTTTCCTATTGTATATTACTATAATAAAAATGGAA
>NC_090757.1:23653840-23677648 GCF_036898095.1 Palaemon carinicauda
CATCATCAGCTTCATCATCATCATTTCTACTGTGCAGCAAATTCATCGCCATCATCATTCAAGTTTTTCTTGAACTTCTTTCGTGGTGAGTACAGTAACAATCTTTATTTTTTACTTTAATATTCTTACTGTACATTCTAAAACTGTATTTGTGCCTGTTTTATAGTTTAGTACTGTATGTACTGTATGCATTAAGTTAAAGGGAAGGTTTTAAAAGTCTACATGTTTGTAACCCTATCATATTTTTTTTTGTTTAAAATTTACATTTACATACGTAAAACAATCTCTCTCTCTCTCTCTCTCCTCTCTCTCTCTCTCATCCTCTCTCTCTCTCTCTCCTCTCTCTCTCTCTCTCCCTCTCTATCTCTCTCTCTCTCTCTCTCTCGTAAATTGTTTTCCTGCTTTGCTACGTACAATACTGTATAAATTATATTTTGTAAGGTAACATATTTTGTAAATGCTTTTACTGTATAATACTGTATGTACTGTATCATTATTTATCACTATCATCATGCGCGTTAAATGCCTTGTTTGTTCTGAGCGTGGTTGTTTACTGAGCGTACACGCCGTCGTTTCAGGCGGCGTCATAAAGAAAAAACATTTCATTTGGAAGTCCTAAGAAAAATACGGTAAACTAAAACATTGGTAATAAAAAAATTCAACATACAGTACTGTATAATCAATATAATCGATGCAAAAACTAACCTATACATATATGTGTACACTAAATGAGTTTGTTTCTTCATTATGATCAGAGATGAATGTAAACAAAACATTGGTTGCCATTTTTTATCGTGGTTTTTAGGTGTTTAGGAAACGCATGATATAAAATCGCCTTTAATATTTGTGCCTGTTTTAGTTTAGGGTGCTGTAGTACATGCATTAAGTGTTCTGTACATTAAAGGGTGGTTATGTTAACAGTACTACGTACAAGGGAAGGTTTTAAAAGTCCGAATATACATGTTAAATAAATAGGTAAATATGATGTCACTACTTCGCGGATTTTCACCTATCGCGCCCGCGTCTGGAACCTATCTACCGCGATAAACGAGGGTTCACTGTAATAAGTTTCTTGTCCCCCCTTCCAGTTCTGACCTGTGCTTTCTTCAGGTTCTTCTAAAGATGAGGCCTCTGAAGGAATTTAGGAGAACAGAGTAGATCCTGCCTTGCACTCTGGGCCTGCTTACGGGAAGGCAGGAGAATCACCTTCACCAAGTGCAGAGAACACGCCACTGCCTCCTTCCCGAAATTTTCACCCCTCTTGAAATGACCGACGACGTTGTGCATGAGGATTTAAACCTGAGCAAGCTGTGATCTTCCCTTGAAATCGATGACAATCTGTCTGCAAAGAAGCTCCTGATGGTGTTGGCTGATGCCAAGCCCATACAACTTTCCTTGATGTGCCCTCTTTCTCTGCTCTCCACCGTCTGAGGAGGCAGTTGATAGGACAACCAGCAATGAACTCTCACCTGTTATTGAGGAAGGTCCTATATCCTGTCCTGCTGCAGTATTATCGTTACCAATCCTGAAATTCTTTACAACACTGAAGCCTGGTAAGCAGGAAAAGAAGTCTACGTGCTCCCCTCACTATGTTTTCGATATCTCCTTCTGCTACGGAATTATCGAACGTGAACCCTGCTGGTCCGAAGAAGAAGCCACCAGCTAAGACTGTTGACCAAAAGCCTCCCAACACCTTGACAGACATCTCACGTACATGTGAGTGTGGTACTGAACATTAACTCAGGCCAGGACATGGAATAGTATGAGGTACAGGTGCCTTTGTGCCTGCTACTAGTGCTTAATCTCATAAGGGAAAGAGCATGCACACCACCAGTCAAGATGAAATGCTTCACCTTCCTCCCCTCTCCTACCAACAGTTTGAGTAACAACAAGTTGACTGCCTAGGTTGACAGCCTAGCAGAAGGATCATGATGAAGCATACAATTCCCTTATGAAAGTGGTGTGATAATGTAAGCAGTCAGTTTCAACACCTTCAATGAGACCACTCACCACCTGCATCATCACCACATGATTGTACATGTGCCTGTAACTTAACATCACATTCGTGTCACAGGGCACCAGTCACCTGTTTACTCTTATTGATCTAGGGCAAAGTATCAAGATTCCTCCATGCACTGAGATCTTTCTTTGAGCCGAGATTGTTCTTCATGAGATCTTCCTGCTTGCCGAGACTGATCAACAATTAACTCGAGACCTTCCCAAGCCCTTCTAACATATTCAAGCAATGAGTCAAGGCAGGCAACATCACAGGACTGCTCTGAATGCTCTTGTAAACATTTAGAAGCCACAATGCATGCAAGCAATCGTCTGAAAGGCTCCTCACCAGCCAGTGACATGTAAATCGATGCAATGCTCATTAACATGCTCTCCTATTTGCCCTGCGGAGGTTAAAGCATCTAGTGCTTTACCAGCCTTTGAGGGAACATGGGTTAAAGGTACCTTAACATACTGTCATCCCTTCTACTTCTGGGCATCGACCCAGTACCGTTCTCAGTCTGGTACACAATTACACTATGAAGAAATTCCCCTGAAGTATGTGACAAGACCAATTCTCAAGTGAGAGGGGAGTTCCCTGACAATGTAGACCAGCACCAGCAGAAGGAGAATACTGAGATAGTGTTAACATTTGTGATTGTATTAGCCCTCGTGGAATGAGTGCGTTGACATCGGGGAAGAAACCACGACTTCTATCAGGGGAGGAATGACATCCATTGATCAACATTTTGTTGGTCCTCATGGTCAGGAGCTGCTTGTGCAGCTTTGGATAGTGTCAATTCTCAGATCTTTGGTCAACTGAATTCATTACAATTGAGATGAGATCTTGCCTCCCGCACTCTCGACAACGATAATTCTACGTACCAGAAGACAGACCCTTTTCCACCAATTGACCTGGCTGTAAGTATGCTGACAGCAGGGATCCTAGAGGAGAGACTGAAGATTGAGGGCATGATGGTCTCGGCATTTGTCTATTGCCATGGAAGCTGCTTCCATGACCAGCCTACCGGCAAAATATAAGATAGACCACTGGTCATGTGTACTAACAAACTTTGTCATTAGTCAGGACTTTGAAAACTCAGACAAAGAAGCTGTAGCATTTGGCTCCTCCAGGCAGGTAGGATGGGAGGAGGCCCTTGCTTTACAAAATGCAGCAGTGTTCCTGCGGAAAGAAGTAGAAGTGACGATGTTGAAGTGGAGGAAAACAACCTAAGACTATGTCATCCATCGAACTGCTACCTTTAAGGGTCAGATCTCCACCCCCAGGAAAGGAGTGGACAATGCTTCACCCTTTTACACTGCAACCTGGCTAATACATGAGGAAGGAAGGGGACACTGAAGTTGGCAGTCACTCCCTATAGCTGCCACGAGTGAGGATGCCCAATAAGGTATTGAGCAACGTGGCAGTAGCACATATCGGAGAGAATGGTGAAAGTCCTCCATGACAGATACTGCCTGACTCTCACCAGACACTAATTACAATCAAGAACTACCATCTGGAAAGCAAAGGTGAAGGCAATGGAAAGGAAACACACTAGAAGTCGTACAGGATAGTTCTCCAGGCTTTTACAGTTTTCTTTACTAAGGGCCCTTGGAGGGCAGTCATTTATCTCTCTCCTCTGAGCAAGAATGTTCTTTAAACTCCCTTCAAGATGGAGATGGCAATCATTGTACTGACAGCCATTATGAAAAAACTTCATGCTTTCCATATATCTAAAAGAAACTTACTTTCACATCCCAGTGCATGGGAATGTAAAAAGTACATCTGCTTTGTCTTTCGTGGGGGATGGGGTAGTGTGGTAGTTAAAAACCTTGGACACACTCGAATTGGTTTATCTGCTGAGATACCTAGGCAATTGGCTGATTCTGTCTTCTTCCTGGGGACGGTTACTTCAGGACCAAGAAAAACGTCTTTCCTTTTCTCTCTCCTTATGCCATGATCTAGGGATGCTGATAGAGACAGCAGAAGCATGACTTTCCATCACACAATCACATAAACAGAATCTTGGAGGTAGCCCAACCATTTCTTCACAATTGACAACTTCTGGCTTAACATTGACATCATCATCTAAGTCCTCTCTCTTTGTTGGAAAGCATTTGATTCACAGGCACCTTCACTAGCAATCACTCCAGTGATGTCTGAAGCATCACTGATCAGCAACCAGAGATATATACCTTACCACCAGATTCTGATGGAACAAGAAGTACTGGCCAATCTAGGTTGGTGGGTAAATGATAAGATTCTCGGGGAGACTCCACAGCTCTGGAAATGTTGCTCTTTACAAACGCACAATTGAGGAACCTGGGAAGATGGTCCATTGAAGAAAAATGCCTGCATTTTAATCTTGCCTGAAATGCAAACAATACTGTTAGTGTTGCAAGCTTTCCAAAAGTGTGATAGGGCACACAGTAGCATTGATGAGAAGCAGCACTTATAAAATGGCCTGTTACCGAACACGGGTACCGTTTCACAAACCCTTTGCAAGTTTGCAAAGCAGGCGCACACTCAGGCATTCGACAATGCAGTAGAGCTGTCAGGGAGATTCATTCCAGGTAACAGGAATGTACTAGAAGACACACTATAAGTTGCCAGGGCCACGTGGTAGAGCAGAATGGTCTCTGCATCCTAAGGTAGCATAAAATTTTCCTGACATTTTGAAGTTTTCCATCGTTTGCCTCACATCTGAACAAAAAGCTCCCAATATTATGCTCGGCATTTTCCAGATCCGTTGTTGACATTAGAGGATACCCTTCAACACCCCATGGACCAACATGGATGCTTACACTGATGATTTATGTTCTCATTCCCAACCAGCTTTGAAATTCACTTTTAATTTCCTTTCTCCTTTAGACTATGATTCTCCTGTAACTGAGGTCACAACTTTTGCTCAATACAGTACTTCCCCAATTTTTAGAGCTCTGAAGTCCAAAAACTAACCTACTAAGGTAAGACAGGCAGATGTGACAGGAATCTCAGCAAGAAGCATGAAGGGGAAGAACCAAATGTGATAGGAATCTCAGCAAGAAACATGAACAGAGGACATTGGGATATTCTCCTTTCCCAAGATCTTGGGATGAATATCCAACATTTTTTATCTAGAAAAGATCCTAAAATTGATTCTTGCAGAGGAACTTTCAGGTGAAAGGTTCTTTATTCTGTATAGAGGGTAGATGCCTGACTGCACCTATGGGAAAAATCAAATGTGCATTTCTTTCAACAGTTTCTCTCTTATGACCAGTAATTAACAACATTGCCTTACATTGTCTTTCCTCATTGGGATATTTTCCCTGTTAGAGCCTTGGGCTTATAACATCCTACTTTTCCTAGTAGGGCCTATTATTATTATTATTATTATTATTATTATTATTATTATTATTATTATTATTAATAATAATTATTATATTATTATTATTATTATTATTAATAATAATTATATTAATAATAATAATAATAATAATAATAATAATAATAATATTATTATTATTATTATTATTATTATCATCATCTTTTACAGAAGTGATTTAAAAAAAATTATTAATGTAACTGTATTCCTGTTCACAAAAAAAAGGACTACAAAATTATTATTACCTGAGGTGTTTGAAGCAGAAGTCGAAGTACTGAACTTGTTAGAAGAAGTCACAGAAGAAGGTGGTGTGGCCACATCAGTGTCACATGAACCCAGGTCCACATCAGCCAATACTATTAGTAAAAAAAAAATATTAAAGGTTTCTACACATAGAAAGCTGAAATGTATAAAAAAAATTAAAAACTATACTACTAAATGTACATTTTTGAAGAATATTTACACAGATCATCAAAAGTTTAAAATTGTGTACTTAATTCATTATGTGCATCAAAAGGTACTGCATATTTCATATGAACAGTAATTCATAAAGCTAATAAAAACAAAAGAAGAAATATAAGAATAACTGAAATGTTCATATGAAGGAAGAGAAAGGTTGTGTCAATTCTTTTACATAAGGAAAAATTATTCCCTCCACCAACACTTGGGATGCTGCAGAATGATAGATAACATTCAAAAGGCTTTTTAGGATAAGAACTACATATGCTACAATTGTGCAAAAGATAGAATGAAATACCATTCCAACAATATAAGATGAATGCACAATAAAAGAAAGATAATGTTTATAGGGTTAACAGACTTTTTTTTATTTAAGTACATATAATGATTTTAAAGAAAATATTGTTAGAATATTTAAGATATTACACAGCATTTTAAGGATGTTATATTTATTTGGTTATCTAGAGCAGTTAAGAGAAGCAGCAACTTTTATATTCTAACTACTGGGGTAAAAGATCAATTAAAAGTAATGGGGGGAAATAAGCAATAAAAAAAAAAACGTGAATAAGGTTTTTCTGGCGATTTGTGTTAAAGTACTAAAATACTATGCAAACTAATCTAATAACATTAAAATTTACTGCTATAATGCTAATGAATCCCACTGGGAAAAAGGCTTACAGGAGAATCTATGGTGGCGTGTGACAACTCGAGAACTTCCACCAGGGGAGTCATCACAAACTGATTCAAAAAGCCTTGTAATTTCTGGTGTAGAGCCACTTAAACTGTATTGCAACCCTCCTGTTGAGTAACAAGGTGAATTAGGCACTATGATGCTAAAGTAAATTACCCATAAGTCAAAATACAGAAATAGTCAGTAAACCATAGACGTTTATAAGATGAAATTATTATTATTTAAACTAAATTTATTATGTTACGCTCACTGTACCTTTCTGAATTATATTACACACGCTGTACTCTGTTGAAATTGTCTTTTAACAACCTTCACCTATTGTCAATCATCAATATCATTAAAATTCTGGGCAAATTTAACAAAATCATTTCCTATTGTCAGTTAATACTTTCATTCCAATTTTGGAGAGTAACTGAAAATCGATCAAATAACAAGAGTAGAACAAACAAGATATATGTACAGCTTATAACATGCATATTCTTAGTAAAGATGATACCCTAACCAAGATTGCAACAGGCATAAAGATAAGAAATTATGACCACCCTTTGTCTGAAAACCTTTATACTATTCCATAGCCCAGGAGAGAAGAAAGTAAGAGAAAGTCATGTTCATTACCTGATTTTGGAGGGGTTGTATCAAGATTGTTATTTGTGGTGTGATTGAGGTGTGTAGTTGAAGTACCACGACGAAGGGCATTACGTCGCAGGCGCGAAGAGTTTGTAGCTTCCAAAAGAAGCCTGTACCACTGGTCTAATCCAGATTTTGCTCTTAATAGCACTCTGCCTTCTCGTGGCAGAGAGAGAGCCAAAGCAGGACCTCCCCGCCGATCCTGCCACTCGACTGTCTCTACGCTGGCCAAGTTTACCTGCAAATCAAAGTTCCTTAATATTCCCGTACTAATCATGATAATGTATGAAGCTAAAATCGTTTTAAGTTGAGTGAAAAATTAAAGGTAGACAAATTTTACATCAGAAATTGCATTTATTGAGTGAATTATAAATAACAAAATTTAAAATCTGTAGATCCTGCTGATGTGGCTAGGAAATGGCCATATAAACAATAAGAAAATAATTTATTCAATTATGAAATTTGTCATGTAATTTTATTGATAATTATTGCAAAAGAATATAAGTTCTCTAGATACCAAGTTAAAGGAGACAGTTTGTAACCTGTCACTTCACACATGGATCAAGATATGTACAGTACATTACTTCTAAACTCAGATAAAATTTGCTAAGTCTATGCGAGATTAAGTTGTTCTGACCACTTTCTCGTATCTTAAAAATTAGTTAGCCCCTGGTTTTCTGTAATGTCAAATCATGTAATTTCTATTTTACCTTTTACAATGTAAAATGTGACTAAAAAATCTTTAACTGTTGATGTACGTTTTTAATACGTTTTGATGAAATTTTAAAACCATCCCTATCAAGAAAGACAAAATTGTTTGAAAGACTTTTATGGTGTCTCATTTACACTCATAATGATAATGTTGTTTTGGTTAGTTTCAAAATAGCAATGAGCAAGTGCAGCATTCAAAAGAACTTTTTTTTTTTAAATAATCTATTTACTTTAAAATAGTTTTCAGATTTATAGTTTCGTTGTACTAAAATGTAGTATTTTCTTTCTATAAATAAAAGCTGTTAAAGTGAAATTTAAAATATATTTTCAAAAATTAATTTTAGAATCAAGCCCTCTTTAAATCATATGGTTTACAAGGACGATATTTAAAAACTAATCCTACATATCTATGTCCCTGCTAACCCTATCTAATCCAATAAAAAAAAATAGCCTAATTTCTTAAAATAACTTTGAAATAATTTAAAATTACAGGTAGATACAATCTATAAAATTTCACTTGAAATTTAACTTCAGAATGATAAAACTTTCCACCCAACTCGACACCTGAACACTAACTGTTACCTTGAATATAAATGAACCCATCTCTGAATACTTGGTTGATCCTCTTCTAAAGCAGGCAAGATAATCCCTTGTCAAGACAAAATATCGTTCTTTCCACCTCGAGAACAAACGATCCCTGGCCTGCAAGAGAACACCTTTCCGCAATGCTGGTACCGAAACAACTCCGTCTTCCTGTAAATAGAGGGTCCTTTAGAATTCTAGCAAGGTAAAAGAAATCTCTGCTGACAATAATAAAACATTGAATAAGAGTCTGTATTGTACCCTAGATGGTTTATTAAAAGAATAAAATACTGGTAAACATAATACACAATTTAGTGAGCACCAATAAGCAACAAATTATAATAGTTTCATTTTAAATTTTAATGGGAATGTCAGAAAACAGATTTTTATGACACCGAAAGTAAAATACTTAAGATTGATAAAAAAAAAAAAAATTCTTCAATAACTCGATGGTATCAACTATCCTATCATGGGCCCTTCGAGATGTGGAACTTGTTATAAAACATACCAAAGAGTTTAGTATCCCATTGATAAATTATTAAATGAAGTGTAATTTTAAGTAGTTATTTTAGGGTAGCTATTCATTCTTTTTTAACAATTACAATATGTTCACAGTACAGTATGTAACTATTTATTTGTTTTCCACAATTATTTTAAGTACAAACCCTTAAAATATGGTTGTTTTTAATAAAGAAAAACTGAAGTGGTAACTCTAATAGCACCCCTGTGGCACTCATACCTGATCTATTTCCGGTGTGGATGGTCGAAGTGAATGCTGAGATAAGGAGGAAATGGACCTAATAAGCACGTGGGGAGGCGTGTAGCTCAGCTGATTATCTAGATCGGAAGATGCGCTTTTGGTAGGAGTGGCAGTCTTACTTCCTCCTCCACTATGACTACTGGTAGTGCTCCTGTTAGTATGAGTGGTAGACGTCGTCCTAATGGGCGTCACTGGTCCTCGACTTGGGGTGCCATTGATGGCGCGGGCTGTAGAGCTGCCGTTAACAATGCCTCCGCTCCTAGGAGTGTAATGGCTGCTGGGTCGGTTGAGAGAGGAGCCATTGGTATTTGAGGGGCCTCTACCAGGAGTGGAGCAAACGCCATTGGTTGTAGTTCGCGTAGGGGTAGAAGTGCCATTCGTGGTCCTTCCTGAGGACGACGATGCGGAGGAAGATGTGCCGTTAGTGGTTCTACTAGAAGAGGCAGATGAGGTTGGAGACGTCGTGCCATTTGTACCAGAGTTTCTACTGCTTGGGGTTGACGTGGGCCTGCTTCCCCCTCCGCCTCCTCCTCCACCACCCATCTTGGACACTCCGCCTCCAGACTTGGAAGCAGTGCCACTGCTGCTGGTGGATTTTCCATCACTGCCTCCGCCCCCTCCACCGCCGCCGCCGCCTCCACCCGAATTCTCCACTAACATCTTTTAGTCAGTCTGAAAAAAACACGAAATGGTGAATAAAAAAATAAGGGAATTTTGCAAATGGTAAAAGTATTAGATGGGTGTGCGTCAAAGAACTAATTTTGCAATATAATTAGCTTAAAAATAAAAGGGCCATAAATATCTTTAGGAATTAAGCATAAATGTTTTCACAGATTACACGTGAATCAGCCTTGACGCCAAATAACTATTAACATAAAAAGACACGAAATGATAGTATATAAACTATTCAATAAAAATAACTACAAACAGTGGCAACGACTACAAGTAATTTTGTTACCAACTTACGCGGCGTAAAAATACTAACAAACCGTAGATGTAGCCAAGGTGATCGAATTCTAAAATAACCAAGAACTGTCATATGTAGTGCATACAACTGGAAAAGAACTGCCAGTACAAAAGTGGATACACCTAAAGCAACACATGAAATTTTACTAGCTTCCACGGTCCTTCCAAAGAATTATTAATCTCTATCATTATTGACTTTATTTTCAATTGAATATAGGACCCTTCTCCTAAATCTACCATGGGATGATCACTTTCCGTCTCTTGATATACCACAGGCAGAGAACACTCTTTCAGACAAGGAACAATTTACCAAACATAAGTAACAATTGAACGCAAACAGGGAACGACCAGCAGGAATGATATCAAAGGCTTAAACGAACCCTGAAATTACATCAAAGGTAAAAAAAAAAAAGTGACTCAAGAAAGGGGCTTGTCGTGCATGCAAATTCGTGCACACGGAAAGTACCCTGACGATTCGGAAAGAGCAAAAGTTGTTCCTCTCGCAACCTTTCAGGAACAGGTGAGGGCGTGTTGCTGTCGGCTCTGGAGGAAGAAACCAACATTGGAGGAGCCAATGACCTAGGCTTGCTGCACGATATGCATGTATGTGGGTGCGCTCGAGAACCTATGCCTTTGTTTCGTATTCCCCAGTACAACACTCCCACGTACTGAGGGCCCGTGTTATATTTTTGCTGTCATTTGTGTTCTTTGTTAAATATTATACATATGAAATATTTTATTTACAAATCGTAATTTAGTTCGAACATAAAAAAAATATACCTAATCAGACTGATATACACTTAACAAGGATGCAGTTTGAAGAAAAATCGAAGTCAGATATGAATGATATCCAAATTAACTTTGTAGTATTTTGCTAAACTTGTGCAGAAATTTAATTTATTGTTCTGAATATAAAATTAATAATCTTAAATACCAGCAGGTTATCAACAACATAATATGCAAAGAATGTTCAGTATACTATCAATATTAATTTTGAATCGAATGAAAACGAGCTAGTATAGGCTAGTTGGTTGTCAACACAGGAAATCGATTGATGAAAACTCGCTCGAATCAAGCATGTTTATAAGTACAAAATATGGGCTTTCAGAGTTACGACTAGTTAAAGAAAAGACTAGACATCTTATTTCAGATTTAGCATGTGCTTATCCCAGCACGGGATTTTCCTAAGTAGCCCCTGAAGAAAAGACAAGAATGGCAAGTTCAAAACGACCAGAGACACGCCGATGGGTATGAGAAAGAGAATTATACGGTTCGAAGAGAATAAAATCCATACCGCTCGTTGGAGAAAAAATGGGTGGGGAAGGAATTGGGGTGGGTTAGACGACTCAAGTCTGTCGGCGTCACGAACTTCCCTTAATGATCAGACACGAGACATTTTTTAAGTCGATCAAGAGAGTACATTTCGTTCACACTCGACAACCCAACTGATTGACTATAAATTCTAGACGGAGGCCGCTGCACATGTCGAATTTTTTGCCATCTAATTAATTTCTCTCCATCTAATTAATTTTTCCCATCTAATTAATTATTATTTTTTTGGCCGCTTCAGTGCCTGCCTGTCAGCCTGGTCAAAATTTCATGAAAGCAAATCATCAAATTGAATTACCATACAAGGATTTTTTTTTTTTTTTTTTAGTGTAAATGCCAAGGAAGTAAGAAGCTTCAGAGTTTGAAAGACACGACTATAAATAAGATATGTGAAAAGGGAAATTCAATTCTTTTATTTGGTTTATACTTTATATGTTGTTTATATAAATTTTTCATTTATGCGCAGTTAGAAAAAAAATAAATAAAAAAGAGTAGGACAGAGATGAACCAAATTCTCTCTCGCCCCACATTATCCCGTAGAACTTCTGACATCGCAAGAAGGGATAAGTTTTCTATTAAAATTCATGAATCATTAGCACGATAAAAGCCGAATCCAAGCAACGATAAGTATTTTTTAAACTCTTAAGACTAAATTAAAATACTGGGGGAGGGGGACGGAAAATTGAGTTCAAGAGTTGGCCGAAGACAAATTGCAAATAGAATGGGTCTTATTGAAATATTTTCCATCAAGTTTTTTTCGCAAATGAGATTGGGGCGTATAACATACAATCTAATAATAAAAATGCAACTCCTGTCAAGGAATTTGAGTTTGCCTACCAAAATAACAACTGTACAAAAGTACCTCCTTCCAACGGACCAATACTCTCAATTTTTGGGCCCCTCGCGACTCGCTCACACAATCCCCTAAACAATTTCTTCGGTGTACGAGGAATCTACCACCGAAGAGGGTAGTTCATGCATTTCTTTTTGCAGGGTGTCAACTTGATCAAATTTCAAGAGAACCGCCCTCCCCC
This sequence comes from Palaemon carinicauda, assembly GCF_036898095.1. Classification (NCBI taxonomy): domain Eukaryota; kingdom Metazoa; phylum Arthropoda; class Malacostraca; order Decapoda; family Palaemonidae; genus Palaemon; species Palaemon carinicauda. The sequence goes on from NC_090757.1 coordinate 23,666,360, forward strand.
CCAAAGAAAAAAAAAAAAAAGGAAATCTCCAATAAACTTGAGTGGCCGACAAGGGATCGCAGCCAAGTTTGCAATTCATGGCGGAAAAAAAAAATATATTTTTAATAATGAAGTAACCGAGACAACGGATATAACCAAATTACTCATATTCTAGGTTCCAATGCAAGTCGATCAGGAATGCAACCTATTTAAATATTGAGTCAAATCTTTCTTCACACAATGACACGATTTAGATTTTTCTCTTTCTATTTTGCACAAACGCACACGAGTAGTACTCACACAATAAGTGATTGAACTGACATGGAAAAATCCTCAATTTTGGCTCGGCTTCTTACCCTAAAGGGAAGGGGAAAATATACTTCCTCTTACGAAAGAGAGAACGACAGGTTTTTATTTAAAATAAAATGAAACGAAGGATGATATAGTGTTTCTAAAAGAGAGACATAGAGGGTGTGGCGCAATTTTGTGGATTGCTAAAACATCGACAAAAGTATGCAAAGCCACATCGATTCGAGCTAGCCACTTGAATTAGAGAGAGGTATGATTGATTGAATTCGTGCGTGATGGACGGAAAAAAATTAATCCATACACCGACGACAGTCGGAATGCATACTGAACAATTGCATACGGACCAATGATATTATGTACCTTAATATATGGCATAGTGCTATGTAACTCATAATGAACTTGGTACTTGGTATCCTATATCCACTAATATCTTAGTTTTACCTCACATTTTAACATATAATTTTTTTTCTCAAGAAATAAAAGGGAAAATACGGTGAAGATCCTACATACGTTATTATAAAGTGTAGCATTGATTATAACATTATTATGTTGTTAATCAAAATCCTTAAACTTATTTTAATCCCTGACACTATATAAGATAATTTTATGTAGAAAAACGAAAGATGGTTACATGAAATTTCAGACTCTGCTAGGGCAGTGCAGTACAGGAGGAAATAATTAAACAGGTATTATAAAAAAGTGAAAAGTATCATTACTGACAAATTTCTTACACAGATTTCACATTTTCTAAGAATATGAAGACGCATATGAGGCGGAATTCTAATTCAATTAGGTATTACACAAAACGAACATTTACGCATTTCAGCGAGAAATATAAAAAATTATTTGGAAATACCACCGCCCAAAGAATAACATTTTCAAACACACTAATGAAAAAAGCTTGGCGAGAAAATAAAATCTGCAGTTACGAATATACAAAAGTCAAACTACAACGTGAGAGCGCTACTCTAATTCAATCTTCTTTTCTCGGCGAAGACAAAACAAATCTCACTTCTGCCAATTGGATATTTTTCCCCCCAAGTTCGCCAGAATTAGATTGCCTTTATTTTTTCCCCCATCCAGTCTCTGCGTCTCTCTTGGGAACTGCGGGGACATCAGGTTTTATTTCTATAGACTCGGATATTAGAAATGAGGAAATGCCGGTCGAGAGAATGACAATAAAATTGTTGCAGCGAGTTCCCTATTACTTTCTGAGAGAGAGAGAGAGAGAGAGAGAGAGAGAGAGAGAGAGAGAGAGAGAGAGAGACTTGACTTTTGTGTTTAAAGTTATATATTATTTTTCTGATCTTGAAACCGTATGATTTATCTATATGGAACTTGTTCAAAATAACATTCATTATCAGATTCAGTTTTGATGATTTCCAATAATATAAAATTTTGTCTTTTTATTCTGCTGATTTTTTTTTTTTTTTTACAAGGAATGAATAACAACGCCTGACAATGGTAACTAGGCCACAAAAAATAACATGGGATACGCAAAGTATGTAGAAAATACTGTATTAATATAATTTTATCAATGGTCAATTTTCCCCGCTTTAACAATGTTTAATTGATTCTTGATGATTTCAACGACTAATCTTGTCAATAACGTATTTTAATCAACCAAATCCTCTATGCGGACAAAATATTCCATGCTGAATGTAATCACAGATTAATCATTGCTGTTCCCTCAGTTTACTATGGTAAAACTTCAGAATCCAAATTAAATCACCAGAGATAGAGACAGAAGCGTATAATATATATCACCTAATATTGAATTATTATAATATTCATCAAACCATCTGATTATCATTCTTCAAATGTTCATTTTTCAAGATTCTTTAACAATAACAAAATAGGAATTAGATGGAGATGGTATGGGCATGCTCTTCACACTCCCCAAGAGAGATTAGTTCACCAAACTTTCAACCGGGCTCCACAAGGCACTAGAAGAGTTAGAAGACCCAGGCCTACATGGCTGAGGACTATGAAGCGTGAAGTAGGAGATGAATGTAGAAGTACTGATTTAATAGTTCCAGATAGAGACGATGATTTAAAATCTTAAGATATAGACGACTGGCGAAATCTAACGGAGGCCCTTTGCGTCAGTAGGTGTAGATGATGATGATAAGGAGATGACCGATATTACAGATGAAAACTAGATATTAGTTCATGCTTAAAATAAAGCAAAATCTTCGGCAACAAAATTTCCAGCATAAAACAAATTCATCCACAAGTGTCGTAACTACCTTTCTCCAACTCTCAGGAAAATGAAGAGGTGTGGGTGCGCGTGTAAAGGCATATACTGCATATTCATATGAAAGTACAAAAACACGCACATATAGAATGTCGATGTAATACGTTCGTAAAATATCTGTATATAGATGGTTACTGACACGCACGCACACGTATATGCACAGTACAGTATGTATATACACACGCACACACATAATCACATACAACGTATATAAAGTATGCGTGTATGCACAGTATGTATATATAAACGCGTACATAGAAATATATATATATATATATATATGTGTGTGTGTGTGTGTGTGTGTGCATATATATATGCATATATATATATATATATATATATGATATATATATATATATATAGAGAGAGAGAGAGAGAGAGAGAGAGAGAGAGAGTATTAAGCAGAAGCAAACAAAGGAAAGGAATGTGCTCAATATTTTAGTCCTGTATTCAAAGCAATTTATGCGGACAGTCATATCCGTCCTGTACTTGTAGAATTTAATCAATTCCGTGAATTAATTAAGAACCGGATTTTGGGAAATCGTTCCCTTAAAATTTAACAATCTATTTGTGCACACATTAAATAAGATAATAAAAAAATTCACTGAAGTAATTGCGAAATGCAATAACGTAACTTTGCAAAAACGACAATTATAAAAATATATATTTATAAAGGACTTATTTAAATGAAAAATCCCTTGAGAGAGAGAGAGAGAGAGAGAGAGAGAGAGAGAGAGAGATAAAATGAATAAATTTATTTTCACTCGGTATTTCATGCCTATACTTATAAAGTATTTCCATTTTCTTCTTATCAATGGTAATTTAAAACCAATCCAAAATAGTTATTTCGTAGGTTTATTGGAGAATCTAAAAACTTCTTTGCGTGATACAAGACTCATAAACCTGGCCGTGTTTGAGATGACCTTTGAATATTATTTGCTCTTTTCCCCTTCTTAAATTTCGTAAGAATTTTAGAGATAGAGAACCTTGCAGGAATTTAATAACGACCAAGATTGTCGCCTTGGCCATTTGCATTTCACGAGGTACGTTTCTGCCAGCGATGTCCGTCAACATTTCAAGCGGGGAGTGGAGATGCTTGCAAGATTAAGGATCCGCAAATATTAGTTTGCTTGCTGGGACTGGGTTTGGTATCTGAAATTATATTCTGCATACAAATAACAAAAGTTCTCTATATAACTATATACGAATGAAAAAAAAAAACATCCTACCCCAAAAAAATAAAAGCCACGTACTACGACATTTCTTCACAAAACAAAATCGGGAAAAATCAACATTATTTATAATCAACATTGCAAAAATTGAGAAGAATAATATAACAATAAGATAAAAAGGCGACCGATTTCGCGTTGCCGACAGAAATGACTCGATTAAACGAGTGAAAGAGCTTATAGATATTCGCATAGTCAACTAAAGTAATTGCTAATTTATCTCTAACATCCTTCCTTCACCACAGAGGGACAAAGGTCAGTCTACAGACGATTATGGAAGAAGATGGAGTATTTTATATTTATAAATGCAACCATAAGCCTATTATTATTATTATTATTATTATTATTATTATTATTATTATTGTTATTGTTATTATTATTATTAGCAGCAGCTAAGATCAATCCTAGTTGGGAAAGCAGGATGCTATAAGCCATAGGGTTTCCAACAGGGAAAATAACCCAGCAAGGAAAAGAAATAAATAATGTACAGATGAGAAGTAATGAAAGAAAAATACGAAATCTTGTAATATCAATAACGTTAAAATAGATCTGTCATATATGAACTAAGAAGAGAGACTTATGTCAACCTGTTCAACATAAAAACACTTACTGGAAGTTTGAATTTCTCAAGTTCCACAGATTCAACCATCAGATAAGGAAGATAATTCCACAATCTGGTCACAGCTGGAATTAAGCTTCTAAAAATTGTATAGTATTGAGCCTTTTAACGGAGATGGCAAGAATGTTAGAATTAACTACATGCATAGTACTACGTACAGGATAGTACAGTCTTAGAAGATAAGAATACAAATAATAGTCAGAATTATGAAAAATCCTATGCAACAGGTATAAAGAACTAACTGAACGATAGAGCAAGAGATTAATTAAGATCAGGGATAAGAAATTCAACAGACCGAAAGTTTTTGTCCAACAAATTACGATGAGAGTTAACAGCTTAATGCCAGGCAAGAACAATCCTTGAAACAACGTGGAATGAAAGAATCAAGCATTTATTCAAGATAGACTGATCACCGAAAGTTTTAATAGACTTTTTCATTAAGGCAATTTCCTGTTCATTTGAATTGTAAACCTTTAAAAATTGTGCATGGCTAACACTTTATAAAATGAGTGTTAGCTATGAATTGTTGTTTACCGCCACTCAAAAATCAAAAGTTATTGACTGACAAAAAGCTGCGACGAAGACAAGGCGTTTAACGAGATTATGTACCTGTAATTCCAGCCTCTAATCATAAACTACAATACAGCAGTTCCTATTCCATGAGTCATCATTTGACTGAATAAAAAAAAAATAATCGTTACATTAATTCTTGTTCTTTCACTACACTTAAAAATTAGAGCTAAGATTCCAAACAAAACTGTATTTCCCATCAATAGTTTTCGCACTGCAAATTTCTCAATGTATCCACGAAACTTTAACCAATTTTTGAACACGCTGTTTAACCAACTTTACCTCCACTTTTCTTTGGTCTTTATCCTGTTTAAATTTCTAACTTTAAAGAATATCTATTGGCAACATATTCTAAATATTTCCATTTACCTTAGGCACCAGCTAAGGATTCTTAAACATGACAGCTCTTCCTTTTCTCCATAGTTAATAATTACATTTTCCTTTATGTAAATTTATTAATTAAAATCAATATATATATACACACACACACACACACACACACACACACACATATATATATATATATATATATATATATATATATATATATATATATATATATATATATATATATACATACATACATACATACAGTCTGTGCTTCTGTATACAAACAAATTCCAATCAATACAAGCTAAAGTTTTATATTATAAATAAACACGTGCATCGATGAAATCAGCGCTTTCGCTTCGAAAATACCTCCAATTTACTATTGGCTAATATGACCATGACCCGTAACAAAGACCTTGATCCTTTTAATTCTCCCAGAAGTTAAATCAAATAAAAAATCTGAACATGAATTCATAGAAAATTTCATGCAAAACATCGTTATTATCGGATGTATGGCAATGATGGGATATCACAGGAACTGGGGGATAAAGTAATCTAAGGTCAGTTGACTACATGCCAGAAACAGAAGATATGTTTGATTCTCTCTCTCTCTCTCTCTCTCTCTCTCTCTCTCTCTCTCTCTCTCTCTCTCTCTCTCTCTCTCTCTCTCTCTCTAGAAGAAGAAATAAACAATAAGAGAAAAAAATAAAAGCAACTAAGAAGCTAAAATTCCTTTAACAAGTCTAAATTTGGAAACAGGCATAAAAACTGACATCAAACAATAAATCCAACATACCATAAACCCTATATGATTATATAAGAAAAATTGCATTTTCTTTCAAAAAGTGATTAAAGTGGTTTAACCACAACGTAAACAACGCGATTAACAATAAGAAATTGACGCTGTTGCTTTTTGACTTCGTACCGTCGGAATATCAAACACCATAAGTGTTTACCAGTTGAGCCTTTGGCGATGCAAGTGATGACAGTTACCAACGAGGAACCCGTATGGCAAACTATTTGGTTCTGCATTGTAATGAGACCATGCTGAAAATGTGCGAGAGGATGAGACGAATGATTAATTTGTTTTGAATCATAGAATCTGAGGCGTATGGTCCAGAACTGGGACAGGCGAGGCCAGCAACGGCAAGGTGTAACGGGGGCTGGGGGAACCGCTTTCGTGGTTGTAATAAGAAATAATAGTTAAAAGAGGTTGGTCAGCAAAATGGAAGAAATGGAACGGAATAAGTGTAAATTATACCGATGCAAAGATGAATACAGGAAAGAAGATATATTTAAAGATATAGTTATGAAGTTACACACACAATTTATATATATATATATATATATATATATATATATATATATATATATATATATATATATATATATATATATATATATATATATATATATATATATATATAATATATATTCATAGAAACAGAAACCTGCTATTAACTGACAGATAAAAAAAGAATTAATTTTTCTAATTCCTTGACCATTGCAGCATAACTTATGCAGTAACTGTTCGTTGTTTAAAATAACACGAGCAGACATGATGATAGAAAATGTACCTAGCAAACAAGTGTGGGAATTTAATCAACTCCCCAAAACAGACACTACAAGGTATATAAAACAAAAGCAGCAGTTTCTAGTTAACTGCAGGACAAAGGCCTCAGCCATGTCTTGTATTCATGTTTACCCAGTTTTCATCACCACGCTGGCCGCTGCGGATTGGTGATGGTGGGAGACTTTTGTCTAATCACTCACAGTAAACCAACCTAGTATGGGTGGCCCTGACTAGTACAGCTGTTTGATCTTGGTGATACGCAAACCCTTTCACCACATTAAGGTATATCTACTCAGAAAGGGAAATACACGTTAGAAAAAAAATAAGTTAACACGTCAAACGACGGTCATGCTGATTTTAATATTCCACCTTTAGAATCCAATCCTAATTAAGAATGCCTGCCGACACTTAGCCGTGTGCTTGCCTAACTGCTCGCCCTTGAAAGCACAAGAAGCCACCAATGAGATGATCCACCAGCTGCAGCTCCTTGAGAAAAGCCAAGCCCAATGGCTTTCAGCTCTCAGGTAATTGAAGAGGAAAAGTTCCCTTCACGACGAGGGGCTCTCCACATTCATACCTTTCACTGGCACAATTATGATCACAACTGACCCCCAGCAACGCTCACGGGCACATGTGTGATTCGTCAGCACAAGTGTCTACGATGACTAGGTGGTGGAAGCGAGTCTGGGTTCTATAGCTGTCGACTACATTCTTCAATAGAACTAAATTTCTCGCCAAAATCTTGATTCTGTTTTGGAGTTATTTCTCCTCCCACATTTATTTCTATATTAAAAATAATCTTCATTTCAATTTAATGTTAATCAGATTTGGTTTATTCTATATAATTCATTTCCCCATAAGGGTTTGCTTAATTACAAATAAAATCCTAGCTTTGTTTTGACACAAAGTTACTCATCATCTTATTGAATTTAGTTTAATAATTCATTCATAATCAAGAAGGCCCTACAAATTATTCAAATATCTACCTTACTTACACCAGTAGTGATTTTCGTTTATCTAATTATAATTCCCTCCTCAATGACCATGGTTTCTTTCACCCCTTACCCACCCACCCCCCCAAAAAAAAAAAAAAAAAAAAAATTTAAAACAATTCTAAGACAACTAAACCTACGTATAATTTTCTCTCCTTTCCCTGTCCGTAACATATTTCATAAGGAATACAAACATCCAAATATAAAGAATAAATGCAAAACGTTCCCATTTTGCGAACAAACACATCACAGGCTAATGCAAAATGAATGCATTGCGAGGGTTGAAGAGGATCCACAAATTCAAGATAAATCATCAATCCGCGCACAAAAATGTCATGGAGCAGACCATTTTGTTCAGCGAAAATATCACAGGAGATTTGTCAATAACTTCAAACACAGCAATTACTTCAATTTCGAAAAGGGGTTTTTTCTTGGGGGAGGGGGTGTTCTTATACCTGTAATTATGGGTGCAATTTATTACCGTGAACGGATAAAATATTCATAATAATTTCTTCATTTCCAGCCTATTTCCAGTTATTTTGTTTGTGTTTGTGTGTGTGTGTGTGTGTGTGTGTGTGAGAGAGAGAGAGAGAGAGAGAGAGAGAGAGAGAGAGAGAGAGAGAGAGAGAGAGAGAGAGAGAGAGAGAAAATTTTCCAATAAGAATGTTACTTTAACATGTACCTTGGTCTAATCCTGGAAGTCTTAAATACGTTAGAATATATATATATATATATATATATATATATATATATATATATATATATATATATATATATATATATATAATACACTTAGAATGATATATATATAAATATATATATATATATATATATATATATATATATATATATATATATATATATATATATATATATATACATACACATACATATATACACATACACAACAGCAACAACAAATGTAGCCGTTTCTAGTCCAATGCAGGACAAAGGCCTCAGACTTGTAAATTCGTGTCTGGGGTTTTGGTCATTTCATCACCACGCTGGGGTATAGCAGAATGGTGATAGTGGGGCACCTTAGTCTGATTGCTCACAACAAACCAACCAAGTATGGGTGGCCCCTAACTAGTAGAGCTTTGCCGATAATGGGCAATAAACAGACCCTTTCACCATGTTAACACCTTTCACCATGAGTTTGTGCGTATGAAGGCGGATTTCTTTTATAATACGTGTAAAAAAAAAAGAAAAAAAAAACGCTGAAACAATGAATTAAGAGGAATTATGTTTCTTACTATTAGAAAAGAATAAAATGTTTGACACCAAAATCACATCCAAATTTACTTAATGAGACATCGGAACTAATCCATTGCAATGATGGTACCCAAGTGATTAATTAATGCAATAACACCAAAGACATTGTATTGAAAAAAAAAACCCAATTAATTTAATAATGAAATATCACTTAAAATATCACTGGGATTGGATACAAAGCTCCTGGGCACAATGCTAATCATCTTTAAATATAAGAATGCCGATGAAACGTAACGTTAGAATCCGTCTATTAATAACACGGGCGCGTTCCACAAACCCTTTTGCATTTTAATCATCATTACTGTAGTAATGAGCTATAATTTTCGCTCAATCAATAGAGACTGCAGATGTTTGCCGCGGATATCTTTGATGATTACAAAATCTAATTATTCTGGACTTACCTAGAACTAGTAAGAAACAAAAGTGCGGGGGGCGATGAAAACATGACCACGACATCCAATTAACAAAGGATAATTGACCTGAGACAATGGAAATTTCGTGATGAGAGAGAGAGAGAGAGAGAGAGGAGAGAGAGGAGAGGAGAGAGAGAGAGAGAGAGAGAGAGAGAGAGAGAGAGAGGAGAGGAGAGAGAGAGCAATCCTGTTATGAAAAGTGCATGAAAACAGCCTCCAGCACTAGAATAAACTCGGCGAAGTATTTTAGTCACTAGAGCAGAAAAAAAAAAAGTTTGAGGGTTGAGGTCACGCAAGTAAAATTAAAACTGAAAAATCAAGATGCCAGCAGCGGTCAAAACTCAAGGGAAAAGACATCTCAGCTTTATCCTTACATCAAAACAGCTGGAATTGTCACACACAACGGGAAGCTGTTGACGAACAGCATCATTAACAATAACAAGATATATTACGCAATGTCTCTATTCCAAACAAACAGGTGGTTTGATACATAAAAATAGCGTCTTACTACAGGTAGGAATTTTTTTTCTTTCAAGAGCAGAAATTGTAAAAGATGGAGAAATGGAGAAAGAGAAACGAGTGAAGCTGTAAGTGAACTACACCAACAGAACACCTGCATAAGCGTCTGTCAAAAACACCTGAGCGAGTTGGACGAGGCAGGGTATCATGTGGCAAAAAACACACTACACCAGTTCCCAAGATACATGATACATTAACCATAGAAGAGAGAGAGAGAGCGAGAGAGGAGAGAGAGAGAGAGAGAGGAGAGAGAGAGAGAGAGAGTGTTTACTATGTTGTTAAGTCAAACGTACCACAAGAACGATTTCATTGCCTTGCAACTTTTCCAGTATTATTTATGGCGTTTTAATTGATTCGGATAGTTCACGTACACCATGTATTCAAAAACATAGTTTAAATGTTTAAAGTCACTCACGAATGGCACAAGCAAGAGACAATGACATTGCCCTAGCAAAGAGTACAATGCCCTAGAGGACTAACCAACCATATATCCACATGATCAGCGCCCAAGCCCATTTATACGTAAGTAGGACCAGGGAGGGTCAGGCAATGGCTGCTGATGACTCAGCAGGAACCCCCCATCCTTACCTCACAAGGATGGGGGAGGGTTACAGACACTAAAGGAACTATCGACTTTGAGTGGTACTCGAACTCAGTCTGGCGACCACAAAGCAGTGACACTAACAGTAGTCCACAACAACCCTAATTCAACATTAATTGATATTTAGGAGTGGAAAAATTAGTACCGGTAGGCCGTTTCATCACAAGAAAAACCGTAACGGTTGCTCAGTCGATGTAGACATTTCCTAGAAAAAATGGAAGCAATATGAATCGATTCGGACAACTATCTCTAATTTCCAATTTATCGATTATAATTTAACCAAACTGTAAATTGTCGTCGGCGAATACTTCTACCAACGCAACAATCCTAAATGAAGAGAAAAATCCTCATAAAAATGCGAGGGACAAAAAGTTCCCTGGCCTTCCCATCCCAACCCGTTCCTGCACTGCCAGTCTATTTCCGGCCGTCCAAATGTTGACTTTAGACTTTTCCCCCCTTCCAATCTCCAATCTTGCCTTGATTCTAAGCCACTCGCTTATAGCGGAAAATTCCTTAATAACCTGCCAGCTCCACCGATAACTCAGGTTGAGAGTGGCTGGAAAGGAAATAACAGAGAGACTGAGACAGAGAGTGAGAGACAGACAAACATTCAAACTAGGGCTCAG
>NC_090757.1:23685648-23690648 GCF_036898095.1 Palaemon carinicauda
ACGTCAACCACTTCTGTAATTATATCACAGCTTATGGAAACAAGCAATTTATCCCATATAAAAATGTACTCATTCAAAATCTTGACAACAAATGTACTAAATTCAAACGCTTGACAACAAGTATTTTATCCCATATCAAAATGTATTCAACTCCAGCTCTTGGCAGTAAGCATTTCATCCTATGTAGCAATGTACTAAACTCCTACAAACTGCCAAATTTAATTCAAAGTGACTGAATATTGAATACACATATAAACATACAAATGTAAAAGGCAGACTACGGCCATACGAGAATTTTCCCAGCAAGGACTTCTGCCAAGGTTGTTTTCATCGAAGTGATAGTCGATTTGGGTAATTCCAGGATTTTCTAATCCTCTTCCCATGGCTCCTGGAGTCTAAACCACGCCTGTGGCGAAAGTGTACACGGAGGTAAACCGCATTCATAAAAGATATAACAGTAATGAGCTTAAGATTTAGCCTCGTGTGGTTCAAACGGTGTGGTCCTTAGCTTGTCAAACAACATGCGAGAACAAAATAAGTTTGTATGCAGTACAAGAAGATTGTGTGCTGAAGTTCGATACGATGATGACCTTAGGTAATGTCATGTCAATAGTATAAAATCCATCTTATTTCATTGAAGTTTGGGATACTTTAGTACTCTTTTTTTTTTTTTTTTGTATGAAATTTACATAATTTCAAGTTAGCAGACAAAACATGCACTCAACACTTATCCAAGAGAGAGAGAGAGAGAGAGAGAGAGAGAGAGAGAGAGAATCTTCACTGAAGGTGGACATGCATCATTAACTGCAGCCATTTTTAAAAGTCTGGGCAAAGCCTTTCTGCACTTCCTCATTAAAAGACGCAAAGGCCAAGGCGAACCTGCGCTCAGGTCATCTAAGCTGACGTCTTTGCAACGGCTGAAAGATTGTTGCTCTACACACACACACGCACACACACAAACTTTGATGCAATTCTTCCTTCCTTGGGAAAATTTGAAAACATCCTGAATATTTCTTCTTCTCCTTGAGTGATCACACTTTGCGGGATATGACGATTAACCGTTAAAAGTCAAAATAATTTGAAAAATACTCCACGAGCGGTTTTTAGTATTTTCTGTAGATATAAATGTATACAGCTTAAATATTCGTTTATGTAGGCGTAAAGAAACATGAGCGAATACACAACTGTACTTATCACACACAGCAAATACATTAGTAAGTGCATTAACATTTAATGCATAAAGTAGACGCAAAAGAAAAGATATGCAAATCGTTAGAGCAATGTAATGCATTGATTCCAGTAAAAAAAAAAAAAAAAAAAAATTACCTTCAAACAAACTGCCACAAAACAGGATTAAAATTCTTCTCCATTATTCTGAGAAAAATCTAAGAAGACAATAATGCTGAAATGATATAAGTCTTTTATACCATTCTGACAATACAATGGCTCGTCCGTCTTCTCCACATAATAAAGGGTGTAGAAATGCGATGAAATAATAATGAAAAAAATAGCAACTAAAAACAGTTTAACTATTTCTCCACACCTACTTCCTCTCAACAACTCCCAAGACCTAATACACAATGGGAGCCAGGTGTCAAGGAGGTGTCAGATGAAACGTGTTAAGGTGTCAAGGGTGATAACACCCCTCCCCCTTCCCCGCCTTCGATAAATAACTAACATAACAGATTTGCTGAAAAAAAATAACACTTAGAAGAAGAAGATAATTTGCAAAAAAAAAAAAAAAAAAAAAAAAAAAAAAAAAAAAAAAAAAAGAAGAAGAAGAAATAACACTTAGAAGAAGAAGAAGAAGATGAAGAAGAAGAAGAAGAAGAACACTTTCAGCCCCTTCCCCAACCCTCCGATATATAACCAACACAGCAGATTTGTTAAAAAGAAGAGGAAATTAACGAGAGATGAAGACTGTATAAGCACACGTTTAGATTATGATTGACATGTAGGTAGGTGACAGGTACCGCCTGTCAGAGTGAGGGGATGTCTAGAGTTCCACCTCGTCAGAGGATTGATAACATTATGGTGTTGATTACCCTTGGATGAGATCAAGATTCATCTCAGGCGAATTGTTTAACTGGAAAACAGTTTTCGTAATAAAGACATGAATTTAAAAAAACTAGGGGCACATACTAATATTATATATATATATATATATATATATATATAGTATACGTATATCTTCTGTATACACACAAATATATACATATAATATACATACTATACACACACAAACACAAGTACATACCAATACATACACACACTTTCACATGAACAATGTTATGAAGATTGAATGATATACAATGAACTTTCCCAACATAAGACAATATAACAACAATAATAATAACGATTGCAGTGTGAAATCCGAAAGTGAATTTCCCGACGAACATCTTTCACATAACAGACAATATGACGTGGTACTCAGGTCACGGTTGAACAGGGCCTCCTTTGCGTAAGCGTCTTAATCGGCAAAGGGCACGAACAGCGTAAAGGGCACAAAAAAGCATTACCTAACGTTATGGGGGAAAAATGTCTTCTGGAACGGCAATAAATAACTACCTGACAGTTGCGAAGACAAAACAATTTGTATCACAGAGAAAGGTGGGGTCGTTCATTTCACACGGTTACCGCTGATGATCATGCAATGGTTCGATCCCGTAAACATGATTATGGTGAGAGAGAGAGAGAGAGAGAGAGAGAGAGAGAGAATTACAAAGATTTTTTTGTTTCAAAGACTTTTTGGTCCATCCGCAGACTCCATTTGCTCTTGAGTAGGACGAATTAACTTGAACGTTTAAAGTTTTTATGATCTTATATATATACAGTATATATATATATATATATACAGTATATATATATATATATATAGTATATATATATATATATATATATACATATAAATATATACATGTATATATGTATTTATATGTGTATATATATGTATATATATATATATAATATATATATACTGTATATATATATATATATATACAGTATATATATACAGTATATATATACAGTATATATATATATATATATATACACACATATATATATACAGAGAGAGAGAGAGAGAGAGAGAGAGAACAATGTTTCCATGAACATTTTTATCTAATGTAGAGGGTGATACACAAGAGGACCTCTGTGGCCTTAAAGGTAAACCAGAAAAGTACATTACAGCAACATTGAAAGATAATGAAGACTTTAATCTGAAGGTCAAGTAGCAAGTATAAATACAAAGGCTTTTTTTCTAAACACCTACACATGAAGATGGGGAAGGGCTATAGGCCTAAATAAGCCTTATATAAAGAGGATATCGTGATTCAATTTCGACCTCACTCGACGTATCCTGTAATGAAAGGGGGGAGCGCGTGATCTCTCTCTCTCTCTCTCTCTCTCTCTCTCTCTCTGGCTTCTCCTGAAATTACTTCAATGTGGTGTAATTTAATAAAGGCAGTGCGAGGAGAAATTTGCAGTCCGTTAATTAAAGATATAGGGGGAGGAAGGGGAACTTCCTGGCCGTTACGTGAATTAAACAGCAATTCTGTATACATACACCTGACAACCAAAGTCATCACAGGGAAAAGACTTTTCATCTCTGTCCCCAGGAGGCGTCGAAGCCTACCTGTGAGGGATACGTAGGGGGAGGAAGGGATAGGACCGGAGAGAGAGAGAGAGAGAGAGAGAGAGAGAGAGAGAGAGAGTTAAATTGCATTTATTGTTTACAAGACTATGACAACTATAACTCCAGTCTGGAACTTCAATTACTACATTTTACGGCACTAATGCCAAAACTACAGTTAACTGCTTGGGGCCTTATTCTACATCCACAATGTTATCAGAATTTGTCTACTGGGACTTCAATTGACGAATTTCATAACTGAGCCATTGACCATAAAGAACTAGCCTTTAAGAACTTAATGTCCACAGTCTTTGAACACATTTATAAGAAGGGACTGCCACAATATCAGCGCCGTTTCACCATACTATGGACTACTGTCACCAGCATTTGAAGTTATTCAACCACTACATAATAATGTATATGCCTCCAACAGTACAACACACATACACACATACATACTATATATATATATATATATATGTGTGTGTGTGTGTGTGTGTGTGCTAGTTCGAGTATATTGTAAGAGACCACTAAAAGCTATATTGTCATAATTAGCCTCGATAGTATTACAGGGACGGTAACAACTTACTGTCCACACGTTACAAAATTTGACAAACTACAAGAAAACAAACCTATCAAATTGCAAGCGAAAAAAATATAAAAATACTTATTACTATTTTCTTCAAAATACCAAACATAATGTAGACATCTTATACCAAGCACGAAAATCTATAAAATACAACAGTTATAAGTTAAATGTATGCTCTAATGCTTAAATTAATATTTAAGAAACAAGTCAAAATGGAGGTTGCTTGTCAGTCGAACAAATTAGGAATCCTAAAAAGATTTAACACAAAAGCAAGAATGGAATAAAACTCGTATCTCAAAGATAATCAATACTGATCAGGTCCAAACTCACAGATTATGGCAACACAGAAAATACACGGAATCATTCTACCGTCCTGAAGATGGATATCAAACATTATTTGTGAATACAAAAAGAAATAAAATACAGTGAAGAAGAATACAACATTGGAACTATTAAAAACCGAAATATATAAATGAAGTCCTGCGCTGACAAAACCCATATGGAAAAACAACACCCTCACATAACGTAAACAAGGGACTTTTCTAAGGAAGAATACCGAGAAAAGACACATTATAAGAAGTCTATTGTGTGACACTGGTAAGTATGCACACTGTTGGCCGAGGGGGAATGGAGGAGGGGGGAGGAGGAGAGAATGGGGAGGCAGTAAGGGAAGAGGGATGATTCTGATGCCTTAGGGATAGATGAATGTAAAAGGCGAGGAGGAGGGAGGTGGGTAGGGGTAGGGCAAGGGTGATGGACATACGCAAGTGTGTGTTAGGG
>NC_090757.1:23695648-23700648 GCF_036898095.1 Palaemon carinicauda
TGGTTTGGGCATGCTCTTTGCACTCCCCAAGAGAGAATACCTCACCAAACGTTCATCTGGGCTCCACAAGGCACTAGAAGAGTTGGAAGACCCAGGCCTACTTGGCTGAGTACTATGAAGCGCGAAGTAGATGATGAATGGAGAGGTATTGAATTAAAAACTCAATATATAGACGACCGACGAATAAATCTTTATACATTAATGATGTTGGTAGTTGGTTCGAATACTTTCTTTAATTTCATATTAACGCATTGAAATGGTTGACATATTTTAGTAAATTTCTTAAAATTGTGCAATAACAGCGAGTGATTTCATAACTGGTAAAATAGAATCAATGCTTCGTTTCATATATGGACCATGAAACCGCAACGAAGTTAACTATTTATTGATCCTTAATTTCAAGTCAATAATATCTGAAGAACACACAAACCTAACATAATATGGACAAAATATTAATTCAGAAAAAAGAAGAAGGAAGCGAAGAGTAAATGATTGATTTAACATTATCTGGATCTGCAATATTCCAATAGAAAAAAAAATAAGGCCAACGTGCTAGGCTTAAATTTTTCTAAAGCCGCCAATGGATTAGATTATGAGAAGACAGGGGGATACGAATGCTGTAAGAAAAATCGAGAGAGAGAGAGAGAGAGAGAGAGAGAGAGAGAGAGAGAACAATTAAGGACCAATCATTCGACTTTAATTACCGGAACAAAACCCTAAATCCGCCACTAACAAGAGGGTTTATCGACCCAGAGTTGTCACGCTTAAAAAACTTTCTTGTTTTGGTCCTGATCTCGGGAAACTAAACCAAGAACAACATAAAAAAAAAATAAAAGTTGCCTCAATAAAAAAAAATTGTTTAAAGGCTATATTTGTCATTAGCTGAGAGAGAGAGAGAGAGAGAGAGAGAGAGAGAGAGAGAGAATCCACAGCAAACCTATAGCTTATTTGTTTACCCGTATCCCGTATGTGACCCGTACATAACATAATAAATAAGCATGCCAATAAATAGAATAAGCAAGGTAATTTCAGAATAGCCTGTTATCAAGTGAATGATAATGTGGGTTGGAGTTCATATAATAATAATAATAATAATAATAATAATAATAATAATAATAATAATAATAATAATAATAAATTGTTATCATCATCATTCCTGAAACCATATGAAGAGTTGAAAACTAAAGACCCTGATATTTAAAAGTAAAACTAAACATTACTTTATTCTTAAAGCCAAGTCCATAAACTGTTCACTATACAACACAGCAGTGAAGGAGCAGGAGGAGAAAAGGCCTACACTATTCTTTGTGACTTAAATTGAGAGAGAGAGAGAGAGAGAGAGAGAGAGAGAGAGAGAGAGAGAGAGTTCACTTTGAAGTCTTTTCCATCTCCAACAACGTCTTCTCAAGCTAACAACACACACAACCTCCACCCCACCCTTAAACCCTCATGGAAAAAAAAAAATAAAAACCCCTGGTTCCCACCAACACCTCTCTCACTAAAAACCCCCCTTTCCCCCTCAACCCGCAGCAATAACAACCCATATTCCAACCCCACCCCACCCTCGTAGGACCTCCAAACTCCGACGTAACCCCAGGAAGGTCCTTACGCCAAGAGAGGCGAGCGAATGCCTTTTCGTTTCCACATTCCGATGCGGACAAAGCAGCTACTTCAGCCACCTGTGCTGTTCTGTGAGCTATTCTACCGACGGGAAGTGACGATCTGGACGAAATATATGGGAAGGGTACTCGGAAGGGAGGTAGACGACTGGCAAGGGGCACGCAGGGGACGGAGGAAATCACTGTGAAGAAATACAGGGGAAAAACTTGAGAGAAAAAAAAACACTAGGAAACAGATCGGAGCGTTGGAGAAGATCAAGCAGGTGGAACGGATGAGATGAGATGAAAACGGGATTAGGCTTCCCTGAAAGGGGATGGTAGTAGTAGTAGTAGTATTAGTAGTAGTAGTAGTAGTAGTAGAACAGATGAGGGACAATACTAGTAATGTCAGGATAGACTCGATACTTACAGTGATGCAAACGAAATTGCTAAACTAGTAATTTCAGACAAAGGTCAGTAGTAGTAGTAGTAGTAGTAGTAGTAGAAATAACAACTACTTGCAATAATAGATAAGGGACGGTACTAGTAATGTCAAGATAGGCGTCTGTACTTTCAGTGATACAAACGAAATGACTGCACCAGTAATTTCAAGATGAAGGTCAGTAGTAGGAAAAAATATTTATTAGATTGGATTCATTAATTATGGATTTACGGTTCGGCGCTGGGACCTCAGAGGCCATTCAACACCGGAGAAAAATGGAATGTCCCCCAAATTAAGAGAGGTTGGAGATGATGATGTAGTCACATGGATAAAGAAGGCCTAAGCAGTAGAATGAGCTAGTGACCAACAATAAAAAATAATTATACCTCTATGAGTAATGAAAACCAACATAATACAAAGAATTATTTAGCTACATTATAAATTATAGTTCAGAGCATTTAAAATATACAGCACCTAGGGGAGTGGGGGAGTAGTAATAAGCGTATAGTTTACGTTTTACTATGAACAAGAAAAACAAAAGTGAAAAATTATAACAGTAATAATTAAACTATTTATAATACCATATGAAAAACTATCATTGTAATGCTAGATATGATACTTAAACCTATGAAACAATGAATTTTACAGGGAATAGAAAAAAAAAGGAAAACCAAGACACCTTTCGAGTTTCTGCCTTTCTTTAGTTAAGATGTTCTGACTTAACGGCTGGATGCCCTTTCGCGGCCTGAGACTTAAAGCTAGGAAAATATCTGGCTTTTAGTTCTCACATTTTCAGTAAACTTTATAGTGAAAGAATCCCAACAACGGCTATCTTCCAGGCGTCTTAACACATTGATAAAGACGACACCGAGGTTAGCGGGTTCACTGGATCACAATTTACCCAAGTAAAGCAACAAGAAACCATATAGTGATAAGAGATGAACAGATGTCATGGCGCCTTAACAAATAGCGTTGCCTAATTATTTACTACTATATTACTAGCTAAGCTAAAATCCTAGTTGAAAAAGCAGGATACTATAAACCCAAGGTCTCCAACAGGGAAAAATAGCCCAGTGAGGAAAGGAAATCAGGAAACAGAATAGTGTACCTGAAATTGTCTTAATAGCAGTGTAGCAAAAACAAAAAGTCCAATCTTCAAGTTTCCATGATAATTGCTGTTGAATATTACTTACCACTGACTTTTCAGTGTCAATATGGGAGTAAACTCATGCTTGGTTATTCCAATCACATAAAAATTCATAAGCATGTTTGCTACAGCTAACAATAAAACAGTTGCAGGTTCGGGTTGCTCTAAGAGCAGGAGCCAGTGCTAACATCAGGCCAATTTAATTTAACGCAACAGCAGACCCCGAGATTAGGAAAGAGGGACAATCTCACCTGGAGAACAGAGGCTGACATCGAGTAATCCACAGTGTATGCAGTCAATTGAGAAGGAACTCAGTTTTAATATTTACGTCATCCAAATTTACGAGACAGCATGTTGCCCCATTCAACATATATACAGAGGGGGGACCAACAAAATTCGACTGCATTCGAATATCATAGAGTGCCTCTGATATGCCAGCTGTTGTCTATTAGGGCCCTTTCCCAGCATGCAACACCAGAGTAGATGATGGACATTAACTGACTATTTTAGATTAATTGCTAAAATGGGTTGTCTAATATTTGTCGATGTCATTCAGTAAGGTGAGAATTTCTCTGAAATCAACCTAAAAAGTTAGATTAGGTTTCACTTCTCATATAAGTGAACTTAATAAAATATAGAATATATCAACGGTGTTTTTCTCGCTCAGTAATATTAACTTTCGTCTATGCGTACAAAGCGAATATTAAATGTGATTTTTAATTAAATGCAGCCGAACAATATTAAATGAGTCGAAATGAGCATGGGCAAATCAAGACACCAAACTGAAATTTTTAAATGACGATAAAAGTAACGATCCTCAATATAAAAGGAAAAACAAATGATTTCTAAATTGAAATCCAAACAGAATTCAATTCATATAAACTCCAGTTGTAACTCAAATATATTAAATTAAGTTACAAGTCAAAATCGACCTCATCAATCAAATTCTAATTCAAACACAAATTTATATGAATAATTTTCAATTTCAGCTTATTTTTTTTTTTTTCATAGCGCCAACTCAAGCTCAAACTTATTAACCAGGTGCCTATTCAAACTATCTCATCCCTCCTCTAATACACCAACACTACATATAATCAAACAAAAACATTCAAAAAGAAAATTCACTTTTATTTTCGTTTATGGTGCACTGCGGACACCGCAAAATGATAATTCTACAAACTATGGAGATCAAAGTGCTATTACTAAGTCCGCCAGCCACTCTACTTTTTATGAATTAAACACGCGCACACGGACACACACACACACACACACACATATATATATATATATATATATTGTTTCCCCTTTTTTTTGTTTACCCCCTTTTTTATTTTGTTCTTGTTGATGTCGGCTACCCCCCAAAATTGGGGGAAGTGCCTTTGGTATATGGATATATATATATATATATATATACTGTATATATATATATATATATATATCATACACATAGATAAAGGAAACAATTGTAAAGAATAAAAGATAACAGCAAACAAATACCGACCATCAAATATAACTGGCAGAGAGAGGACACGCATTTACAGCAACATTCTTCACATTAAATGGGGAAATACCAGAGAGAGAGAGAGAGAGAGGAGAGAGAGAGAGAGAGAGAGAATCTTCACATGCACGCACTCCCACAAAAAGTCTATTTGTCATGGCCAACACAGTTTCTTTTTCCGCGGAGAGGAACGACTTAAGGTGATGATGTAGGCGGAGATGAGAGAGAGAGAGAGAGAGAGAGAGAGAGACTCGACGGATGCATCTCTGTAAGTGAAATTTATGAAAATAAGTTAATCAAAAAGATAATAACTAA
>NC_090757.1:23705648-23720648 GCF_036898095.1 Palaemon carinicauda
ATATATATATATATATATATATGACGCATCATTGAATAATCCTTCCTTGAAGATCAGCAGACCACTTGAAGTATGCGTGCGCGCAATTCCTTCAAGCACCTAGAAATACATGCCAATCACGCGCAAAAAAAAAAAAAAAAAAAAAAAAAACATACACACCTTCTTTAATCTGTCTTTAACATCAAGATTCGCCAGGAAGCAAATTGGTGAACTTCTGGTGTTAGCATCAAGGAGTGGGGTTGGGAGGGGATTACTGTGGTGGTGGTGGTGATGGTGGTGGGTGAGGGAGGGGTGTCATTAGGACCTGGAAGGTGGGGGATTGTCATCAGAAATCGCCATTCTCCCATTTAGTCAACCACAACCGCATAATTTCATGCAAGGATTTCTCTTATCTCATCGGAGATCGCGTTATCCTTGAATGAATGAATAAATAAAAAAAAAAAAAAAAGGAAGATAGATTGAATCTGCTTGACTCCAAGTTTACCTGGCTTTACAACATAATAAGAAAAAGTTATCTTTTAATGTAGATAAGCATAGCTAATTTTCCTCTTTTTTTTTTTTTTTTTTTTTTTTTTTTGAAAATATCAGAGTCGAAAAATTAAGGATCTAACGATTATCTCTTATTAATGAAATATGGATATTGGTAATTCAACAGCGATAGATTTACACTTAAACCAACACTAATAAAGAAAAAGTGGTAACATTATGTTCATCTGGATCTAGGCCTTAAGTTTATAAAACACATTTTGAATTAAAATAGAATTGTTGAAGAAAATTTAGTTACAACATCAAGAACGAAAGATAATAATACCAATAACAAAAATAATATTAATAATAACAAACACTCACACAATGACGATTAACCACAAAATTCCCATGACAGCCTAAGCACCCCACGGCAGTGAACCAACCATAGAGAGAGAGAGAGAGAGAGAGAGAGAGAGAGAGAGAGAGACTACTGCCACATACTTTATTTACGGTATTCATCTTATACATTATAATTATAAGCATAGATGCATTACAGGGCATTTGAGAGAGAGAGAGAGAGAGAGAGAGAGAGAGAGAGAGAGAGAGAGACCCTCGAAATAGTTTGCTACACGCAAGACCCGACAGTTCTCAGCTTCCAGGCCACCCACCCACCCACCCGGAAGACACAACGCCCAGACCCCAACGGTATCGCATTGCTTAAATGGGATTGTTTCCGCCTCGTCTTTATTTACCGTCGTCGACGTCATCACTATTCATAAGGACGATAGTGTTACGTATAATAATGTTGACTGAAACAGTTCAATTTTCGCAGTATTTTTAAGTTTATCATAATATTAGCAGAACAATGATCAAAACAACGAAAAATTACATTAAAACTGATTATAATAAAGTTTACTTATAATTATACTGTAATAACGAACTGTAAAAAACATCTATTAAAAATAATCGTTATCTGAATTATCATAATAAAAACAATTGGTATTTAAATAAACGAGACAATAAAATCAGTCATTTGTCTCAAACAGTAAATGGTAATAGCAGAAATAGAAAGCAATAAAAGAGCTAATAACGCCATTAAAATTGCCTACAATTTGAAACTTCTCTTCCAATAACAACGGAGTTTCTCTTAGTAAAAGAAAATAAAGTTCAACATCTTTTCTTGCCCATAAATTGGCTCAAAAGTAAAACTATCATTGCCGAGGTCTCCTTAAGTTTTTGCATTCAATGGGCAATCCCGAGTACAGGTATTCGGGCAAGTTTTTGCTGACAGTTTGTTAAGAGAAATACCAGAAGAATTCATTGTCTTCACGTTTATAGTTCCGATTTCTGGCTTTTGTAAACTAGATTTGTACTATTTTCTATCTAAAACTCAAGTTGCATTAACAATTATTGTGGAATGCGTCGAACATAGCCGTTTTTACTTACATGCACACTAGCTCTTCGTTTATTCCTAGTGCAGGTTACCCACACACACATACATACACACACACACTATATATATATATATATATATATATATATTCACATATAGATGTATTTAGTATATAATATGTAAGTGGAAAAGACCCACATGGAAAACGAAAATGTAAGAGTGAATCCTGACTTATTTCATCTTGCTTCCTCTTGAAGACGTAAGACGAAACTAGTCACGATTCGCTCTTATATTTACATTTTCCATGAGGTTCTTTTGCATCTGAGTATTATATTTCCTTGTGATTATACGGATAATCTATATATATATATATATATATATATACTGTATATATATACGTATGTGTAAATGTATATATAAATATATATATATATATATATAAATATATATATATATATATATATATTATATATAAATTTATATATATATACCCGCGTGCGCACACATTATATATATACATACATACACACACACACACACACACACACATATATATATATATATATATAATATATATATCACACGTGGGTTGTGTCCCCCCATTAAAATCGACTAAAACGAAGGTTATCAGGAATTACACAGACAATTAGCGAATTCAATTTTCCGTTTTTAACAAGACAAGTTTGTAAAATCCAATAAGAAGAGAAATTCAATTAGGGGCGTCTCCGCAGTTCTGATAACATTTACAATGGTCAATCCAAGTCAGGTAACAAAGTTTGATGACGCTCTCTCTATCATTGTCTCTCATTCTTACAAACAAGTCGAAGTTGTAATGATTCTTTCCAGTCAATTGGAGAGAGAGAGAGAGAGAGAGAGAGAGAGAGAGAGAGAGAGAGTTACAAGGATTTTGGATGTCTCAAAAGACTTTTTAGTCCATCCGCGGAGACTTCATTTGCTCTTGGATAGAGCGAATTAGTTAAAACGTTTAGCGAGTTTTTATGATCTTGTCTAACTTATTCTTGAATTCTTTTTACCGTGTTACTGTTCACTACATCCGCTAGAACATTGTATTGAGAGAGAGAGAGAGAGAGAGAGAGAGAGAGAGAGAGAGAGTTACAAGGATTTTGGATGTCTCAAAAGACCTTTTTAGTCCATCCATGGAGACTCCATTTCCTTTTGGATAGAGCGAATTAGTGAAAACGTTTAGTTTTTTTTATGATCTTATCTAACTTATTCTTGAACTTGATTACCGTGTTGCTGTTCACTACATCAGCTAGAATATTGTAGAGAGAGAGAGAGAGAGAGAGAGAGAGAGAGAGAGAGAGAGAGTATCACAAAAATTATACCAACAAATATTCGTACCGGAAACGCTCATTATTACCACAATCTTCATCTCTTAAGCTATCTAACCTCCAGCACTAACCCTACCGTTTACTTGCATGCAAAAATCTCGTTAAAATAACGCAAGAATTCCCAACCAAGACAAGATTGCTTTCTCTCTCTCTCTCTCTCTCTCTCTCTCTCTCTCTCTCCTATCACAGTAATGCATGACTCCATTCTCTATTCAAACGTTATGAGTGCGTTCAATTATCGGCCAATCTAATATAAGGTAATCTTATAAAAGATTTTCTCAACCAAACTGATAACTAGAGTCAATTTCTCTCATTTTACTCTTAACTCCACTCGCTGCGTACTTTTACTTCGATGTTTTACTCACAAATCTAATGGATTTGTCCTTGGGTCATATCTAACAAGTCCACTAATTTTCGTTGAAATTGGTTCAGGAGTTTTTTTGCATAATGTTCAAAAACTCAAAATAAACTAACAAAATATTTGCCATTTACTTACCATTGCGATTATTTTGAAAGTACTTCTGCATGATTAATTATACTTTGATTTAATTTATCCAAAACGTTACATATTCATTCTTGGGTCACACACAACATCACTACCAAGTTTGGGCAAAATCGGTGTAATAGTTTTTGAGTAAAGTTCTTGAAAAACAAACAAACAAATAAACAATGAAACAGACGACAGGGGTGAAAACATACTCATCGCAAAATCTTGGATTTTGACGAAGGCAATAATGCGACCCATATAGTCCAGACATCGCATCGTCTCTTGCGACCTTCTAAAATTCTTAAGTGACTCAAAAATGCGTTAAAAAATGGTTCCGGTAGAGTTACTCCCTGACCTTTTCCTTTTCCAGGCTAAGGATCTTCCACCGCCATCATTTCTTTATTCAAAAACATCATCGTTATCTGCACATCTCATGATGACCGTCATCAACTACGTTTGTGGTGCTCCAATTGTTTGTTATTTACCTTTATGGCAAGGAAATGTACGAGATAAACATAATCAAAGTGGAAGTCATTCGTACATGATAGGAAAACATTAATTATACCACATCACAATAAACCAAAACTATTTCTTACTACTGATTGTAATCTACGGCCGTTTGCGTCAATAGGCGTAGATGATGATGAAGGCGGTTGTTATTTATTCGAAACTCTAAATAAGACACAAATTAAAAACAAACAAAATTATCCTCATTTAGTAATTCATGAAAAAAAAGCGAATAAAATAGCAACAATAAAATAACAAAGCAATAAAAGTCCATAAAACAGCAATGAGATACTTGACCTTTACAAGGGCAATTACGTAACAATTTGGTTTCTAATTTTTAATCGCAGTAATTAAGAATCTCCTGAGCTAATCACAGGAGAAAGTGTTACTAATCAAGACAAAAATTAATGCAATGTTACATTTACTATTGATTTATCACATGTTACGGTCACAGCATTTATGGTTGCTTACCTTTCTGAGAAAATATAACAAAGTCACTAATGGAAACAGAACTTTATTTAAGAATCAAGTTGCCAAGATTATAAAATCTCTTGACCACCTAGTTGAAATATTATACGAATTGAACAAAATGTTCTTGATAACCATGAAAGTTGCACTAAATAATCTTAATAACCATTAAAGTTATAAAATCTATATCATCAAAATTATTCTTATTGTAATTCAATACATATTGGTAAATGTCTAAATATGATGGAAAAAGAAGAAAATACATATAGATCAATAAAACTACAAATAATTCCCTAACACAAAAGTATAATAATTGATTCATAAAGATTGATGGACAACGCAATAAACAGGAGCTTGTAATTGTGAGAAAAATATGGAAAATTCCGAAAAAATATAAAACAAAACTTTCCCCAAAACGGTTGAAACTTGAAAGGCCCAGTTTCACTCAAACAGGGACACCCACGACGAGAGAGAGAGAGAGAGAGAGAGAGAGAGAGAGAGAGAGATAGAGAGGCTTAATATCAATCTTAATCAAGTGTTACAGTTGAAATATAAGACAAGGGAGGGGAGATAGGAGGGGGAGGGGAGGTAGGAGGGGGGAGGGGGAGAAGAAAGGGAGGGGGTTAAAAGGGTATGGGTGATTAATGCCGGCCCATATGTTCACCGGACCACAAAGGCAGAAGATCATCCTATGGTATCTAATTATCGGGTAACCTGAGAACTTGAGAACTGGTGAATTTATTGGGAATAACTCAAAAGTTTTAACCGTAAAATGTGACCATATGGTCACATTTGCATGAATAACATTTGAATAACAATTTCCGAAAATGAATTTGGTAGCATAAGAAGTAGAACTTCTGATGTATGTATGTAAGTATGTACGCACACATACACACACACACACACACACACACACACACACACACACACACATATATATATATATATATATATATATATATATATATATATATATATATACATATATATAATATTCAAAATGTATGTTTAATAAATCAAGTAAATGATTGGCAACAATTATATGCTAGGATTTGCCCAACAAACAAAGCTTTATCATTATTTCATAAACAAAGAACATACAAAAAGTAGCGGAGAATGAAACAAAATTATTCTTAACGTACAAGTAAAATACCGTGAAGCATACCTTAAACTAAAAAGAAAATAATGCTCTTATAATATAATAAATCAGATTACTCAACAGGGAACGTTTGCCTACTTGCAGATCCAAATTTTCTTGGGAGACAAAAAAGAAGAAGAAGAAGAAGAAGAAGAAGAAGAAGAAGAAGAAGAAGAAGAAGAAGAAGAAGAAGAAGAAGAAGAAGATTCGGGTTATCTTATTCTTTGTAGCTTACTGAAAGAATGATGTTGCATCTTCGAGAATTTGATACACGCAGACAGAGATGGATGCGACACTGATTGATTATAAAATTATCTGGTGTCACAAGTGCCAGTCACAGGAGAGAGAGAGAGAGAGAGAGAGAGAGAGAGAGAGAGAGAGAGAGAGAGAGAGAGAGAGGAGAGAGAGAGAGAGAGAGAGAGTTATTAAAGGGAAAATCTCCTACAAGAAAAGGAAGAAAAGGGAAATGACTAAAGAAAAGAATATGAAAAAAAAAATGCACAACATCTGGATGAATAAAGATATTTCATTTTTTTAGAAAGGACACATAAAAATATGTATATTAGAGGAAAAAATATAAACAAATCAGAGCAAAATAAAGAATTAGACAATAAAACAATTCTAAACCTAGGAGAGAGAGAGAGAGAGAGAGAGAGAGAGAGAGAGAGAGAGAGAGAGAGAGGAGAGAGAGAGAGGAGATTGTGTATGGAAAAATATAGCAAACCGAATGTACAAGACACGAAAGTATTTAAAACATAAACATTACGTTGTAATAACAAATCTAGTAAGACAATACCTAATAATACAATTTCACACCTGATCACAATCAAAGACCTTATTAGACTATTATAAATAATTTTAACAGCCGACACCATTAACGAAATTTATGAAAATCTTAACCCGAAATACACTAGTATGGTCACTTCAATAATAACGTTGGGTTAAAATATCTAAATCAACCATTGAAATAATACGGATATATCATTTCTTAAACTTTTATAACATGAGGGACACATTCGTTATTGGATATAAATATCTGAAACTTATTCAGCGTCTGAAAAACGTTAACTACATAAAAGTCTTTAGGTATTTCAGAATCCCCTTATTTATCAACTGGAATACAAAAATACATAACTCCACTCAACAGAGAAAAGTAGTTATTAAATTATCCCATTCAGTAGATTTAAGAAAAAAAAAAAAAGGTGTCAAATCAATACATTCGGTGTTTGAAATAGATCATTACCACAAAATTTAGATAATTCACGTCACTTATGAAAAGCACACTGGCTTGGACAACACAATTCATTTATATATTAAAACGCATAAAAGAATGTCTTCCTCGTTCTGAAAAACATAAAACATCTCTTCATTCAGCATTTAATATACATTTGTGCAGTGTATTTAAAACATTCAAAGCTCGAGGTACATCATTCCGCATCTGAAATACAATGCAGCATGTGTAACAGATTTTTCAAAATTAATACAGCACCGTCAGATCGGCCAACACTTGATTTCTGGCGGGGGCTCATTTGCATAAAATGCAGAATTGGCTTTAAAATGAAAAAAAAAGGTGGGTTTTGCAATTAACATTGGCAACTTTTAGTAGCTGAATTATTCACTTGGTAAGAGAGTAAATATTTCTAGCTACTATATTTTTATATCATCATCGATGATGCTGATGATAAAAAAAAATATCTGTAATAAGATGAAAAATAAAATTCCAATAATTTTCCTCAAATCTCTAAACATCTTACGATCTACACTCTGATCATATCTTTATATAATAAATGCACACTCCTAAAATGTAGTGCGGCTTTCAATGTTATAATTGTACTATTATTACAGCTATTATTTAAACTTTCATCTCTCACCAGCAACTTTTACAAATCCTAAACAATTGTTTTGGTCGACCCCACGGCCATTTCTTTACAGACTCATGGAAGTAAAAGGGTTTGTTTACAGACTCGTTCGAACCCCAATTAAATGTATTCGACCAAAGAATCAGTGAAAGAGGAGAAGGGAAACTACAGCAGCAGCAACTTCATCGAGAGAGAGAGAGAGAGAGAGTGAGAGAGAGAGAGAGAGAGAGAGAGAGAGAGAGAGAGAGAGCGAGAGAGAGAGAAAATTATTAGATATCAGCAAAGGCTCCCTAGTGCAAAACGAAGGCAAGATTTCTGCAATAAAATGCACTAATAATCAACATACCCCAGCAACATATAGCTGATGGGTAAGATAAACAATATATATGCATCATGGCTGCTACCCACCACCCACCACTTTTCATAAAATACCTAATTCGCAGATTAAGTCAAAATAAGTGAAATGGACTGCAAAACCCTCTCCTAGATATTTATAACTAACTTCCCGTTGATATTTTAACGGTAATAATATTTTTTGTAGAATTTCTAATGAAAAAAATAAACGGGAAAATATTGTCATAGATATTCCGAGCGTATAAATATTCAAGAGTGAAAAAAAGCAACGAGTAAATAACTTGCCTTGTGAACGTCAACAACTTTTTTAGCACTACGAAAGTACTTAACAACTTCTTGGGTGAAGTATGACAACAACTCGGGCTCTACTTTTGTTCCCATCCGAGGTCGAACAAGGAGATAGTTCCACACATAAATGGTATCAACGGAAGTGAGGGTAAAACTGGTCGTCAAAGGTCACATATTGATTACCGATCACTGAAGATAGAATAAAAAAACATCACATTCTACTAATATACCCATTAGAAAGATGACCAATTCTAGTTGTTCAATGAAATTACACTGAATAAAATCTAACGAAAAAAATAAAGAAAATTCATGTCATTACTTATAAATACAAAAGTATTTATAAGTATTTCCCAACGCAATCAAATTGGCTTCAATCGTCTTAACTGACCTTTAAAACACGTTTCAGGTAATTCCTGATAAATATATCACCAAATATTTGATGTAACTTGGAACATTCAACCAAAAAGTTAAGATCAAAACTGACAGAAGTATGGGGAATAATCAGACAACCTATTTTCCATATGAATATTACATTATAATGTTGAAATAAAAAAAAAACAGTAAATGGTTAATCTACGTAGCAAGTTGAATAAAAAACAAGATGGGTCAATTGCCGAGGTCTGAGGGATTTCGCGGAGCACTTTCATCCCTTCACAGACTTCAAGATCACTTTTTTTTTTTCTTTAAAGTGCCGTTTGCCCTGATAGGACGAGCGGTAAAAAGGCTGTGGTATGAGTCATGACATACTAGGTCAATAGAAAGTAAATCACAAATAAAAGAACTGCAAATGATCACGAATGAGAAGGCTCAAATCTAGATTGGTTCTCTTCTCCAGTATATCAAAACCCGGCCTTGATTTTGAAATTATGGAGAGTCGCCCACTAACCTAACGAGTAAGTGAAGACTGGTCATAATTACGCATTTTGAATAACTATTAAATAAAAGATCAAAATCTACTTCCAAAATATATAAAGAAAATGGCGGTGAAGTAAAAAATCACTAGAACCTTCAATTCCTTTGAAACAAGGCGAAGGACTG
This sequence comes from Palaemon carinicauda, assembly GCF_036898095.1. Lineage (NCBI taxonomy): Eukaryota > Metazoa > Arthropoda > Malacostraca > Decapoda > Palaemonidae > Palaemon > Palaemon carinicauda. The sequence continues at coordinate 23,715,001 of NC_090757.1, forward strand.
CAAGCGGAGCACATGAGTCATACCATCTTCTAAAGGTATATAATCACAGGTATGACCTTTTTTTCCTCTGGCTCCAATCTCACATACTTTCACGCCTGCCTGACGAAGGGAATCACTGGCCTCCTTATGAGCGGCAGACAGGTAGCATAAGAGAGAGAGAGAGAGAGAGAGAGAGAGAGAGAGAGAGAGAGAGAGAGAGAGAATGGTTACTATCACCTGGTTTATGTAAGAAATCTAAATCATTTAGATACTGACAATGGTTTTCGTGAGCGATGTAAATGTCTGATCTTGTTTTGTTTAGGCTAAGTAAGTAATAGAGTCAAATGAAAGAGGTTTCTGTGGTTAAAATAAAGAACTTACTTAACTCAAATATTACACGATTCAGCCAATCTAAAAACAAAAAACTTAATCAACAGAGAGAGAGAGAGAGAGAGAGAGAGAGAGAGAGAGAGAGAGAGAGAGAGAGAGAGAGAGAGAGAGAGACCTACGCCTGCAGTATCTTAAAAAAGAATATTTTTGGAAAATTTCAAAAATTTATTTCCGACGAAGAATTTGATACACATGTACATAGTCAATACATATGTGAACTAGTGAGAATGCCGTACATTTTCCTAGTAAAAATGTACACGCAGTTTCAATCAATCACTGGTTAGAGAGAGAGAGAGAGAGAGAGAGAGAAGAGAGAGAGAGAGAGAGTGAGAGAGAGAGAGAGAGAGAGAGAGCTGGTGCGGTCTGTCAACACATCTTTATCGGGTCTTTTAATGAGAAGAGATTTAACATTAATGACTTGCATTTCTTTAATAGCTAAATTAACAACCGTGAATAGGACATTCACGGGCACTTGCCAGCGATAACGATCAAAATCAAATGCGATAAACGAAACAAAGAGAGAGAGAGAGAGAGAGAGAGAGAGAGAGAGAGAGAGAGAGAGAGAGGAGAGAGAGAGAGAGAGAGAGAGAGATAAACTGCTGCCACTCGGTCGATCAACCAAAACAAAGGGAGGTTAAAAGAGGTGACAGAAAGACATCACAATATAACAAAACTCCCAATGCAATCAGACGAAACACTGTAAAACATGGGCGATGTCTAGTAAAAAAAGAAAAAAAAAATAGACAATAATAAATCAAATACGGGATGGGTGGAGGGACACATCCACCTCAGGATTCTTTATCCTGGAGGAGTGTATATCAACAGAATGTATATGTTAGTCAATTTATCTTTATTTCGTTGTTTGTATTTATTTACTAGATCCAAATAAACGAAAAATGTATATGCTTTAAGGTACAACTCTTATAAGGTAAATTATACATTTCTTCAAATGCATAATTTCACTTCACTTTTCCAAGTATTACCAATCTATTTGAGAAATGACAAAAATGCTGTCAGGCTTATTACAATAGCAGAGAGAGAGAGAGAGAGAGAGAGAGAGAGAGAGAGAGAGAGAGAGAGATGCTGAAAATCATGAAATTTACCAATCACCATTAATATGGATATAAATAAGAAAATCCTTTCCACCTACGAGCCAGTACGCATTCCCCACCTGGCCTTCAACAACAAAGGCATCTTATTTTGAAGAATGTACAACCAATAGAGATAAGACGTTGCACCATCTCCCCACGAGTTACGGCTTCATTTCTAATTAACCTTGGTCGAGTATATCTAATTCACCTAGATTAGACCAAGACTGCAATCTCACCTGATCGAGTGATTAATGATCATGGTTACAACTCGACGTTAATCAATAAGTTAATCAATAACGAAAGTATAACGAAGGCAAACGCGCACAGGTAAACGATGGAATAAATGTAAAAATAACACACTGAGCGGTAAAACCACAATATCAGGGGATGTGGTGGAGACTATATAGCATCAACGAATTGCTGAAGTAGCCTGTTAACAAACGCATTAGGACTTACGTTCTCATGTTGTTTCAATTTAGCTATTAGACACTATCATCAGTATTACCAAGTTATGGAATTATCTTCCTAATCGGGTAGTTGAATCAGTAGAACTTCAAAAGTTCAAAGTTGGAGCAAATGTTTTTATGTTGACCAGGCTGATAAGAGTCTTTTTATAGTTTATATATGACATAACTGTTTTTGACGTTGTTAATAGTTTATAGAGGACCTATCTGTTTTGACGCTGTTACTGTTTTTAGAATGATATATTGTTAATTTATTCTCATCATTTATTTATTTCCTTATTTCCTTTCCTCAATGGGCTATTTTTCCCGGTTGGAGCCCTTGGGCTTATAGCATCTTGCTTTTCCAATTAGGGTTGTAGCTTGGCTAGTAATAATAATAATAATTAACACTACTTTTATTTTGCAAATGAGAAATTATTGCAATCAAAATACTATGATAATCAAATCACTACAACTCCAAATGCTACTAAATAAAATTACTACCATTACAATATTCAATAGCAGAGTTCATTTTACTTCCACAGCTACAATTTCGAATTACAGCTAAAAATCCTTACTATACAGCAGATAAGAAATATCATACTTCCCTACCTCGCCCTAGCAAAGGGTCAAGCTTGAAACAGCTATTATATGGCAATCATGGGTGAAATACGAGCAGCCTTCCATTATTCTTGATACGGTAGGTCCGTACAAGAGACCTGAATACACAAACAAGTTTCAAAGAGACATTGCGAGCAGGTACAAAGGATCCATTTGTGCAATGGATACTATAAATATCTTTGGTAAAAGGATAAAATACGAGGAGTATGTCATAAAGGATACCTACGGTTATGTACTTTCGGAATATCTAGTGAGGCGGATTTTTACAATACTCACACACACATACATATATATATATATATATATATATATATATATATATATATATTATATATATATATATATATATATATATATATATATTTATATATATGTATATAAACACAGTATATGCGTGTATGTGTGTGTGTATATATATATATATATATATATATATATATATATATATATATATATATATATATATATATATATATATACAGTATATGCGTGTATATATATATATATATATATATATATATATATATATATATATATATATATATGTATAATATACAGTATATGCGTGTATATATATATGTATATATATATATATATATGTATGTAAAAAAAAAATAAATATATATTATATATATAATATATATATAATATATATACATATATATATATAACCATATATATATATATATATAATATATATATATATATATATATATATATATATATATATATATATATATATATATTATAAATACAAGACACATACTTTGTACTTAGATAACAAAATTGCAACCATTACACAAGTTAATCAATTGAATGTCCTGAAGCCAGTCTGGAAGGGATGCATAACAAAAAGAGAAAAAAAAATAAAAAAACTACAAATATAGTTAATGATAGCTATGGTACATACAAAGTAGAAATAACAAGTAAACGACAACCATATCATTGTAGAAAAAGATACAATGCCATTGTAGGCTCTCTCATCACAAAACCCTCACATATACATTTTCGCCTAAATCCAAACCTGAATCCAATTTTCCAAAAGTTTCCTTTCCAACAAAAAGGGGACTAAGAAAAAGGAGAGAGAGAGAGAGAAGAGAGAGAGATGAGAGGAGAGAGAGAGAGAGAGAGAGAGAGAGAGAGAGAGAGAGAGAGAGACTGGAAGGAAAAATCATCAGATGAAAGGGAAGGTAGCGAGAAATCAAAGAGGACCCAGAGGAGTATAAAAGAGGGCAAGAAAAGAAATGAAAGGATTCCAAGTAAAATAGGGAGAGAAGCTTTTCCTATACCGAAAATATTGCGGATCAGTTTACCGTTGGCTTTGAAGAGGGTTCCAAGATGAATTGCTATTTGAAAAAAAAAAAAAAGAAAAAAAAATAATCATTTTAAAATGTTCAAAACAAATCCATTCATCACAGTATACTTCAACGCATAAACCGAAATATTGATATAAGCATTGATCCATTAGATTGCATAAATATCTTTTTTTGCTCTGTGGTCGCTCGCTACATGGGGTGTATGTATGTATGTATGTATATATATATATATATATATATATATATATATATATATATATATATATATATATATATATATATATATATTCAAATAAGCCATATATATTTTTGATATATTAATGTCTGGATTCTCTTAACAACCTCGGGATCACAGACCCAGGCGAAATCTCACAAAGACAAGAGCTTGGCTCCGGCCGGGAATCGAACCCTGGTCGGCAAGCTTATATAGACAGTGACTAACCCACTTGGCCACGAACAAAGATAAAAGTCAATGACAATTCTACTGTGCTTATACCTGTCGAATTCAGGTATTTTGTACTTAGAATTGAAATCAACCCATCTTCACCATCGTAGCTAATTGGTAGTTTGTTACTTGGCATTCAATTAATGATAAATTTTGCACATTTTTACGTGTTTTTCATATTCAAATAAGCCATATATATTTTTGATATATTAATGTCTGGATTCTCTTAACAACCTCGGGATCACAGACCCAGGCGAAATCTCACAAAGACAAGAGCTTGGCTCCGGCCGGGAATCGAACCCTGGTCGGCAAGCTTATATAGACAGTGATTAACCCACTTGGCCACGAACAAAGATAAAAGTCAATGACAATTCTACTGTGCTTATACCTGTCGAATTCAGGTATTTTGTACTTAGAATTGAAATCAACCCATCTTCACCATCGTAGCTAATTGGTAGTTTGTTACTTGGCATTCAATTAATGATAAATTTTGCACATTTTTACGTGTTTTTCATATTCAAATAAGCCATATATATTTTTGATATATTAATGTCTGGATTCTCTTAACAACCTCGGGATCACAGACCCAGGCGAAATCTCACAAAGACAAGAGCTTGGCTCCGGCCGGGAATCGAACCCTGGTCGGCAAGCTTATATAGACAGTGACTAACCCACTTGGCCACGAACAAAGATAAAAGTCAATGACAATTCTACTGTGCTTATACCTGTCGAATTCAGGTATTTTGTACTTAGAATTGAAATCAACCCATCTTCACCATCGTAGCTAATTGGTAGTTTGTTACTTGGCATTCAATTAATGATAAATTTTGCACATTTTTACGTGTTTTTCATATTCAAATAAGCCATATATATTTTTGATATATTAATGTCTGGATTCTCTTAACAACCTCGATTCCCGGCCGGAGCCAAGCTCTTGTCTTGGTGAAATTTCGCCTGGGTCTGTGATCCCGAGGTTGTTAAGAGAATCCAGACATTAATATATCAAAAATATATATGGCTTATTTGAATATGAAAAACACGTAAAAATGTGCAAAATTTATCATTAATTGAATGCCAAGTAACAAACTACCAATTAGCTACGATGGTGAAGATGGGTTGATTTCAATTCTAAGTACAAAATACCTGAATTCGACAGGTATAAGCACAGTAGAATTGTCATTGACTTTTATCTTTGTTCGTGGCCAAGTGGGTTAGTCACTGTCTATATAAGCTTGCCGACCAGGGTTCGATTCCCGGCCGGAGCCAAGCTCTTGTCTTTGTGAGATTTCGCCTGGGTCTGTGATCCCGAGGTTGTTAAGAGAATCCAGACATTAATATATCAAAAATATATATGGCTTATTTG
>NC_090757.1:23725648-23728148 GCF_036898095.1 Palaemon carinicauda
ATATACTATATATATATGTATGGATATATATTATATATATACATATATATATGTGTGTATATATATATATTATATATATACATATATATATATATATATATATATTAGCAAGAAAGAGAAACGAACTGAAACAATAGACAATGAAACCATTCGAGTATTACCATATAAGAGAGAGAGAGGAGAGAGAGGAGAGAGAGAGAGAGAAATAAATTACCTGACACAAGGCTGGGGAGAAAAAATCCCATCACATCTATCTCTTCAGAGCGGGCTTTCGCGTATCTGCATAAAGGATTATTAGCATACAGGACGTATAAACAAGGAAAAAAGTCCCCTATACGTGAGTAGGATTTATGCCCCTATGGCATCGAACACTTCTGTCCCTAACAACATAAATTTTGACTAAAACTTTAATTTGACATTACGAATAAAACGTCATTTTTAGATCACAGTTTTTCTAAAACTTGCAGAGAATATTTTTATATTGAATAGGCTGACATCAGTCTCTTTTTATGGTCTATTTATGAAAGATCTATTTTTATGTTGTTACTGTTCTTAAAATATATTAATTTAATTTGACATTACCAATAAAACGTGTCATTTTTAGATCACACCAGTTTTTCTAAAACTTGCAGAGAATGTTTTTATATTGAATAGGGGGACATTAATCTCTTTTTATGGTCTATTTATGAAAGATTTATTTTTATGTTGTTACTGTTCTTAAAGTATGTTATTTTAATTGTTCATCACTTCTCTTGTAGTTTATATCGTTATTTTGTTTACTCCCTGGACTATTTTTTCGTGTTAAAGCCCTTGGGCTTATAGCATCCAGTTTTTCCAACTAGGGTTGTAGCTTGGCTAATAATAATAATAATAATAATAATAATAATAATAATAATAATAATAATAATAATAATAATAATAATAATAACACTTTCTGATAAAATCGACTATAACAATAACACTTACTTTCAAACGTCAGTGAATTTTATTAAGAATTTCAAAAGAACTTTTATTTAACAGTTTCATTGCATATATCTTGCGACCTTCTTTTCATCACCATAGTGTCAGCCAACATATACTTTTCTGAACAGAACTTCAAGATTAGAATGAGATGAACTGTCTTAACAAAGTAACTTCAAAATAAAGTTTCTCTTCATCATTAAAGATAAACTTTTCTTCCTTACAAGAATTTTGTTTCTCAACTTTTTTAAACATCACTATTTCATCGCAAAACTCTCTCTCTCTCTCTCTCTCTCTCTCTCTCTCCTCTCTTACATTATATATAATTATATATATATATATATATACATACATTTATATATACACATATACATACATACACACACACACACACACACACACATATATATATATATATATATAATATATAAATATATATATATATGTGTGTGTGTGTGTGTATAAATTACCTTTCTTGATACATGAATTTAATTAAATTTAAATGTGATAATTTACATAACCAGAGACTCAGGATTAACAACTAATCCCTGAGTATTTAGATCAGGTCACTACACGTCTTATATACAGTTCGGTCTATCTGCCTATCTCACTATAGTCAATTGCTTTTAGCGATGCAGGTTTGCACCGACTCGCAGCGGTGCCCTTTTAGCTTGGAAAAGTTCCCTGATCGCTGATTGGTAGGACGAGATAATTCTAACCAATCAGCGATCAAGGAAATTTTCTGAGCTAAAAGGGCACCCCTGCGAGTCGGTGCAAATCTGCATCGCTAAAAAAATGGACTATAGTATCCTTCATATTATTTTCTTCTTAAATCATAAGCTTTCAGTGGCCTGAAAATAAAATAATTTCCCATGACGACCAATTAGTCAAAAGCATTAAAAATATCAAATTAGTGACGTGTAATTTTTGGGTATTTATCAAGATTTTATAGGGTGACAGAATCATCATTTATCAATATATATGTGTATGTATGTATGTATGTATGTATGTATGTACTGTGATATATATATATAGTATATATATATATAGTATATTTATAGATATACTCATACATACATGCATATACCTTATAATTATATATACAGTACAAATGTATTGTATATATGAATATATATGCACTACCATATATATATTATAGTGTATATAAAATATATATTATATATATATATTATACTATATATATAAAACATGCGCACACGCACGAAAACACACATGCATGTTACAGCTACATGAAGCGGAAACTATGGATAACTCCCCCGGAAGTTCCCCATAAGCTTGAACAATTCTCCATTTTTTTCCCCAAACTCCACATATAATCAAGGCCCAGACATGGCAGTCAACCACCCAACTTTTTGTCCAGAAATCACCAATAACTAAAACTACTGAAGTCTTTTGCCGTATGCTTGTTCTCTTTGAATAAGAAAAAAAAAAATCCCCAGATATTTATAACTATAAATTCATAAACTTGGAAATAAACTTGCTAAAAAATAAAATGAAATATGTGATATATTATGGTCGA
>NC_090757.1:23735648-23740648 GCF_036898095.1 Palaemon carinicauda
CATCCGTTTCTAGTCCACTGCAGGACAAAGGCCTCAGACATGTCCTTATTCATGTCCGGGATTTAGCCATTTTCATCACCACGCTGGCCACAAACACACACACACACACACAAACAGGGGGTAAAATATAACCTCCTTCCAACTTTGTTGGCGGAGGTAACTACAGGGGCACTCAGTAGAGCGAAGACCTCCGCCGCGGCAGCTTATTTCTAGACCTTGACCTTGACCTCTGACAGCATATATTAATTGGCATGGATTTTAATAAAACGAACCAAGTTTGAAGTCTCTGTGACAACGATGTCCAAACTTATGACTGATTACGTGAAATGGACATTTTGCTTGACCGTGACCCTGACCTTCCAAAAATTAATAATTTCCAGAATAAGTTAATCCCTGCAAGTTTCATAACTCTAAGATTAAAATTGTGGCCAGGAAGCTGTTCACATATAAATACAAACTCACAAATAGGGGTAAAACATAACCTCCTTCCAACTCCATTGGCGGAGGTAATAACAACAACAATACCTGTCGATTCCTCTTAACAAAACAACGATCAAAAAGGTAAATCCAGAAACACCTGTAATTTAAACCACCAACCTTATATACCTCAATCACGTAAGCTGGCCACAGTCCACCCCAGCAGGGGTACCACAGAAACTGAATGCCGTATGACCCCAGAGCAAGCGATTTATGATTAAGCCGCACCACGAACTGTGCAATGGTGTTACCACTGAGGTGCAGCAGATCGTTTAGCCCAGAGTCAATATTAGCTGACGTGTTTCATGTAGGGAATGTTGGGGACCAGATTAAAATGAAGCAATAATTTGCACGAGGATGATGATAGTCTATATACACGTGAACATAATAAAAGAATATAAAGCAACATAAAACAACACACACACACACACAAAAAAAAAAAAAAAAAAAAAAAAAAAAAAAAACCGGGTGCTTCACAAGAAACATGGAAAAAATAAATAAATTGATATCTAATAATCGACAAATAAGCAATTACAGGTTAAAATAAATGCAACCACCGCAAATAAAAAAAATAAAAAAAAAAAATCCACAAATAGTACAGTTCTCAACCATTAGGGCAGTCGCCGCCACACCTTATGGTCCCTAGGGACAATTTTAGGAAGTCAAACGCATGTATTACGAGGTCTCAAGAGGGTGACCATAAACAGTGCCCAAGAGAGCAACCAGCAGTATATTTTACGCAACCTGAAACCAAAACTAAAAACAATTGCTAAAACATTATTGTAAGTGATATTATCAACAAACAATAATTTTGATAAAAATTATATTACTGGTTTTGTGGAAAATAAATTTTCCATTTTCTCTTCATCTTTTATACTTCTGTTTAAGGCTTGTTCTAGGACATCTTTCTGCTTTGTTGTAATTAACAAACCAAAAGAGGCGTATTTGGCAAAAGAATAACTTCTACTTGATTATTATGTAAACATAAAATACTGTTATAAGCAAAAATAACACCAAATATAAGTCTTTTAGATACATACATATATACAGCAATTATCTTACAATATTTTGATATACAATGAATTAATAGACTTACGTAGAAATACTCCGTTATGTACACTATAATTATAAGTTTATCTTATAACGATATTTACTTGATCAGATGCAATACGATGACACAGTCCAACATATTCATTACTGTCTTATTGTCGCACTTTTGGATCTCAACAGAGAAAAAAGCCTTCAATTCAATTCATCATTCTCTCTCTTTAAGGTCTAAAGCGGGACAAAAGTATCCCATTCTCTCTCTCTCTCTCTCTCTCTCTCTCTCTCTTGCTGTGGTTTAAGCGGAACAAAAGTACCCTATTCGATTAATTATTCTCTCTCTCTCTCTCTCTCTCTCTCACTCTCTCTCTCGCTGTGGTTAAAGCGGAACAAAAGTACCCTATTCGATTATTATTCTCTCTCTCTCTCTCTCTCTCTCTCTCTCTCTGTGGTTAAAGCGGAAACAAAAGTACCCTATTCGATTAATTATTCTCTCTTCTCTCTCTCTCTCTCTCTCTGCTGTGGTTAAAGCGGGAACAAAAAGTACCCTATTCTAGTAATAATTTTTTTTTCTCTCTCTCTCTTCTCTCTCTCTCTCTCTCTCTCTCTTGCACACAGAGAAGCATGCCCAATCCATTACCGTAGAACCAGCCCACAGGACAAAATTTATCTGAGCAGATGTCATAGCCACTACCGACATCAATCGCTGTGTCATAGCCAATGAACGTAACGATAAAAGCCCCCTTTCCTCTGGACCAATTGACTTCCCAAAAATAGAAATAGTGAAGCCATTAATAGACTCCCCCTCATCCAAGAGTACTACAGCGCATGAGCACAACACCCCAGTTTACCTTTCGTTAGATATTCCCTTCTGTTATATAGACATTTCTGGTGACCAATGAATAGGAAGAAATTGTTTAAAAGCTAAAAAGTTTCATTGTAAGAATCTTATGCTCTCAAAAGTAAAATTTGACATATGCTGAACGTGCAATACGTTTACACACATCTGCTGGCACAAAACATAGATATAATGGGTGATATGAGAGCTTTCACACACAATTATATTATTATCATTACTAGCCAAGCTACAACCCTAGTCGGAAAAGCAAGATGCTATAACCTAAGGGCTCCAATAGGGAAAAGTAGCCGAGTGAGGTAAGGAAATAAAGAAATAAATACATGATGAGAGTATATTAACAATAAATAATTCCAAAATCAGTATATATATATATATATAATACATACATATATATATATATATATATACATAAAAAGAATGAAGGTGTAACCACACACGTACATAAAAAATATATACGCAAATGTGTACAATATATAAACAAGATATACATACACGTACAATGTTCAAATAAAACAAAAAGCCCATAAGCACGTGTTTATCTGCATGTACATACAAACACACATTCAACTTCGTCTGTTCCTTCAAAAAAAAAAAAAATTAAAAAAGTCATTCATCCAAACGAACCAACACTCCAACCCTAACAATATCTCCAGAACTCCCAAATACCATCCAACATTAGCTAACGAACAAACAAAACCATATGACGGACACGAACATTCCATCTCACGATTTGCAAACCTCCTTGAACGGCAGTCTGCCTCCGGGCCATGATTTAATGACAGAAGGTCCAGCAAAGATTGCTCTCAAGTTACACGCATCTCCAGACGTCATCCCCAATAGTCGCGGACAATATCGACGGTCATCTTGACATTTCAAAACAAATCGAAGTAATCTTAGTCATTAGTTCGCTTGCAAAATCATACGATGTCATCATATACTAAATAGCGCAACTACTATATTATATGTTTATGGGATCATTATCATTTACCGCGAGCAAACTCAAATGGGACATGGTAAAACAAATATAAAAAACTAAATAAATTCCATAAATCAGAACCATATCTATTGAAAAAAAGAGAAAAATACACTTATGATAATAGCACCAATTAATTTCATAAACATAATTATATAGACAAGTTAGTTAACAACGCACCAGTAAAAAATATTAGAAGCAAATCATAGTATTAGTTTAATATAATGATATATTACATACATATAGCAAAGTTTAATAAGTCTATATATTTTTAAGGGGTCGCCACCCATGAAACAAACAATTTATGGCTTTAGCCATAAAACGAGAGAGAGAGAGAGAGAGAGAGAGAGAGAGAGAGAGAGAGAGATCTTGTTGCCATAGAAACGGCAGAATCAAAACAATACTCAACTCTAAGCAATACATTAGTGGGCTAAATATAGAAAGGTTTCTCGGTACGCCTTGCCTAATGAAGAGGCTATTTTTTAAACATCTGAGAGAGAGAGAGAGAGAGAGAGAGAGAGAGAGAGAGAGAGAGAGAGTATATAGCCGATGTAAATTACGTATTACAATTAAAATAACATATGTTATACTAACACTTGGTACAATTTGTTATTGTAACAAAAATGGGCCCTTATTAAATAACAGCTTGTGGTGACATTCATTCATAAAAAGGACAAGGTTACATCATCTAAGCATGGACCTGCAGTAATGAATAATAATATTCCTCTGATTTGTAGGCAACTATACTTAATTATAAATCAAAAGGACCGTACTAAGTCTACACTGGGGACGAACAGCCATTTCACACGTTACTATCTTACGAAACTGAGTTGAGGGAAGGGATTGAAACCCGAGAAGCGATGAACTCGTTACAATAATTGACGTATTTGGTAAATGGATTAAGCTAGAAAAGAATCAACTCAAAAGAGGGATTTCAGATGGGGGTGGCGGGGGGAGATTCAACCCCTACTTATCAGTCAAGAGGGAACATTAATTACGCCACCGGTTTTAATTGCCAAACTAGTTTCCAAAGACGGTTATGACTGAGTCAGCTGGCAGTGACGGCATTAATACTGAACATATATGATAATACACAGGATATAGGAGTTACATATATAAGGTAGATGCATGGATACCATACACACTCTACTAATACTCCATATTCTATTATAGCGTTAACATACACTGCAGGGGGGAATAATTCCCCTACATCCTATCTATTTTCCTTAACCCTTCAAAACCTATCCCCTTTCAATATAATCTAACAAAAAATTTTTAATAGAAGGGTATCTGGATTTTCCGTGCGGCCTTTTTCTATTGCCATATTAACACTGTTCAAGAAGAAAAAATAGAACTAAAAATATAAAATCATTACCAAATAAAATCAACAACACGCAGTTTTAATTTTCCACCTGTCTCTCAAATTGCATCATCAATACTATTTATAGTGTCAAATGTACCACCCTCACACACATAGATAGAATAACTACAATCATTGTCACAGGGAGTATGTATCACAAGAATTTCAATATCCACTATAACAAGAAAATCAAATACACTTCCCTCCTCGCCCTTCATTGCCATCACCCCAAGTGAAGCAAATCAATTCATTTTCCCCCTTTATTCATTTTGCAGGAATTGGAATCT
>NC_090757.1:23745648-23778769 GCF_036898095.1 Palaemon carinicauda
TATAAACTACTGTATTACAATAATGATACAAATAAGAAACCAAGGCTAAAAGATATAAACTACTGTATTACAATAATGGTACAAAAATAAACGACGATGGAATAGACCAAAATCAGAAACCAAGGCTAAAAGATATAAACTACTGTATTACAATAATGATACAAATAAGAAACCAAGGCTAAAAGATATAAACTACTGTATTACAATAATGGTACAAAAATAAACGACGATGGAATAGACCAAAATCAGAAACCAAGGCTAAAAGATATAAACTACTGTATTACAATAATGGTACAAATATAAACGACGATGGAATAGACCAAAATCAGAAACCAAAGCTAAAAGATTTTCTCCTTGGGCATAAGGCACACGGTTTCACTTGCTTGAATCCCCCACCCAGTTTTCGCATGTTATGAATGTAAGAGAAAATCCTCTTCCGGGAGCTGGGTCAGTCATTCTCTTGGAATGTTGATCTGAGTGAGTCAAAGAGTACCTGCAATTTATGCAGATTATAAAAAAAATGAAAGTTTGTGTAGAGACGCACACGCACATCTACATTATATATATATATATATATATATATATATATATATATATATATATATATATATATATATATATATATAATATATACATATATGTATATATATATATCCACTTCTTATTGTGAATTCTGAGATAAATATGTGTATGAATATTGATCACACGTCTAGGTTCTGATCAAACAATGCGTTCTTTCTTTGATAATTCGTAATATAATGAAATTAAATAAGTAATACTACACTCGGAAAATAAAATAAAACTTACAAATTTAAAAATCATAAATAATGCTATTTTTCAAAACAATTATAATGAAACTAGCACCCAATATGAGCCCCTTATATAAGTTTTTTTTTTTTTATCAATTTTTTTATTATATAACTTCCCTTCAGCTAATAACATACACGGATACCTGCTCCAGCAAGTACAAGAGATGTAGGGACTGGACAAGCCAGCAACCATGATATCAATCCAGATTTCTCTCTCTCTCTCTCTCTCTCTCTCTCTCTCTCTCTCTCTCTCTCTCTCTCTCTCTCTCTCTCTAATAATCTGGTCCCTGACGTCAAGTCTGATAAATCTGATAAATGGAACTAGAAGACAAGACCGATGAGTCTTGACAGATGGGCCTTGGTGGACGAAGTCCAGTGACATAGATAAATGCCACCATACTTGCTCAGCACAAACGTGTTACTGTACTTGCCCCGAAAAGGAATAAGTTCAAGTTAACTGGTCTCAGTGATCCGGAAAATCTTCTTGTATGCTGAAGAATCAAGATGAGTAGATGCGTAACTGGTTATAATAAGTTGGAGCAACTATAACATACTACATACTGTAAGCCTAAAACATCAAGATCAAATTTCATACTAATAACGATAAAAGGGAGAGAATACCTACATATCTTATTAGCTGTCGTCTTAAGAAGGAAGTTAACGTAAAATAACTGGAAAGGTCCAATCTCAATAGCCCATTTAAAAAACACACAACACAATGCAGGAAGAGATAAATCAATTGAAAAACCTTTTTATAGCTGAAAATATAGAGGAATGAAAAAAAAAAGAAAAAAAAAAGAAGAATTTAAGACCACAAGGATATAAACAACTGCGTTACAGGTAGGCGTTCAAATAAGGTCATATGATAGTCACCATCTTGTCGCCGCGGCGGCTGTCGCAGCCACCCATCCCGCCCGCCTTAATGGTCACCAACCACTACGGCCGCCCACCACCGCCACTCCACCTCTCCTCCCCCTCCTCCTAAAACTCCTGTGTCTAACTCGTTCACCTTGATCCGTACTCGCATTCCTATGGCCACTTGCTCCTCACCTCTACGCACCTGCGTTCACCTTCAACTTATCTCTGGAAACTTCCTCCCCCTTCATTTAAGACCTTTACGGGGTTAAGAGGGAGGAGAAGGGGTTACTAATTATATTGTGCCTTTCACTGCTTGCTGTGAACGGCACTCAAAGTTCTTTATGTTGTTGCTTCTAGGGTGCCAGGTATACTGTAAACATTTTGTAGCGCTTCTTCTGAGGTGCCAGGTATAATCTATACCTTTTGTAGCGTTGCTTCTGAGGTGCCAGGTATAATCTATACCTTTTGTAGCGTTGCTTCTGAGGTGCCAAGTATACTGTAAACATTTTGTAGCGCTTCTTCTGAGGTGCCAGGTATAATCTATACCTTTTGTAGCGTTGCTTGTGAGGTGCCAGGTATACTGTATACATTTTGTAGCGCTTCTTCTGAGGTGCCATGTATAATCTATACCTTTTGTAGCGTTGCTTGTGAGGTGCCAGGTATACTGTAAACATTTTGTAGCGCTTCTTCTGAGGTGCCATGTATAATCTATACCTTTTGTAGCGTTGCTTCTGAGGTGCCAAATATACTGTAAACATTTTGTAGCGCTTCTTCTGATGTGCCAGGTATAATCTATACCTTTTGTAGCGTTGCTTGTGAGGTGCCAGGTATACTGTATACATTTTGTAGCGCTTCTTCTGAGGTGCCATGTATAATCTATACCTTTTGTAGCGTTGCTTGTGAGGTGCCAAGTATACTGTAAACATTTTGTAGCGCTTCTTCTGAGGTGCCAGGTATACTGTATACATTTTGTAGCGTTGCTTCTGAGGTGCCAGATATACTGTATACATTTTATAGCGTTGCTTCTGAGGTGCCATGTATAATCTATACCTTTTGTAGCGTTGCTTGTGAGGTGCCAGGTATACTGTATACATTTTGTAGCGTTGCTTCTGAGGTGCCAGATATACTGTATACATTTTGTAGCGTTGCTTCTGAGGTGCCAGATATACTGTATACATTTTGTAGCGTTGCTTCTGAGGTGCCAGATATACTGTATACATTTTGTAGCGTTGCTTCTGAGGTGCCAGATATACTGTATACATTTTGTAGCGTTGCTTCTTAGGTGCCAGGTATACTGTATACATTTTGTAGCGCTTCTTCTGAGGTGCCATGTATAATCTATACCTTTTGTAGCGTTGCTTGTGAGGTGCCAAGTATACTGTAAACATTTTGTAGCGCTTCTTCTGAGGTGCCAGGTATAATCTATACCTTTTGTAGCGTTGCTTGTGAGGTGCCAGGTATACTGTATACATTTTGTAGCGTTGCTTCTGAGGTGCCAGGTATACTGTATACATTTTGTAGCGTTGCTTCTGAGGTGCCAGGTATACTGTATACATTTTGTAGCGTTGCTCCTGAGGTGCCAGGTATACTGTATACATTTTGTAGCGTTGCTTCTGAGGTGCCAGGTATACTGTATACATTTTGTAGCGTTGCTTCTGAGGTGCCAGGTATACTGTATACATTTTGTAGCGTTGCTTCTGAGGTGCCAGATATACTGTATACATTTTGTAGCGTTGCTTCTTAGGTGCCAGGTATACTGTATACATTTTGTAGCGCTTCTTCTGAGGTGCCATGTATAATCTATACCTTTTGTAGCGTTGCTTGTGAGGTGCCAAGTATACTGTAAACATTTTGTAGCGCTTCTTCTGAGGTGCCAGGTATAATCTATACCTTTTGTAGCGTTGCTTGTGAGGTGCCAGGTATACTGTATACATTTTGTAGCGTTGCTTCTGAGGTGCCAGGTATACTGTATACATTTTGTAGCGTTGCTTCTGAGGTGCCAGGTATACTGTATACATTTTGTAGCGTTGCTCCTGAGGTGCCAGGTATAATCTATTCATTTTGTAGCGTTGCTTCTGAGGTGCCAGGTATAATCTATTCATTTTGTAGCGTTGCTTCTGAGGTGCCAGGTATACTGTATACATTTTGTAGCGTTGCTTCTGAGGTGCCAGGTATAATCTATTCATTTTGTAGCGTTGCTTCTGAGGTGCCAGGTATACTGTATACATTTTGTAGCGTTGCTCCTGAGGTGTCAGGTATACTGTATACATTTTGTAGCGCATCTTCTGAGGTGCCAGGTATACTGTATACATTTTGTAGCGTTGCTTCTGAGGTGCCAGGTATAATCTATTCATTTTGTAGCGTTGCTTCTGAGGTGCCAGGTATACTGTATACATTTTGTAGCGTTGCTCCTGAGGTGTCAGGTATACTGTATACATTTTGTAGCGCTTCTTCTGAGGTGCCAGGTATAATCTATACCTTTTGTAGCGTTGCTTCTGAGGTGCCAGATATACTGTATACATTTTGTAGCGTTGCTCCTGAGGTGTCAGGTATACTGTATACATTTTGTAGCGTTGCTTCTGAGGTGCCAGGTATAATCTATTCATTTTGTAACGTTGCTTCTGAGGTGCCAGGTATAATCTATTCATTTTGTAGCGTTGCTTCTGAGGTGCCAGGTATAATCTATTCATTTTGTAGCGTTGCTTCTGAGGTGCCAGGTATACTGTATACATTTTGTAGCGTTGCTTCTGAGGTGCCAGGTATAATCTATTCATTTTGTAGCGTTGCTTCTGAGGTGCCAGGTATACTGTATACATTTTGTAGCGTTGCTTCTGAGGTGCCAGGTATAATCTATTCATTTTGTAGCGTTGCTTCTGAGGTGCCAGGTATACTGTATACATTTTGTAGCGTTGCTTCTGAGGTGCCAGGTATACTGTATACATTTTGTAGCGTTGCTTCTGAGGTGCCAGGTATACTGTATACATTTTGTAGCGTTGCTTCTGAGGTGCCAGGTATAATCTATTCATTTTGTAGCGTTGCTTCTGAGGTGCCAGGTATACTGTATACATTTTGTAGCGTTGCTTCTGAGGTGCCAGGTATACTGTATACATTTTGTAGCGTTGCTCCTGAGGTGTCAGGTATACTGTATACATTTTGTAGCGCTTCTTCTGAGGTGCCAGGTATAATCTATTCATTTTGTAGCGTTGCTTCTGAGGTGCCAGGTATACTGTATACATTTTGTAGCGTTGCTTCTGAGGTGCCAGGTATAATCTATTCATTTTGTAGCGTTGCTTCTGAGGTGCCAGGTATACTGTATACATTTTGTAGCGTTGCTTCTGAGGTGCCAGATATACTGTATACATTTTGTAGCGTTGCTCCTGAGGTGTCAGGTATACTGTATACATTTTGTAGCGCTTCTTCTGAGGTGCCAGGTATAATCTATTCATTTTGTAGCGTTGCTTCTGAGGTGCCAGGTATACTGTATACATTTTGTAGCGTTGCTTCTGAGGTGCCAGGTATAATCTATTCATTTTGTAGCGTTGCTTCTGAGGTGCCAGGTATACTGTATACATTTTGTAGCGTTGCTTCTGAGGTGCCAGGTATACTGTATACATTTTGTAGCGTTGCTTCTGAGGTGCCAGGTATAATCTATTCATTTTGTAGCGTTGCTTCTGAGGTGCCAGATATACTGTATACATTTTGTAGCGTTGCTGCTGAGGTGTCAGGTATACTGTATACATTTTGTAGCGCTTCTTCTGAGGTGCCAGGTATAATCTATTCATTTTGTAGCGTTGCTTCTGAGGTGCCAGGTATACTGTATACATTTTGTAGCGTTGCTTCTGAGGTGCCAGGTATACTGTATACATTTTGTAGCGCTTCTTCTGAGGTGCCAGGTATAATCTATACCTTTTGTAGCGTTGCTTCTGAGGTGCCAGATATACTGTATACATTTTGTAGCGTTGCTTCTGAGGTGCCAGGTATACTGTATACATTTTGTAGCGTTGCTTCTGAGGTGCCAGGTATACTGTATACATTTTGTAGCGTTGCTTCTGAGGGGCCAGGTATACTGCATACATTTTGTAGCGTTACTCCTGAGGTGTCAGGTATACTGTATACATTTTGTAGCGTTGCTTCTGAGGTGCCATGTATAATCTATTCATTTTGTAGCGTTGCTTCTGAGGTGCCATGTATAATCTATTCATTTTGTAGCGTTGCTTCTGAGGTGCCAGGTATAATCTATTCATTTTGTAGCGTTGCTTCTGAGGTGCCAGGTATAATCTATACCTTTTGTAGCGTTGCTTGTGAGGTGCCAGGTATACTGTATACATTTTGTAGCGTTGCTTCTTAGGTGCCAGGTATACTGTATACATTTTGTAGCGTTGCTTCTGAGGTGCCAGGTAAACTGTATACATTTTGTAGCGTTGCTTCTGAGGTGCCAGGTATACTGTATACATTTTGTAGCGTTGCTCCTGAGGTGTCAGGTATACTGTATACATTTTGTAGCGTTGCTTCTGAGGTGCCATGTATAATCTATTCATTTTGTAGCGTTGCTTCTGAGGTGTCAGGTATACTGTATACATTTTGTAGCGCTTCTTCTGAGGTGCCAGGTATAATCTATACCTTTTGTAGCGTTGCTTCTGAGGTGCCAGATATACTGTATACATTTTGTAGCGTTGCTTCTGAGGTGCCAGGTATACTGTATACATTTTGTAGCGTTGCTTCTGAGGTGCCAGGTATACTGTATACATTTTGTAGCGTTGCTCCTGAGGTGTCAGGTATACTGTATACATTTTGTAGCGTTGCTTCTGAGGTGCCAGGTATACTGTATACATTTTGTAGCGTTGCTTCTGAGGTGCCAGGTATAATCTATACATTTTGTAGCGTTGCTTCTGAGGTGCCATGTATAATCTATACATTTTGTAGCGTTGCTTCTGAAGTGCCAGGTATACTGTATACATTTTGTAGCGTTGCTTCTGAGGTGCCAGGTAAACTGTATACATTTTGTAGCGTTGCTTCTGAGGTGCCAGGTATACTGTATACATTTTGTAGCGTTGCTTCTGAGGTGCCATGTATAATCTATTCATTTTGTAGCGTTGCTTCTGAGGTGCCATGTATAATCTATACATTTTGTAGCGTTGCTTCTGAGGTGCCATGTATAATCTATACATTTTGTAGCGTTGCTTCTGAGGTGCCAGGTATACTGTATACATTTTGTAGCGTTGCTTCTGAGGTGCCAGGTAAACTGTATACATTTTGTAGCGTTGCTTCTGAGGTGCCAGGTATACTGTATACATTTTGTAGCGCTTCTTCTGAGGTGCCAGGTATAATCTATACCTTTTGTAGCGTTGCTTCTGAGGTGCCAGATATACTGTATACATTTTGTAGCGTTGCTTCTGAGGTGCCAGGTATACTGTATACATTTTGTAGCGTTGCTTCTGAGGTGCCATGTATAATCTATTCATTTTGTAGCGTTGCTTCTGAGGTGCCAGGTATACTGTATACATTTTGTAGCGTTGCTTCTGAGGTGGTAGGTATACTGTATACATTTTGTAGCGTTGCTTCTGAGGTGCCAGGTATACTGTATACATTTTGTAGCGTTGCTTCTGAGGTGCCAGGTAAACTGTATACATTTTGTAGCGTTGCTTCTGAGGTGCCAGGTAAACTGTATACATTTTGTAGCGTTGCTTCTGAGGTGCCAGGTATACTGTATACATTTTGTAGCGTTGCTTCTGAGGTGCCAGGTATACTGTATACATTTTGTAGCGTTGCTTCTGAGGTGCCAGGTAAACTGTATACATTTTGTAGCGTTGCTTCTGAGGTGCCAGGTATACTGTATACATTTTGTAGCGTTGCTTCTGAGGTGCCAGGTATACTGTATACATTTTGTAGCGTTGCTTCTGAGGTGCCAGGTATACTGTATACATTTTGTAGCGTTGCTTCTGAGGTGCCAGGTATACTGTATACATTTTGTAGCGTTGCTTCTGAGGTGCCAGGTATACTGTATACATTTTGTAGCGTTGCTTCTGAGGTGCCAGGTATACTGTATACATTTTGTAGCGTTGCTTCTGAGGTGCCAGGTATACTGTATACATTTTGTAGCGTTGCTTCTGAGGTGCCAGGTATACTGTATACATTTTGTAGCGTTGCTTCTGAGGTGCCAGGTATACTGTATACATTTTGTAGCGTTGCTTCTGAGGTGCCAGGTATACTGTATACATTTTGTAGCGTTGCTTCTGAGGTGCCAGGTATACTGTATACATTTTGTAGCGTTGCTTCTGAGGTGCCAGGTATACTGTATACATTTTGTAGCGTTGCTTCTGAGGTGCCAGGTATACTGTATACATTTTGTAGCGTTGCTTCTGAGGTGCCAGGTATACTGTATACATTTTGTAGCGTTGCTTCTGAGGTGCCAGGTATCCTGTATACATTTTGTAGCGTTGCTTCTGAGGTGCCAGGTATACTGTATACATTTTGTAGCGTTGCTTCTGAGGTGCCAGGTATACTGTATACATTTTGTAGCGTTGCTTCTGAGGTGCCAGGTATACTGTATACATTTTGTAGCGTTGCTTCTGAGGTGCCAGGTATACTGTATACATTTTGTAGCGTTGCTTCTGAGGTGCCAGGTATACTGTATACATTTTGTAGCGTTGCTTCTGAGGTGCCAGGTATACTGTATACATTTTGTAGCGTTGCTTCTGAGGTGCCAGGTATACTGTATACATTTTGTAGCGTTGCTTCTGAGGTGCCAGGTATACTGTATACATTTTGTAGCGTTGCTTCTGAGGTGCCAGGTATACTGTATACATTTTGTAGCGTTGCTTCTGAGGTGCCAGGTATAATCTATACATTTTGTAGCGTTGCTTCTGAGGTGCCATGTATAATCTATACATTTTGTAGCGTTGCTTCTGAAGTGCCAGGTATACTGTATACATTTTGTAGCGTTGCTTCTGAGGTGCCAGGTAAACTGTATACATTTTGTAGCGTTGCTTCTGAGGTGCCAGGTATACTGTATACATTTTGTAGCGTTGCTTCTGAGGTGCCATGTATAATCTATTCATTTTGTAGCGTTGCTTCTGAGGTGCCATGTATAATCTATACATTTTGTAGCGTTGCTTCTGAGGTGCCATGTATAATCTATACATTTTGTAGCGTTGCTTCTGAGGTGCCAGGTATACTGTATACATTTTGTAGCGTTGCTTCTGAGGTGCCAGGTAAACTGTATACATTTTGTAGCGTTGCTTCTGAGGTGCCAGGTATACTGTATACATTTTGTAGCGCTTCTTCTGAGGTGCCAGGTATAATCTATACCTTTTGTAGCGTTGCTTCTGAGGTGCCAGATATACTGTATACATTTTGTAGCGTTGCTTCTGAGGTGCCAGGTATACTGTATACATTTTGTAGCGTTGCTTCTGAGGTGCCATGTATAATCTATTCATTTTGTAGCGTTGCTTCTGAGGTGCCAGGTATACTGTATACATTTTGTAGCGTTGCTTCTGAGGTGGTAGGTATACTGTATACATTTTGTAGCGTTGCTTCTGAGGTGCCAGGTATACTGTATACATTTTGTAGCGTTGCTTCTGAGGTGCCAGGTAAACTGTATACATTTTGTAGCGTTGCTTCTGAGGTGCCAGGTAAACTGTATACATTTTGTAGCGTTGCTTCTGAGGTGCCAGGTATACTGTATACATTTTGTAGCGTTGCTTCTGAGGTGCCAGGTATACTGTATACATTTTGTAGCGTTGCTTCTGAGGTGCCAGGTAAACTGTATACATTTTGTAGCGTTGCTTCTGAGGTGCCAGGTATACTGTATACATTTTGTAGCGTTGCTTCTGAGGTGCCAGGTATACTGTATACATTTTGTAGCGTTGCTTCTGAGGTGCCAGGTATACTGTATACATTTTGTAGCGTTGCTTCTGAGGTGCCAGGTATACTGTATACATTTTGTAGCGTTGCTTCTGAGGTGCCAGGTATACTGTATACATTTTGTAGCGTTGCTTCTGAGGTGCCAGGTATACTGTATACATTTTGTAGCGTTGCTTCTGAGGTGCCAGGTATACTGTATACATTTTGTAGCGTTGCTTCTGAGGTGCCAGGTATACTGTATACATTTTGTAGCGTTGCTTCTGAGGTGCCAGGTATACTGTATACATTTTGTAGCGTTGCTTCTGAGGTGCCAGGTATACTGTATACATTTTGTAGCGTTGCTTCTGAGGTGCCAGGTATACTGTATACATTTTGTAGCGTTGCTTCTGAGGTGCCAGGTATACTGTATACATTTTGTAGCGTTGCTTCTGAGGTGCCAGGTATACTGTATACATTTTGTAGCGTTGCTTCTGAGGTGCCAGGTATACTGTATACATTTTGTAGCGTTGCTTCTGAGGTGCCAGGTATACTGTATACATTTTGTAGCGTTGCTTCTGAGGTGCCAGGTATACTGTATACATTTTGTAGCGTTGCTTCTGAGGTGCCAGGTATACTGTATACATTTTGTAGCGTTGCTTCTGAGGTGCCAGGTATACTGTATACATTTTGTAGCGTTGCTTCTGAGGTGCCAGGTATACTGTATACATTTTGTAGCGTTGCTTCTGAGGTGCCAGGTATACTGTATACATTTTGTAGCGTTGCTTCTGAGGTGCCAGGTATACTGTATACATTTTGTAGCGTTGCTTCTGAGGTGCCAGGTATACTGTATACATTTTGTAGCGTTGCTTCTGAGGTGCCAGGTATACTGTATACATTTTGTAGCGTTGCTTCTGAGGTGCCAGGTATACTGTATACATTTTGTAGCGTTGCTTCTGAGGTGCCAGGTATACTGTATACATTTTGTAGCGTTGCTTCTGAGGTGCCAGGTATACTGTATACATTTTGTAGCGTTGCTTCTGAGGTGCCAGGTATACTGTATACATTTTGTAGCGTTGCTTCTGAGGTGGTAGGTATACTGTATACATTTTGTAGCGTTGCTTCTGAGGTGCCAGGTATACTGTATACATTTTGTAGCGTTGCTTCTGAGGTGCCAGGTAAACTGTATACATTTTGTAGCGTTGCTTCTGAGGTGCCAGGTATACTGTATACATTTTGTAGCGTTGCTTCTGAGGTGCCAGGTATACTGTATACATTTTGTAGCGTTGCTTCTGAGGTGCCAGGTAAACTGTATACATTTTGTAGCGTTGCTTCTGAGGTGCCAGGTATACTGTATACATTTTGTAGCGTTGCTTCTGAGGTGGTAGGTATACTGTATACATTTTGTAGCGTTGCTTCTGAGGTACCAGGTATAATCTATACATTTTGTAGCGTTGCTTCTGAGGTGCCAGGTATACTGTATACATTTTGTAGCGTTGCTTCTGAGGTGCCAGGTATACTGTATACATTTTGTAGCGTTGCTTCTGAGGTGCCAGGTAAACTGTATACATTTTGTAGCGTTGCTTCTGAGGTGCCAGGTATACTGTATACATTTTGTAGCGTTGCTTCTGAGGTGCCAGGTATACTGTATACATTTTGTAGCGTTGCTTCTGAGGTGCCAGGTATACTGTATACATTTTGTAGCGTTGCTTCTGAGGTGCCAGGTATACTGTATACATTTTGTAGCGTTGCTTCTGAGGTGCCAGGTATACTGTATGCATTTTGTAGCGTTGCTTCTGAGGTGGTAGGTATACTGTATACATTTTGTAGCGTTGCTTCTGAGGTACCAGGTATAATCTATACATTTTGTAGCGTTGCTTCTGAGGTGCCAGGTATACTGTATACATTTTGTAGCGTTGCTTCTGAGGTGCCAGGTATACTGTATACATTTTGTAGCGTTGCTTCTGAGGTGCCAGGTAAACTGTATACATTTTGTAGCGTTGCTTCTGAGGTGCCAGGTATACTGTATACATTTTGTAGCGTTGCTTCTGAGGTGCCAGGTATACTGTATACATTTTGTAGCGTTGCTTCTGAGGTGCCAGGTATACTGTATACATTTTGTAGCGTTGCTTCTGAGGTGCCAGGTAAACTGTATACATTTTGTAGCGTTGCTTCTGAGGTGCCAGGTATACTGTATACATTTTGTAGCATTGCTTCTGAGGGGCCATGTATACTGTATACATTTTGTAGCGTTGCTCCTGAGGTGTCAGGTAGACTGTATACATTTTGTAGCGCTTCTTCTGAGGTACCAGGTATAATCTATACATTTTGTAGCGTTGCTTCTGAGGTGCCAGGTATACTGTATACATTTTGTAGCGTTGCTTCTGAGGTGGTAGGTATACTGTATACATTTTGTAGTGTTGCTTCTGAGGTGGCAGGTATACTGTATACATTTTGTAGTGTTGCTTCTGAGGTGGCAGGTAAACTGTATACATTTTGTAGTGTTGCTTCTGAGGTGGCAGGTAAACTGTATACATTTTGTAGTGTTGCTTCTGAGGTGGCAGGTAAACTGTATACATTTTGTAGTGTTGCTTCTGAGGTGGCAGGTAAACTGTATACATTTTGTAGTGTTGCTTCTGAGGTGGCAGGTAAACTGTATACATTTTGTAGTGTTGCTTCTGAGGTGCCAGGTATACTGTATACATTTTGTAGCGTTGCTTCTGAGGTGGTAGGTATACTGTATACATTTTGTAGTGTTGCTTCTGAGGTGGCAGGTATACTGTATACATTTTGTAGTGTTGCTTCTGAGGTGGCAGGTATACTGTATACATTTTGTAGTGTTGCTTCTGAGGTGCCAGGTATACTGTATACATTTTGTAGTGTTGCTTCTGAGGTGGCAGGTAAACTGTATACATTTTGTAGCGTTGCTTCTGAGGTGGCAGGTAAACTGTATACATTTTGTAGTGTTGCTTCTGAGGTGCCAGGTATACTGTATACATTTTGTAGTGTTGCTTCTGAGGTGGCAGGTAAACTGTATACATTTTGTAGCATTGCTTCTGAGGTGGCAGGTATACTGTATACATTTTGTAGTGTTGCTTCTGAGGTGCCAGGTATACTGTATACATTTTGTAGTGTTGCTTCTGAGGTGCCAGGTAAACTGTATACATTTTGTAGCGTTGCTTCTGAGGTGCCAGGTAAACTGTATACATTTTGTAGCGTTGCTTCTGAGGTGGCAGGTAAACTGTATACATTTTGTAGCGTTGCTTCTGAGGTGGCAGGTAAACTGTATACATTTTGTAGTGTTGCTTCTGAGGTGGCAGGTAAACTGTATACATTTTGTAGCGTTGCTTCTGAGGTGGCAGGTAAACTGTATACATTTTGTAGTGTTGCTTCTGAGGTGGCAGGTAAACTGTATACATTTTGTAGTGTTGCTTCTGAGGTGGCAGGTAAACTGTATACATTTTGTAGTGTTGCTTCTGAGGTGGCAGGTAAACTGTATACCTTTTGTAGCGTTGCTTCTGAGGTGGCAGGTAAACTGTATACATTTTGTAGCGTTGCTTCTGAGGTGGCAGGTAAACTGTATACATTTTGTAGTGTTGCTTCTGAGGTGGCAGGTAAACTGTATACATTTTGTAGCGTTGCTTCTGAGGTGGCAGGTAAACTGTATACATTTTGTAGTGTTGCTTCTGAGGTGGCAGGTAAACTGTATACATTTTGTAGCGTTGCTTCTGAGGTGGCAGGTAAACTGTATACATTTTGTAGCGTTGCTTCTGAGGTGGCAGGTAAACTGTATACATTTTGTAGCGTTGCTTCTGAGGTGGCAGGTAAACTGTATACATTTTGTAGTGTTGCTTCTGAGGTGGCAGGTAAACTGTATACATTTTGTAGTGTTGCTTCTGAGGTGGCAGGTAAACTGTATACATTTTGTAGTGTTGCTTCTGAGGTGGCAGGTAAACTGTATACATTTTGTAGTGTTGCTTCTGAGGTGGCAGGTAAACTGTATACATTTTGTAGCGTTGCTTCTGAGGTGCCAGGTATACTGTATACATTTTGTAGCATTGCTTCTGAGGGGCCATGTATACTGTATACATTTTGTAGCGTTGCTCCTGAGGTGTCAGGTATACTGTATACATTTTGTAGCGCTTCTTCTGAGGTACCAGGTATAATCTATACATTTTGTAGCGTTGCTCCTGAGGTGCCAGGTATACTGTATACATTTTGTAGCGGTGCTTCTGAGGTGGTAGGTATACTGTATACATTTTGTAGTGTTGCTTCTGAGGTGGCAGGTAAACTGTATACATTTTGTAGTGTTGCTTCTGAGGTGGTAGGTATACTGTATACATTTTGTAGTGTTGCTTCTGAGGTGGTAGGTATACTGTATACATTTTGTAGTGTTGCTTCTGAGGTGGTAGGTATACTGTATACATTTTGTAGTGTTGCTTCTGAGGTGGTAGGTATACTGTATACATTTTGTAGTGTTGCTTCTGAGGTGGCAGGTAAACTGTATACATTTTGTAGCGTTGCTTCTGAGGTGGCAGGTAAACTGTATACATTTTGTAGTGTTGCTTCTGAGGTGGCAGGTAAACTGTATACATTTTGTAGCGTTGCTTCTGAGGTGGTAGGTATACTGTATACATTTTGTAGTGTTGCTTCTGAGGTGGCAGGTAAACTGTATACATTTTGTAGCGTTGCTTCTGAGGTGGTAGGTATACTGTATACATTTTGTAGTGTTGCTTCTGAGGTGGCAGGTAAACTGTATACATTTTGTAGCGTTGCTTCTGAGGTGGTAGGTATACTGTATACATTTTGTAGTGTTGCTTCTGAGGTGGCAGGTAAACTGTATACATTTTGTAGTGTTGCTTCTGAGGTGGCAGGTAAACTGTATACATTTTGTAGTGTTGCTTCTGAGGTGGCAGGTAAACTGTATACATTTTGTAGTGTTGCTTCTGAGGTGGCAGGTATACTGTATACATTTTGTAGTGTTGCTTCTGAGGTGGCAGGTAAACTGTATACATTTTGTAGCGTTGCTTCTGAGGTGGTAGGTATACTGTTAACATTTTGTAGTGTTGCTTCTGAGGTGGCAGGTAAACTGTATACATTTTGTAGCGTTGCTTCTGAGGTGGCAGGTAAACTGTATACATTTTGTAGTGTTGCTTCTGAGGTGGCAGGTAAACTGTATACATTTTGTAGTGTTGCTTCTGAGGTGGCAGGTATACTGTATACATTTTGTAGTGTTGCTTCTGAGGTGGCAGGTAAACTGTATACATTTTGTAGTGTTGCTTCTGAGGTGGCAGGTATACTGTATACATTTTGTAGTGTTGCTTCTGAGGTGGCAGGTAAACTGTATACATTTTGTAGCGTTGCTTCTGAGGTGGCAGGTAAACTGTATACATTTTGTAGTGTTGCTTCTGAGGTGGCAGGTAAACTGTATACATTTTGTAGCGTTGCTTCTGAGGTGGCAGGTAAACTGTATACATTTTGTAGTGTTGCTTCTGAGGTGGCAGGTAAACTGTATACATTTTGTAGCGTTGCTTCTGAGGTGGCAGGTAAACTGTATACATTTTGTAGTGTTGCTTCTGAGGTGGCAGGTAAACTGTATACATTTTGTAGCGTTGCTTCTGAGGTGGCAGGTAAACTGTATACATTTTGTAGTGTTGCTTCTGAGGTGGCAGGTAAACTGTATACATTTTGTAGCGTTGCTTCTGAGGTGGCAGGTAAACTGTATACATTTTGTAGTGTTGCTTCTGAGGTGGCAGGTAAACTGTATACATTTTGTAGCGTTGCTTCTGAGGTGGCAGGTAAACTGTATACATTTTGTAGCGTTGCTTCTGAGGTGGCAGGTAAACTGTATACATTTTGTAGCGTTGCTTCTGAGGTGGCAGGTAAACTGTATACATTTTGTAGCGTTGCTTCTGAGGTGGCAGGTAAACTGTATACATTTTGTAGTGTTGCTTCTGAGGTGGCAGGTAAACTGTATACATTTTGTAGCGTTGCTTCTGAGGTGGCAGGTAAACTGTATACATTTTGTAGTGTTGCTTCTGAGGTGGCAGGTAAACTGTATACATTTTGTAGCGTTGCTTCTGAGGTGGCAGGTAAACTGTATACATTTTGTAGTGTTGCTTCTGAGGTGGCAGGTAAACTGTATACATTTTGTAGCGTTGCTTCTGAGGTGGCAGGTAAACTGTATACATTTTGTAGTGTTGCTTCTGAGGTGGCAGGTAAACTGTATACATTTTGTAGCGTTGCTTCTGAGGTGGCAGGTAAACTGTATACATTTTGTAGCGTTGCTTCTGAGGTGGCAGGTAAACTGTATACATTTTGTAGCGTTGCTTCTGAGGTGGCAGGTAAACTGTATACATTTTGTAGCGTTGCTTCTGAGGTGGCAGGTAAACTGTATACATTTTGTAGCGTTGCTTCTGAGGTGGCAGGTAAACTGTATACATTTTGTAGCGTTGCTTCTGAGGTGGCAGGTAAACTGTATACATTTTGTAGCGTTGCTTCTGAGGTGCCAGGTAAACTGTATACATTTTGTAGCGTTGCTTCTGAGGTGCCAGGTAAACTGTATACATTTTGTAGCGTTGCTTCTGAGGTGCCAGGTAAACTGTATACATTTTGTAGCGTTGCTTCTGAGGTGCCAGGTAAACTGTATACATTTTGTAGCGTTGCTTCTGAGGTGCCAGGTAAACTGTATACATTTTGTAGCGTTGCTTCTGAGGTGGCAGGTAAACTGTATACATTTTGTAGCGTTGCTTCTGAGGTGCCAGGTAAACTGTATACATTTTGTAGCGTTGCTTCTGAGGTGGCAGGTAAACTGTATACATTTTGTAGCGTTGCTTCTGAGGTGCCAGGTAAACTGTATACATTTTGTAGCGTTGCTTCTGAGGTGGCAGGTAAACTGTATACATTTTGTAGCGTTGCTTCTGAGGTGCCAGGTAAACTGTATACATTTTGTAGCGTTGCTTCTGAGGTGGCAGGTAAACTGTATACATTTTGTAGCGTTGCTTCTGAGGTGCCAGGTAAACTGTATACATTTTGTAGCGTTGCTTCTGAGGTGGCAGGTAAACTGTATACATTTTGTAGCGTTGCTTCTGAGGTGTCAGGTATACTGTATACATTTTGTAGCGTTGCTTCTGAGGTACCAGGTATAACTGTATACATTTTGTAGCGTTGCTTCTGAGGTGCCAGGTATACTGTATACATTTTGTAGCGTTGCTTCTGAGGTGGTAGGTAAACTGTATACATTTTGTAGTGTTGCTTCTGAGGTGGCAGGTATACTGTATACATTTTGTAGCGTTGCTTCTGAGGTGGCAGGTAAACTGTATACATTTTGTAGTGTTGCTTCTGAGGTGGTAGGTATACTGTATACATTTTGTAGTGTTGCTTCTGAGGTGCCAGGTATACTGTATACATTTTGTAGTGTTGCTTCTGAGGTGGCAGGTAAACTGTATACATTTTGTAGTGTTGCTTCTGAGGTGCCAGGTATACTGTATACATTTTGTAGCGTTGCTTCTGAGGTGGTAGGTATACTGTATACATTTTGTAGTGTTGCTTCTGAGGTGGCAGGTAAACTGTATACATTTTGTAGTGTTGCTTCTGAGGTGGCAGGTAAACTGTATACATTTTGTAGCGTTGCTTCTGAGGTGCCAGGTATACTGTATACATTTTGTAGCGTTGCTTCTGAGGTGGCAGGTAAACTGTATACATTTTGTAGCGTTGCTTCTGAGGTGCCCGGTATACTGTATACATTTTGTAGCATTGCTTCTGAGGTGGCCAGGTATACTGTATACATTTTGTAGCGTTGCTTCTGAGGTGGCAGGTATACTGTATACATTTTGTAGCGTTGCTTCTGAGGTGCCAGGTATACTGTATACATTTTGTAGTGTTGCTTCTGAGGTGGCAGGTAAACTGTATACATTTTGTAGTGTTGCTTCTGAGGTGCCAGGTAAACTGTATACATTTTGTAGCGTTGCTTCTGAGGTGGTAGGTATACTGTATACATTTTGTAGCGTTGCTTCTGAGGTGCAGGTATACTGTATACATTTTGTAGTGTTGCTTCTGAGGTGGCAGGTAAACTGTATACATTTTGTAGTGTTGCTTCTGAGGTGGCAGGTAAACTGTATACATTTTGTAGTGTTGCTTCTGAGGTGGCAGGTATACTGTATACATTTTGTAGTGTTGCTTCTGAGGTGGCAGGTAAACTGTATACATTTTGTAGTGTTGCTTCTGAGGTGCCAGGTATACTGTATACATTTTGTAGCGTTGCTTCTGAGGTGGTAGGTAAACTGTATACATTTTGTAGCGTTGCTTCTGAGGTGCCAGGTATACTGTATACATTTTGTAGTGTTGCTTCTGAGGTGGCAGGTAAACTGTATACATTTTGTAGTGTTGCTTCTGAGGTGGCAGGTAAACTGTATACATTTTGTAGTGTTGCTTCTGAGGTGGCAGGTATACTGTATACATTTTGTAGTGTTGCTTCTGAGGTGGCAGGTAAACTGTATACATTTTGTAGTGTTGCTTCTGAGGTGCCAGGTATACTGTATACATTTTGTAGCGTTGCTTCTGAGGTGGTAGGTATACTGTATACATTTTGTAGCGTTGCTTCTGAGGTGCCAGGTATACTGTATACATTTTGTAGCGTTGCTTCTGAGGTGCCAGGTATACTGTATACATTTTGTAGCGTTGCTTCTGAGGTGCCAGGTATACTGTATACATTTTGTAGTTTGCTTCTGAGGGGCCAGGTATACTGTATACATTTTGTAGCGTTGCTTCTGAGGTGTCAGGTATACTGTATACATTTTGTAGCGTTGCTTCTGAGGTGCCAGGTATACTGTATACATTTTGTAGTGTTGCTTCTGAGGTGGCAGGTAAACTGTATACATTTTGTAGTGTTGCTTCTGAGGTGCCAGGTATACTGTATACATTTTGTAGCGTTGCTTCTGAGGTGGTAGGTATACTGTATACATTTTGTAGTGTTGCTTCTGAGGTGGCAGGTAAACTGTATACATTTTGTAGTGTTGCTTCTGAGGTGGCAGGTAAACTGTATACATTTTGTAGCCTTGCTTCTGAGGTGCCAGGTATACTGTATACATTTTGTAGCATTGCTTCTGAGGGGTCAGGTATACTGTATACATTTTGTAGCGTTGCTTCTGAGGTGCCAGGTATACTGTATACATTTTGTAGCGTTGCTTCTGAGGTGGTAGGTATACTGTATACATTTTGTAGTGTTGCTTCTGAGGTGGCAGGTAAACTGTATACATTTTGTAGTGTTGCTTCTGAGGTGCCAGGTATACTGTATACATTTTGTAGCGTTGCTTCTGAGGTGGTAGGTATACTGTATACATTTTGTAGTGTTGCTTCTGAGGTGGCAGGTAAACTGTATACATTTTGTAGTGTTGCTTCTGAGGTGCCAGGTATACTGTATACATTTTGTAGCGTTGCTTCTGAGGTGGTAGGTATACTGTATACATTTTGTAGTGTTGCTTCTGAGGTGGCAGGTAAACTGTATACATTTTGTAGCGTTGCTTCTGAGGTGTCAGGTATACTGTATACATTTTGTAGCGTTGCTTCTGAGGTACCAGGTATAATCTGTATACATTTTGTAGCGTTGCTTCTGAGGTGGTAGGTATACTGTATACATTTTGTAGTGTTGCTTCTGAGGTGGCAGGTAAACTGTATACATTTTGTAGTGTTGCTTCTGAGGTGCCAGGTATACTGTATACATTTTGTAGCGTTGCTTCTGAGGTGGTAGGTATACTGTATACATTTTGTAGTGTTGCTTCTGAGGTGGCAGGTAAACTGTATACATTTTGTAGTGTTGCTTCTGAGGTGCCAGGTATACTGTATACATTTTGTAGCGTTGCTTCTGAGGTGGCAGGTAAACTGTATACATTTTGTAGTGTTGCTTCTGAGGTGGCAGGTAAACTGTATACATTTTGTAGCGTTGCTTCTGAGGTGGTAGGTAAACTGTATACATTTTGTAGCGTTGCTTCTGAGGTGCCAGGTAAACTGTATACATTTTGTAGCATTGCTTCTGAGGGGCCATGTATACTGTATACATTTTGTAGCGTTGCTCCTGAGGTGTCAGGTATACTGTATACATTTTGTAGCGCTTCTTCTGAGGTGCCAGGTATAATCTATACCTTTTGTAGCGTTGCTTCTGAGGTGCCAGGTATACTGTATACATTTTGTAGCGTTGCTTCTGAGGTGGTAGGTATACTGTATACATTTTGTAGTGTTGCTTCTGAGGTGGCAGGTAAACTGTATACATTTTGTAGTGTTGCTTCTGAGGTGCCAGGTATACTGTATACATTTTGTAGCGTTGCTTCTGAGGTGGTAGGTATACTGTATACATTTTGTAGTGTTGCTTCTGAGGTGGCAGGTAAACTGTATACATTTTGTAGCGTTGCTTCTGAGGTGCCAGGTATACTGTATACATTTTGTAGCGTTGCTTCTGAGGTGGTAGGTAAACTGCATACATTTTGTAGTGTTGCTTCTGAGGTGGCAGGTAAACTGTATACATTTTGTAGTGTTGCTTCTGAGGTGGCAGGTAAACTGTATACATTTTGTAGCGTTGCTTCTGAGGTGCCAGGTATACTGTATACATTTTGTAGCGTTGCTTCTGAGGTGGCAGGTAAACTGTATACATTTTGTAGCGTTGCTTCTGAGGTGTCAGGTATACTGTATACATTTTGTAGCGTTGCTTCTGAGGTGGCAGGTATACTGTATACATTTTGTAGCGTTGCTTCTGAGGTGCCAGGTATACTGTATACATTTTGTAGCGTTGCTTCTGAGGTGGCAGGTAAACTGTATACATTTTGTAGCGTTGCTTCTGAGGTGCCAGGTATACTGTATACATTTTGTAGCGTTGCTTCTGAGGTGGCAGGTAAACTGTATACATTTTGTAGCGTTGCTTCTGAGGTGTCAGGTATACTGTATACATTTTGTAGCGTTGCTTCTGAGGTGCCAGGTATACTGTATACATTTTGTAGCGTTGCTTCTGAGGTGGCAGGTAAACTGTATACATTTTGTAGCGTTGCTTCTGAGGTGCCAGGTATACTGTATACATTTTGTAGCGTTGCTTCTGAGGTGTCAGGTATACTGTATACATTTTGTAGAGTTGCTTCTGAGGTGTCAGGTATACTGTATACATTTTGTAGCGTTGCTTCTGAGGTACCAGGTATAATCTATACATTTTGTAGCGTTGCTTCTGAGGTGGTAGGTATACTGTATACATTTTGTAGTGTTGCTTCTGAGGTGCCAGGTATACTGTATACATTTTGTAGCGTTGCTTCTGAGGTGGCAGGTAAACTGTATACATTTTGTAGCGTTGCTTCTGAGGTGCCAGGTATACTGTATACATTTTGTAGCGTTGCTTCTGAGGTGTCAGGTATACTGTATACATTTTGTAGTGTTGCTTCTGAGGTGTCAGGTATACTGTATACATTTTGTAGCGTTGCTTCTGAGGTGTCAGGTATACTGTATACATTTTGTAGCGTTGCTTCTGAGGTGGCAGGTAAACTGTATACATTTTGTAGCGTTGCTTCTGAGGTGCCAGGTATACTGTATACATTTTGTAGCGTTGCTTCTGAGGTGTCAGGTATACTGTATACATTTTGTAGCGTTGCTTCTGAGGTGTCAGGTATACTGTATACATTTTGTAGCGTTGCTTCTGAGGTGCCAGGTATACTGTATACATTTTGTAGCGTTGCTTCTGAGGTGGCAGGTAAACTGTATACATTTTGTAGCGTTGCTTCTGAGGTGCCAGGTATACTGTATACATTTTGTAGCGTTGCTTCTGAGGTGTCAGGTATACTGTATACATTTTGTAGTGTTGCTTCTGAGGTGTCAGGTATACTGTATACATTTTGTAGCGTTGCTTCTGAGGTACCAGGTATAATCTATACATTTTGTAGCGTTGCTTCTGAGGTGGTAGGTATACTGTATACATTTTGTAGCGTTGCTTCTGAGGTACCAGGTATAATCTATACATTTTGTAGCGTTGCTTCTGAGGTGTCAGGTATACTGTATACATTTTGTAGCGTTGCTTCTGAGGTGCCAGGTATACTGTATACATTTTGTAGCGTTGCTTCTGAGGTGGCAGGTAAACTGTATACATTTTGTAGCGTTGCTTCTGAGGTGCCAGGTATACTGTATACATTTTGTAGCGTTGCTTCTGAGGTGCCAGGTAAACTGTATACATTTTGTAGTGTTGCTTCTGAGGTGCCAGGTATACTGTATACATTTTGTAGCGTTGCTTCTGAGGTGGCAGGTAAACTGTATACATTTTGTAGCGTTGCTTCTGAGGTGCCAGGTATACTGTATACATTTTGTAGCGTTGCTTCTGAGGTGTCAGGTATACTGTATACATTTTGTAGTGTTGCTTCTGAGGTGTCAGGTAAACTGTATACATTTTGTAGTGTTGCTTCTGAGGTGTCAGGTAAACTGTATACATTTTGTAGCGTTGCTTCTGAGGTGTCAGGTAAACTGTATACATTTTGTAGCGTTGCTTCTGAGGTGTCAGGTATACTGTATACATTTTGTAGTGTTGCTTCTGAGGTGTCAGGTATACTGTATACATTTTGTAGCGTTGCTTCTGAGGTGCCAGGTATACTGTATACATTTTGTAGCGTTGCTTCTGAGGTGCCAGGTATAATCTATTCATTTTGTAGCATTGCTTCTGAGGTGGTAGGTATACTGTATACATTTTGTAGCGTTGCTTCTGAGGTGCCAGGTATATACTGTATACATTTTGTAGCGTTGCTTCTGAGGTGTCAGGTATACTGTATACATTTTGTAGCGTTGCTTCTGAGGTGCCAGGTATAATCTATTCATTTTGTAGCATTGCTTCTGAGGAGCCATGTATACTGTATACCTTTTGTAGCGTTGCTCCTGAGGTGTCAGGTATACTGTATACATTTTGTAGCGCTTCTTCTGAGGTACCAGGTATAATCTATACATTTTGTAGCGTTGCTTCTGAGGTGGTAGGTATACTGTATACATTTTGTAGTGTTGCTTCTGAGGTGGCAGGTATACTGTACACATGACTTTGTGCAATTCATTCTTCCAGCCTTGCTGTCCAACTTCTTCGACTTAACAGTGCTCCCGTTTCAATTTTTAATTCAAGACCAAAATCTTTCCTGCACAGTCATTAAGAATTTTGAAGTGTAACTCAATTCTCCCGTTGAATTACTTTAATGATATATTGCTAGAGGAACTTTCAAAGCTTCAATCATCCCCGGCGACCTCTTTCCCATCCACGCCTGCCCCGCTTCCCACTAGGTCATTCCAACCCAAGGAAATCAATGGTTCTATTAGTCAGCACCAGTATTGGCGTCTTATTCTAATTAACGCTAACAGTCAATCGAAGGGTTGTGCTTCACATTCTCACTATCTCATTCTGCTGAAGAGCGCCAGGTCTGGACCGGTCCAATCATGAACTGTTTGGCTCAATAATGTCAGCTGTATCAAGAACCGAATATGGAATAATTGTTTCTTTTCTCATTCTAATCTTTTTTTTTTTTTTTTTTTTTGAACGATTCACTTCTCCGAAAAGGCAATACGCGTTAACAGAAAGGCCATCTTCTACCCTCATCCTTAATTTAAACAAGTAATTTGATATTCTTTGTAGTCTCTAGCTGTTTGCTTATTATGAAAACATCAATGTAAGCATATTGCATATACTACTTTCTCTCCAGTAGATCTTGAAGTTTTTAATTGTATGATATATATATATATATATATATATATATATATATATATATATATATATATATATATATACACATATACATATATAAGTGTGTGTGTGTGTTTGTGTGTGAGAGAGGATGTGTGTTTTCACTGGATATTAACTCTCTCTCTCTCTCTCTCTCTCTCTCTCTCTCTCTCTCTCTCTCTCTCTCTCTCTCTCTCTATGCTAATTCCAGACCTAATCTGTAACAGTAGATACTTGATGGGCATCATAATGAAAGACCAAAGATAGAAGCTGGCACTAATGACCCATTTCTAATCTCCTTAAATGACTCAACTCTCCCAAAAAGGCGTTTTCAGGTCCCTGACCAGTTAAAAGAATCGATCAAATGTGACGCTGTCAATCAGTGAACGGGATTCATCAATTTATGTACACTAAATACGCTAACATATCAGCAATAATCAAATCAATCTAAAAAAAAGACGAAGACCATATTAGCATCGTTAATCTTCTGGGATCCAGGACACTCAATTTCAAATTACAGAAAGAGGCTGTCGTTTCTCTATCACGAACAGAAAGAGGTTCTTGTCTCTAAATCCCGAACAGAAAAAGGCTCCCGTTTCTTTATCATGATAAGCAAGAGGTTGTTTCTTTTTCTTTACCACGAACAGCAAGAGGTTCTTGTCTCCATATCCCGAACAGAAAAAGGCTGCTGTTTCTTCATCATGATAAGCAAGAGGTTCTTGTCTCCATATCCCGAACAGAAAAAGGCTGCCGTTTCTTTATCATGATAAGCAAGAGGTTGTTTCTTTATCACGAACAGCAAAAAGTTATCATTTCTTTATCATAACATCAAGAGATTGTCGTTTCTATATCTCAAATAGCAAAAGGCTGCCGTTTCTTCATCATGATAAGCAAGAGGTTTCTTTTTCTTTACCACGAACAGCAAGAGGTTCTTGTCTCCATATCCCGAACAGAAAAAGGCTGCCGTTTCTTTAACAAGATAAGTAAGAGGTTGTTTCTTTATCACGAACAGCAAAAGGTTATCATCTCTTTATCATAACATCAAGAGATTGTCGTTTCTATATCCCGAACAGCAAAAAGGCTGTCGTTTCTTTATCATGATTAGTAAAAGGTTGTTTCTTTATCACGAACAGAAAAAGACTATATTTCTTTATCACGAACAGAAAAAGGCTATCATTTCTTTACTACCAACAGCAAGAAGTTGTCGTTTCTATATCCCGAACAGCAAAAGGCTGCCGTTTCTTTATCACCAACAGCAAATGGCTATCATTTCTTTACCACGAACAGCAAATGGCTATCATTTCTATACCACGAACAGCAAATGGCTATCATTTCTTTACCAAGAACAGCAAAAGGCTATCATTTCTTTATCACGAACAGAAAAAGGCTATCGTTTCTTTACTACGAACAACAAGAGGTTGTCGTTTCTATATCCTGAACAGCAAACGGCTGTCGTTTCTTTATCACCAACCGCAAATGGCTATCATTTCTTTATCACCAACCGCAAATGGCTATTATTTCTTTACCACGAACCGCAAAAGGCTATCATTTCTTTACCACGAACAGCAAAAGGCTATCATTTACTTATTACTTATCACAAACAGCACGAGGTTGTCGTTTGTTTATCATGATTAGCAAGAGGCTGTTTATAAAGAACAGAAAAAGGCTATAATTTCTTTATCACGAACAGCAAGAGGCAGTCATTTCTATATCCCGAACAGCAAATAGCTGTCGCTTCTTTATCATGAACAGCAAGAGACTGTATTTTCCTTTCCGCGAACAGCTAGAGGCTGTCTTTTCTTTATCACTTACAGCAAGAGGCTGTCTTTTCTTTTTTTCACGACCAGCAAGAGGCTGCTTTTTCTTTTTCATGAACAGGAAGAGGCTGTCTTTTCTTATTTCAAAACCAGCAAGAGTCTGTCTTTTCTTTTTCACTAACGACAAGAAGCTGGCT
The DNA here is from genome assembly GCF_036898095.1 of Palaemon carinicauda. Classification (NCBI taxonomy): domain Eukaryota; kingdom Metazoa; phylum Arthropoda; class Malacostraca; order Decapoda; family Palaemonidae; genus Palaemon; species Palaemon carinicauda. The sequence continues at coordinate 23,770,823 of NC_090757.1, forward strand.
TTTCTATTTTACGAACAGCAAGAGTCTGTCTTTTCTTTTTCACTAACGACAAGAAGCTGGCTTTTCTATTTCACGAACAGCAAGAGGTTGTCTTTGCTTTTTCACTAACGACAAGAAGCTGGCTTTTCTATTTCACGAACAGCAAGAGGTTGTCTTTTCTTTTTCACGAACAGCTAGAGGCTGTCTTTTTTTTCACGAACACCCAGAGGCTGTCTTTCTTTTTCATGAGGAGCAAGAAACTGTCGTTTTGTTTATCATGATTAGCAAGAGGTTTTTGTTTCATTATAGCGAACATGAAAAGAGTCTGTCATTTACCACGACCAGCAAGAGACTATAATTTCTTTACAAAGATCAGCAAGAGGCTATCGTTTCTTTATCAAGATCAGCAAGAGGCTATCGTTTCTTTATCATGGACACCAAGAGGCTATCGTCTCTTTATCATGAAGAGTGAGAGGATATCGTCTCTTTATCATGAAGAGTGAGAGGATATCGTTTCTTTATCATGAACACCATAAGAGGCTGTCGTTTCTTACCATAAACACCATAAGAGGCTATCGTTTCTTTATCATGAACACCAAGAGGCTATCGTTTCTTTATCATGAACACCAAGAGACTGTTATTTCTGTATCACGATCTGCAAAAAGTTGTTTTTTCTTATCAGGAACAGCAAGAGGCTGTCAATTCTTTTTCACGAAGAAGAGGCTGCCGTTTTCTTTGTATTCAAAGAAAACTCGGATGCAGATCTACAGTAGATTAAAAATCTGACACTTTATTTTAATAATGAGAATAAACAAATCTGCTACATCAAAAGCATGGTGAACGTGAAAAAAAAAAAACCAAAATCTATTTTTTTTCAACAATATTTACTTATTTTCGTTACAGCTATGGAATTCTTTTAGGCATCTTCAGTTATCTCTCTCTCTCTCTCTCTCTCTCTCTCTCTCTCTCTCTCTCTCTCTCTCTCTCTCTCTCTCTCTCTCTAAGTAATTTATCCACATGATAGCGGGATAATAAAGTTTTAAACATCAGTCGTCCAACATACTATACAAAAATTAGTAGCAATGAAATACCTCTGTTAGACTTTTTATCTTTCAGGTGACTGAATAGGTTGTTATTCCTGTTATCACGAAACTCCTCAGTCCCAAACTCCATCAACTACTACAACAAAAACAACAACAACTACTACTACTACGAATAATATTAATAGTAACAAAACAGCAGCAACAACAATAACAACAACACCCACAACAACAGCAACAACAACAACGATAATAATAATAGTAACAAAACAGCAGCAGCAACAATAACAACAACACCCACAACAACAACAACAACAACAATAATAATAATAATAATAATAATAATAATGCCGGTCAACAATACCTTTAATGGCATCCATTAAGATCATTTATTTACCATAAACACTTCCTAGATGCGAAGCCAAAAGATAGAACATCATACAAAGTCACCATAAAGAATAACAAATAATAAGAGAACTCCCAATAACAGCATATATGCTTCCCTCCCAATCACGCAACACCGCAACCACCAAAGTACCATTTACACAATATTCCTTTCAGCGTATTCAGAATATACTTTGCATATTCTACACAATATCATACACTCAACCTTCCTCCCTATCCGCCTCTATGGGGAAAAAATCACACAGCGCGCATACACTAACGAACGGAGGGTAAGGTAACTCGCACGTATATCAATTTCAGACAGATTGAATCATTCCTCATTTCCGCTCGTTCAACCACAATTCCATCAACCAAAACACAGGAGATTGTTGCATGTGCAGGATTCGGAAAGCCATACCTTCGTCATGCAATATACAAATTTAATATATAATTCAATGGAAATTACCAGAGAGTACTGGTAAATACTATAAAATAATGGGAAATTCTATAATATATATATATATATATATATATATATATATATATATATATATATATATATATATATATATAAAATGTAAAATGCTAGAAAATACAGGAAAATATTTTGGAATAACGATCACTTGTGCTCGTGTGTGTGTGTGTATATATGTATGAATGTGCGTATATGTATCAATGTATGTATATATGTATGTATGTGAATATATATATATATATATATATATATATATATATATATATATATATATATATATATATATATATATATATATATTAGAGCCTCTGGTGGCATGATTAGTATCGACCTTGCCCTTCATTGGAAGAGACCAGGGTTCTATCATGAGGTAGAAATTTATTTCTATTTGAGGACAGCTTAATTTTGAAAAAAGTCTATAGTACATCTAAATATATAGTTTATATAGGGTATGTATATACAGTATATATATATATATATATATATATATATATATATATTTATATATATATATATATATATATATATATATATATATATATATATATATATATATATATATATGTGTGTGTGTGTGTGTGTGTGTGTGTGTGTGTGTGTGTGTGATAGGACTGAAAATGAATGAGTAAACAATGATAATGCTTAATGAAAATGTAGGGACAAAAAATAAGGGTTATGGACGAACCTCTAGAGATTATTAATGAATGTACGTACTTCAGACAGACAGTAAGCTAGATACAACTCAAAGAGCTAATTGAGGATTAATGATGAGATTAAAAGAAAAGAGCAACATGGTTACGAAAGCAAATTAAAGTAGAGGCTATTCTAACAAGTGAGACAAAAGAAATTGACATGGGCTGGACATATAATGAGAATGACAGATAATAGATGGAGAAAAATAATAACAAAATAGGTCCATAGAGATTGCGAATAAAGCAGGGAAGGAAAAAACAATGGATTAATGAGTTATGAAAATTTGCGGGTATAGAATGGTATAAAAAGACTATAAGCAAACGGAAGTGGAAGGACATGTCTGATGCCTTTGTCCTTCCGTGGACTATCCAAGACGATATATATATATATATATATATATATATATATATATATATATATATATATATATATATATATATATATATATATATATATATATATATATATAGATATAGATATAGATATATAGATAAATATATATATAGATATATATAGATGCATATATATATATATATATATATATATATATATATATATATATATATATACGTGTGTGTATATATTCTGTATACAAATATAGTGTATGTATACGTGTTTGTACTAAAGCACATGTATTTACAAATTGACAAACCTCTAACCCTGGAGAATTTTCCCCATCCTTACCGCTAGGAATGAGACCATAAAGAGGACAAATAAAACTACCTCTGGGCCACTTTGCGCCATCCCCTTCAGTGCCATTAAATATTTCTCATGTATAAAGACGTCCTTCGAGCTATTAAAACCTTTTATTAGAGTCCCCCACTTTCAATATATCTTCAAAATACGACCTTCCCCCCTCCTTCAACTCCTTGGTCTTATTATCACAAAGAAGACGTTATCTTGTCATAAAAATATTAAGCACTGGCTACTCGGAGACAGACTCTCTCTCTCTCTCTCTCTCTCTCTCTCTCTCTCTCTCTCACAAAATAACTTTTAATCACTTAATCCCTCATTTATTGTCTCCTTGTTTCTCATGGGTCTGTTATCTTTAGCAGTCTCATTTTTCTTCACCCCTTCCCTAACTATCTATTTCCTTCTATTACTTTCCTTTCCTCGAATTCATCCCTTTTCTTACCAATAACAGTCTTTACATCGTCCACTAAACAGTCACATTCACAACTGAATAAGACGCTCACAAGTTAAGTGTCATTGAACCTTAGTGTCACATAACGAAGGTATGAAAGTTAACACTTACAGAAATTTCTCCTCAAAAAAAAAAAAAAAAAAAAAAAAAACACCACTAACTAACTAACTAACCAGCCTATTAGATGATAAAAAGAGGTCTTAGTTACACAGGTTCTTAGAAGGCCCCATCTAAGAACATCGTAAAGGAGGGGAGACACATGGGGGGAGGGGAATTAATGGGTTGGAGAGACATACTTCTTCCTCCAAATGTCCCCTCTAATTTCAGTCGTATCTCTTACGTATCTATCTACTCAGCAGTCAAACTCCTTCCATTTGATCTTATTCCAATATTCTCTTTATTCGGGAAAAATTATCCTTCCGGAGAGCAGTTTTACGAACAAGAAATGTAATTAGTTAGCCAAATGGGAGATTCTGCTAACTAATATTAACTATAATCTTTATACTAGTCCTTTTTGGTCACTCTTTCCAACTGAAATGTCACAATAAAAATAAAAATAAGTCAATAGAAACTATTTCCATCTTTTTGAATACAGCACTGAACAAAATTACTTTTTTTTTCATTCAATCTGTATTCCTTAATTCACAGCACGAGTACTAAAAAATCTAATAAAACATATTTCCAAAAAAATTGCAATCTCTCTCTCTCTCCCCCTCTCTCTCTCTCTCTCTCTCTCTCTCTCTCTCTCTCTCACGATATTATCAATAATGCATTCAACTGGCAGGCTGAGGACCAGTGTTCGAGTCTCGGACAGGGCTAAGGAGGAACAATTGGGAGAGTTCCTTAAAACTAAGAAAGCCTCTGTTCACCTAAGCAGCGAAGAACAAAGACGATATATTCGCAGCAAAGGTGGAGATTTAATCTCGGTCTTATCGCGTACCCTTGATGGGGTAAAACCATTCAAAAGACATCCAAAAGAACAAATTCAATCACTGAAACATTCAAAATCCATCAATAGAGCTCTGAGGAAAAACCTCCCAGCGAGCATCGACTGAAGCCTAAAATAACCAACCACTGCTCCTAATCTCTACCTGCATGTACCCGATAAGTTTCATTATCGAAGCGTTATTTGTGCTTTCCCCGATGCTATAAATAACAGAAAACCTCATTTCAAAGGCGACTCTCACGCTCACCACTTAAGCTCGGACTCTCCGATATTTGTGGAGATTGAAAACACATCAATTCGTCTATTAATATACTCAACTTTGAACCACAATAAAATGCTGGCTATCTTTAGCACGAGTTAGTATGTATCAGTTATAAATATATTTGAAATTATGAAAAACGAAAACATATAACCAAAGAGTATTCAACTACAACTATATTTAACAGTACAAAAATAGGACTGTACAATATCAATGTATTTAATCATGGAAAACGTTGTTCCAAACATGACAATCAAGATCATTAAAAAATTTTTATAACTGAATATCGATCACCCACGAACTAGGTAAAATTATACGTACACACACATACACATATATATATACATATATGTGCATATATAAATATAAATATATATATATATATATATATATATATATATATATATATATATATATATATATATATATATATATATACAGTATATATATACATATATATATATATATATATATATATATATATATATATCTGTGTGTGTGTATATATATATATATATATATATAAATATATATATATATATATATATATATATATATATATATATATATATGTGTGTGTGTGTGTAAATATATATATATATATATATATATATATATATATATATATATATATATATATATATATAATATTAAACGCACAGTTCCTTGCTCATGCTATATATAAAAACGAAAGAAAAAATATAACAAGTGGCAAACAAAAGTATATTATGTCAAAAACACCAGCCAACTAAAATTTCTCAGGCTATTTCTGTCTTATCAATTTTTTTTTTTTTAATAGGACTTAACTATTTCACTGGAATTTTTATACTATATTTATGTAAGTTTTTCGCTAAAATATTTTATAAAACATAATAATAAATAATAATGTTATCATCATTATTATTATTATTATTATTATTATTATTATTATTATTATTACAAGCTAAACTATAACCCTAGTTGAAAAATCATTAAGCCCAAGGGTTCCAACTGGGAAAAATAGCCCAGTGAGGAAAGAAAACAATGAAATAAATAAACTACAAGAGAAGTAGAAAAATCAAAATGAAATATTTTAAGAGCAGAAATAAAACAAATAATAATAAAAAAATTAATATGGAAAATCCGTTTTCATCACTACTTGTTTTTTCTTTTCAAGGATCCTTATCTTTAGGACATCCTATTTTTACGCCATCCCTTTAGGGCAATCTCTATATTCGTAACAAACTCATCTCCATACAGCGTCATCCCAGATAAGATCATTCGAATGCGCCACTTCAAAATCAAATATACCAAAAGGTTTCGCTTTAAGAATCCTTCATGTCACAGGCCAGAACAATCTACTGTATGTCCTGTATAAAGATAATTTGCCTTTCCAAAAGATATAATAAAAAGCCGAAGACAAATCCTCAATAAACTTTTGTTTCGGAACTTTCTTCAAAAAAAAAATCTTGATCATCAATACACTTTCTTTCATGTTTTTCTTTAGTAAAAATAAATACATATTTACGAAAATTATGTAATAGCAAAGGACACGAAGTACGTTGTAACTCGTTTCTTTTCTGGAAGTACATACACATAAAACTCTTTTATTGACATCAACCAATTTTCCCTTCCTCTTTCGTAAAAAAGATATGCAAACCTTTAGGATGACAACCAGCCACATATTTCCCAAGAGCCTTTCCAAAGCAAAGCTATTCATTTCCGAAGCAGGTCTCTTAACATGTCCTCCCATCACTTCAGTTTATTTTCTTCAGGTCGACCACCGCACTTTACTGCTCTACCAAACCCAATATGACCCAGATTATCTTTTGAAATATGCGTCCAGCTGAATTTGCTCACAGGGAAAAATATGCGTCGTTTCACCGACATGGAAAGGGCAGGGACAATTTTTTTTTTTTTAGTCGTAAAAACACATATACAAAAGGCAACGGTTATTGAAACTTCTATCACATTAGCTTTCTTCAGATAAAAGAACATTGAAAGAAATGTCAACTCACAGCCCGATACATTATTACAGTACGTGTTCTACTGGAATTATCTAATCAAGTCAAGATCAAATTACATAATAATTCTCCCCCCCCCCCTCATATGGAAACCCCCTCCCCACACGTGGGGGCGCGCGCGCACACACCCACACCCACCCAAACACACACACACACACACACACACACACATATATATATATATATATATATATATATATACATACACACACACACACACACACACACATATATATATATATATATATATATATATATATATATATATATATATATATAAATATATATATATATATATATATATATATATATATATATATATATATATATATATATATATATATATATATATTATATATATAATGTGTGTGTACATTCCTTTCAATTTCTGAACTTGTTTTCTTGTTTCTGTTTTCTTGAGTCAACAAAGACTCTAAGCAGTGAGCATACCTGAGGAAGTGTTCTTATACCGATGATTAGTATAAAATCAAAATATAGATTCTTAAACCACCAAAATTTACCTCTTTAAAGTATAAACAAGAAATGACGATTAAAGAAAGCAGTATAATAACCCTTCTGTGTAAAATATTCTAGAAGAAATCTAATTCAAACTTATCTTTCAATTAGAGCAACATCATGTTCCTCACAGAAATACAAATGCTACGCAATTGCTAAATTACTTGGGAATTTATGCATGAGGTTCAGGACCTTTCTTTATGCACTTTTTAGAGCTTCTTAATAAAAAACCATCAGCGGAAAGGAGACACAGAAACCAAACAAGAAATTACTTTCAAATTGTAAAATCATATATGTATATATATATATATATATATATATATATATATATATATATATATATATATATATATATATATATATATACAGGTATATATATATATATATATGTATATAATATATATATATATATATATATATATACCTGTATATATATATATATATATATATATATATATATATATATATATACATATATATATATATATATATATATATATATATATAT
>NC_090757.1:23779269-23836769 GCF_036898095.1 Palaemon carinicauda
TTTGTGTTGGAACTGTAAAAAAAACACAACATTTGTGAAATTTCAGCTGAAAGAGTAAATTTTGTATTGTACAAATATATTTATGTAGCTCTGAAGTACCAAATTTCAACTGATATATAAATATTGATTTTAAATTTTGTAGTGTACAAATATATTTATGTAGCTCTGAAGTACCAAATTTCAACTGATATATAAATATTGATTTATCTCCACAACTACAAAATTATTTTGATAAATTTTAAAGTATTGCTCCTAGTTATAACCGCCCCCCCCCCCCCTCAAGTCATTCGTAATAGGGGAATGTCGTCAGTGGAGCTATAAATGCTATTAAAAATGTTTACAAGATAGTTAACAACAGGTAGTGAATGTGGGAAAGTGGGCACCCATCCAACTGTCAAACATTCTCCACTTTTGACCTTCAACTCATGACTGGAGAAGAGCTGATGTGGGAAGTTTAACTATAAATGACTGGTTTGTATAGTTGGTGATCATTGGTTGGTCAAGACTGCCACCAACATGTGTGGGACACAGAGTTTTGTGTTGACAGCCCATATGAAAAAGGGATTGTTGACATTTGCAAGAGTTGGCGAGGATTCTTCTTACTGGAGAAAGGGGGGATGAGGCCATTCCATCGAGGAGGAAATGTTACCTTTATTCAATCTAAAGGCAAGGCTCACGACTGAGCGCAGTTTTTCCCTCCCTGAGGTACAAGAAAAACTCCATTTTTGTTGGGATAGTGGCACCGAGAGGACCGATACCCCATCCATAACACCAACAACAAAATATGGAACACTTTGCCTGGTATAAGGTGGAAGATGACTCACGGAGGTATCCTGCTATCCTCCTTGCAACCGGATGCAAAAAAGCACCTTGCTGTGAGGAGTTACTGGATAATCTCCCGGTGTGAGGTGGAGAAGCTATCGCTCAGTGGAAGATCTTCACGTGTGGTAGTCCGAGTAGCTCAGGAAGTGGAGGGACCTTCCTCGGTGCCTCTATGAGCAGATGCAGAAGGTCTGGGAATCATTTTGCATGTTGCCACAATGGAGCTATTTGGGTCATTGAGAGGGCTTGCGATGCCCTTATGTTGATCAAAAACCTCCTTACTAGGTAGGAGGAGGGGAACACATAGACATCAAAGTTGTCCCACTAGAGTTGTAAAGCATTCTGCCAGACTGCCTGTGGACTTAGTACTGGAGGCATCACCCCGGATATCTCCAGTTGAGAAATGTGAACATGTCAATTGTAAGCGAACCCCACAAAGTCAAGACTTTGATGGCTATCTGGTTTTTCAAAGACCCTTTGGGGCCTACAATTTGAATGTTCCCGCTTAGATTGTCTGCCAGCACATTCTTCTTGCCCGGGATGAGATGGGCTGAAAGGGCTACCGGCTGGTCTTCCATCCAACTCAGGATTCCTACTAGTAGGTGGCAGAGGAGATGGGAAAAACTACCTCGGTTGTTTGTCTGTCACTATCGTGGTGTTATTGTTTACCTGCACCACTGAGTGCCCTGAATGGAGCTGATGGAATTTCTTGGGGGCTAGGAATGCTGCCCTCATTTCCAGTAGCCTTTACGTGGCACTGTTGCTCTGACTCGAAACAGAACTCAGAGGCAGTGTGATGCAACAGGTGAGGGTACCCTCCCCCTTCTTTTGATGCATCTGTAAAAAGCATCGATCTAGGTGGAGGAGAGAGGTCTACTCCTCTGGGTAGAATGGTGTCGGACACCCACTAGCTCGGGTCACTCTTTTGCTCTGACTCTATTGGGTCCATGATGTTTGAGGGGTCTAAAGGCTGAGACCAAGAGGTCTTCAGCCTGTAGAAAATGAATGCGCTGGCAGCTCTTGGGTACCAGTTTTTCCAAGGGGCCAGGTGCCCAAGCAACCTTTGCCACTGCTATCTTGGTAAAGCGGCCTGCAACTGAAAATGAACGTGCTGCCCATTTTAACTTCTTTATTCTTTCTTTGGATGGAAAGACTTGCCTAGTTTGGTATTGATCCTCATTCTTAGATATAGTAGTTCTCCATAGGGAGGCGCATATGCTCTATGCATAAGTCGATCCAGTGCACTCTCACCCCCTCCATAAGTAGGGCAAACAGGTAGAGTGGGTGTATCGCCAAAGCAGCGATCCCCAGCAAGCGCGATTACTGAACCACATGATGGCACGGCGAATATTGACGATGCGAACATTGTGAGGTGAGGATCGGCAAGCACTTGTATAGGTGTGGGCAAGTAAAGTGGCGAACACTTGTATAGGTGTGGGCAGGTAAGGTGGCGAACACCTGTACAGGTGTGGGCAAGTAAGGTGGTGAGTACAGTACCTGTATAAGTGTACCTAAGTTAGGTGGCGAGCTCCTGTGCCTCATACCTCACTGCCAGAGCATACTGCGATGGTGAGAGAGAGCCTACTACAGAGGCAGTACGTACCTGAGGTGAATGCGATAACGAAGCTCGATGTGTAGATTACAGCAAGCAGAAACCTAACTCTGTCGTCATTAAGCTCTGAAAAGGTTTGCTCTGAAGAGCTAGAGCAAGGCTTGGACGAATCTAATTGCTGCCAGCACATAACCATGGTGGGGGAGGGGAGACCACTCTGGCGAAGGTACCTCTTCTGGGCGAGAAGGGTGACCAACATCTGTGACCACTACAGAGAGCTCTTCCAGCAATCAAGAAGGCTGCTGCCAGTGGTTGGTGAAGGGTAACTCACCGCAGACAGGTGAGTGACCCAACACTTGAGGCGGACCTCAAAACAGTGCACTCTGCTCCCTGTCAATGAGCTGAATAAGCTTAAGTTGAAAGTCAGCACCGAGAACCCTTGGTGAAACGTACCCGAATCTCGTTTCTGGGTTCACTCCGAAGGAATCCCAGAACTCGAAACCACAAGGGGAACCATTCTGCCACTGCTCTCATTCCAATGCCAGGGCTGCAGGGTTAAGATAAACAGAAACAGAGTGCTGCAGCTAGCTATAGCACCCTCAGAACCATCCTTAGGGGGACGAACTAGAAGCCCCGAGGAAGGCAGGGATTGCCATAAGCGGCATAAGCGGCAACGGGAGAAACTCCCTCGGTGGTGGCTGCTATTGCTCCACAAAGGGAAGCGACGAAGACCGCACCTAAAGGGTTATCTGACTCTGCATTCTGAAAAACATGAGGATTTATGCTTTTACGCCAGTTGCTTTTAATCGTTAGCTGGTTAAAAGGTTTTGACGGGAGAGCAAGGCTACGTCTTTACTTTACCGAGCCGCAATAAAAAGCAACATTCAGTTACAAATGCAGGTGTAGGCAGGGTGGTTGGTCTGGCCCCTTCCCCATCCACTAACTAGAGAAGGGTAGATACACCTCGCAAAAAGTTAAACGGCTGGTTTCAGCTATTGCTGAAATAAATCCCCACTGTAAAGAGTGCGAGTGTAAGAGTTTGTATATAGTGGCGGAGCAACTGGATTATACAGGGATATTAGATAGCAAAAACAATTCATCTTAAAACTCAAATTATCTTTATAATTAGTGTACATCTGATTTACGAGAGCAAATCAGTGGGGTTAGATCGCAAGGTAGAGACGAAAGTACTGTAATGTAAATGAGATGAAGCAAAATGATCTGAAAGTGAAACTGGAGGAAAAATACAATGGCTGCAATGTGAAGTATTGATTGAAAAATTATATTTTCATAATAAAATAAATTTTTGAATATACTTACCCGCTGGTTATATAAGAGCTGAAGTCTCCTTGTTCCGGGCGCACTCTAGGAACAAATTGACCACCTGACCAAACCAAAGATTGCGGAAGGCTGACGACCAGCCTCCACAAACAACCATAACTTACAAGTTCCAAGAGATAGAAAAGAGGGTATTAGGAAAAGGGAACGTAGTGGTAGATCATTCACCTACTATCGCATTCGCTGCTACGAAAGGACCCAAAGTATAACAGTCCTCATAAAGCGTTTGAACATGTTTCAAATAATGTGATGCGAAAACTGACTTACTCCTCCAAAAGGTCGTATCCATCAAACTTTGTAGAGAACGATTCTTTTTAAAAGCTACTTAAATCGCTACCGCTCTGACTTCATGTGTCTTTACTTTGAGAAGCCTCTGATCCGCTTCATCACACTGAGCGTGAGCCTCTCGAATTAACAGTCTTATGAAGAAAGACAAGGCATTCTTTGACATGGGCAGTGAAGGATTTCGGACTGCACACCACAAAGCGTCTGAGTCGCCTCTCAGATTCTTCGTTCTGTCCACATACAGCCATAATGCTCTTACTGGACAGAGCACCCTCTCCAACTCATCTCCCACCACATCATAAAGGTTAGGGATCTCGAAGGATTTGGGCCATGGCCGAGTAGGATTTTCATTCTTAGCCAAAAACCCCAGTTGTAAAAAACAAATGGCTTTTCCATCCCGAAAACCAATGTTCCTGCTAAAAGCGTGTACTGTACTTCACTTACTCTTTTTGCAGTGGCTAGGCTAACCAGAAACAAAGTTTTCAAGGTTAAATCCTTAAAAGAAGCTGAGTGCAAAGGCTCAAACCTGTCACTCATGAGAAATTTAAGCACCACATCCAAATTCCAGGCAAGGGGAGCTGATTGAATTTTCTTGGTGGTATCAAAAGACCTAAGCAAGTCCTGTAGATCCTTATTATTGGAGAGGTCTAAGTTCCTGTGTCTAAAAACCATAGCCAACATACTCCTGTAACCTTTAATTGTAGATGACGAGAAGTTATGTTTATTCTTAAGGTCAATGAAAAAATCCGCTATCTGGGTTAGAGATGTACTGGATGAAGAAATCGCGTTAGCCCTACACCACTCTGAACAACTCCCACATGGACTGATACACCTTGATGGTGGAAGACCTCCTTGCCCTCGCAATAGCCTTGGCTGCCTTCTTCGAAAATCCTCTAGCTCTAGCGAGTTTTTCGATAGTCTGAAGACAGTCAGACGTAGCGCTCGGAGGTTTAGATTGTTTCGGGCCAAGTGAGGTTGTCTGAGAAGATCTGGTCTTAAGGGAAGGCTTCTCGGAAAATCTACCATCCATTACAGTACCTCTGGAAACCAGCTTCTTGACGGCCAGAACGGGGCTATTAGAGTCATCCTGGTTTCTTCGTGGGATACGAACTTCTGTATCACTTGGTAAAGGATCTTGAATGGGGGGAAAGCATAAACCTCCATGTGAGACCAGTTCATCAGAAAGGCGTCTATGTGAATGGCTTCGGGATCTGGTACCGGAGAGCAGTAACACTCCAGTCTCTTCGTCTTTGCGGTTGCAAAGAGATTCATGAGAGGACGACCCCATAAACGCCACAGACTTTTGCAGACGTCTCGGTGTAAAATCCATTCTGTGGGGAGAACTTGACCCCTCCTGCCAAGTCTGTTTGCACTCACATTGTTGACCCCTTGAATAAACCGAGTCAAAAGTGTCACTTTCCTTTCCTCTGCCCAAATGAGAAGAGGTTTTGCTATCTCGTACAAAGTCCAAGAGTGGGTCCCGCCTTGTTTTGTAATATAAGCAAGAGCTGTAGAGCTGTCCGCATTGATTTGTACTACCTTGCCTCTGATCTGCTTCTCGAAGCCTTTGAGGGCCAGATGAATTGCCAAAAGCTCCTTTTGGTTGATGTGGAGAGTTGTTTGCTCCACTGTCCAAGCCCCCGAAAGCTCCTCCTTCCCCAAAGTAGCTCCCCACCCCGAGTTTGAGGCGTCGGAACACAACACGAGGTCTGGGCTTTTCTGATATAACGACAACCCTTCCTTCAGTCTGTGCTCGTTGTCCCACCATTGAAGATGAGATTTGATGGAGGTCGTGATGGGAACGCAATCCCTGTCTAGGCTGTCCCCTTTTTTCCAATGGCGATTGAGATGAAACTGAAGGGGATGCAAATGCAACCTCCCCAGAGTTACGAACTTCTCTAGTGATGAGAGAGTGCCCAGAAGGCTCATCCAATCTCTTATGGAACAGAGTTCCTTCTTCAGGAAAGTTTGGACTTTTTGGAGAGCTGACTGTATTCTTACAGGCGACGGAAAAGCCTGAAAAATCCGACTATGAATCTCCATCCCCAAATAAAGAATCTCCTGGGATGGAGTCAGTTGCGATTTTTTCGAGCTCACCAGGAGGCCCAGTTCCCTGGTTAAGTCCAGAGTTATTTTCAGGTCCTTCAAACAGCAATCAGCTGAGGAGGCTCTTATCAGCCAATCGTCCAGGTACAGAGAGACCCTGATTCCCCTCGAATGCAGCATGCTCGCTACATTCAGCATGATCTTGGTAAATAATAGAGGAGCCGTGCATAGTCCGAAACAAAGAGCCCTGAATTGGAAGACCTTGTTTCCGTCCATGAATCTCAGATAACGTCTGCAGCTAAGGATGAATTGGAATATGGAAAAAGGCGTCTTGGAGGTCTATTGAGACCATCCAATCGTCTTTCCTCACTGCTGCCAGAACTGTCTTCTGAGTTTCCATCATAAACGTCGAATTCTGGACGTAGCCATTCAGAACACTTACGTCCAGAACCGGCCTCCACTCCCCGGAAGTCTTGGGGACTAAGAAAAGGTGGTTGTAAAACCCCGGAGATGTTACATCCTGGACTTCCTCTATTACTTGCTTTTCTAGTAAAAGAAGCATCTGGAGACGCATGGCTTGCTTCTTCGGACCCTCTCTGTATTTGGGCGAAAGATCCACTGGATCTGAGACTAAAGGAGGAATAGCTAGAAAGGGGATCTTGTAACCCTCCTTTAACACTAGGACGTACCAGGGATCCGCTCCATTCTTCTCCCAGGTCTTCCAGAAGTAAATCAACCTGGCACCCACTGCTGTCTGAAGGATAGGGCAGTCAGACTCTACCTCGGCCGGTTTTGTTTCCTCTGCTCCTAGGTTTCCTTCCGTCTGGTTTGAAAGAGCCCCTTCCGGAGGGTTTCCCACGAAAGGGCTGAGAAGGTCGAACACCAGTAGAGACTTCCTTAGGCTTACGCGAAGCAAAAGTTGAAGGCAAAACTTTCCTCGCCGCATTGGTCACCAAATCATGCGTGGCCTTCTGAGTGAGAGCAGTGGACACTTCCCCCACCAACTCTTGTGGAAATAAGGTGGTAGACAAAGGAGCAAATAGTAACTCCGTTTTCTGGTAGGGAGAAACTCCTGCTGAAAGAAAAGAGCACATCATGGCCCTTTTCTTGAGGATTCCAGCTGTGAACAAGGCAGCTAACTCATTCGAGCCATCCCTCACACCTTTGTCCAAGCAGGACATCAAATGAACAAGGCCACTAGTGTCTGTGTCCTTCATATCTGAGACCCTCTTACTCAAAGCTCCCAAAGACCAGTCTAGGTAATTAAGTACTTTGAAGGCCCTGAACAGACCCTTAAGTAAATGATCGAACTCCGTCATTGACCACCAAACCTTTGTTTTCCTTAAGGCTAGACGACGAGACGAATCTACCAAACTTGAGAAATCCCCCTGGGTAGAGGAGGGAAATCCCAAGCACAGCACTTCACCAGTCTCGTACCACACACGAGATTTAGAGGCTAATCTTGCAGGAGGAAAAGCAAAGGCTGATTTGCCAAGAGTTCTCTTAGAGTCCATCCAGGAACCCATTAACTTCAAGGCCCGTTTAGAAGACCGTGAAAGGACCATCTTAGTATAAACCGGCACTTTGGTTGTTTTACCTAAGATAAACTCCGATGGGGGAGAACGAGGGGCCACAGGGGTAAAATGATCAGGAAAAACTTCTGTAAGAATCAACATAAATTTCCGAAGGGCAACAGCATGTTGATAATGTTTCTCTTCCTCATTCTCAGAAACCTCCTCTAAAGGCTCGTCCACGTCAGACTTCTCTTCAAGTTCGTCTTCTGGCAGTGCAGCAACTGCTGCAGCCTGAACTGAAGGATTAACGTCTGAATGAGACCGCCTGTCAGAGTCAATAACTTCATCCAACTGAAGAGAAGGAGGTCGAAGTTGACTGATGAGAGACCTGGATGGGTCGACACTCACCGTCAAAAGCCAACTGTCGCGTCTTCCCGAGAACGCTTAGAATCTGCTAGCTGTTGTACCGACCGACGTTTGGAATCAGACGTCAACTGCCGAGAGTCGACGCGAGGATGCGTAGCGTCCGCTAACTGTTGACGCGGACGATCTCTGACGTCAAAAGTTGGCTGCAGAGAATCTTCATGGCGACGCATTGCGTCCAATTGTCGACGTCGGTGTTCTTTCTCACGTACGGAAGTCGAAATTTGATTAGCAAGAACTCTCTGACGTGACTCATCTATATCAACCTGGTGTCGAGCACTACGAATGAGAGATCGCCTGTGCGATAACTCGTCAGCACTAGAGACCACCGGCCGCCTGTGCGACAACTGGTCTGACGTCTGACGCCCAATCGTACTGCCAACACCCGGTTGATAAGAATCCATGAATGACGAGAGCTGTTTTTTCATAGATAAAAGCATAGACCACTTAGGATCTTCAGTTAAAACAGAATCATCATCACCACGCTTTTCGGGTGACGAAAGCCAGTCTAAGGGGAGAGGTGGCGCATGAATCGTAACATCGGCCATAGAAACAAATTCAGAGTTGGAAAGTATTTTCTCTACTCGAATACCGTGATCTGGACGCTTCGCAGGAGTAAAAGTGACGGGAGAACGGAAACGCTCAGGGGAATCCCACGTACTACAGCCTGGACGTGCAGGCGATTCCGGACGCTGTGCGATCTCTTAAGCGGTCTGGACTCTCGCCGCCACATCTCACTACCCGAACCTTCATCGGAGGACGGGGATAACGTACCAACCTCACCTTTCCTACGATGAGGGTGAACGACCTGTGATACGGCAACAGGAACGTTCGAGGGAACGTCTGCATGATTGATGACGCTTCTCGTTCCCTTTAGCCGATCGACTTTATTTCTCCCATGGGTTCGAGAGCTCGAAAGAGGTCTTAGGCTAGGTGAACGACAAGATCGTGCAGACGCGCCCTACACAACACTGAACACATTAGAAACACTTTCCAGAGTTCCGACAGTTTCACGATTTTTCAGGACATTTAATTCAGAAAAAATTTTATTTCTATCAGCCGAGAGCCAGAATCGCGGTAAACATGTCTTTCCTAGATGGTTCCTGATCTACCACTACGGTGGAATGAATAGGATTAGGAATATTAACATTAGGTAAGGCTACCTCAACAGATCGTGAAGAACTACGCCTAACTCTATCCCTCTCAAGTCTCCTAACATAACGCTCGTATGTTACCCATTCATCATCCGTTAATGAAAAACATTCGTTACATTTTCCCCTACATTAAACACAAATATCATGTGGATCAACAGACCCTTTAGGGAGTCGAGTACGACACCCTTCACTAACACACTTACGAATAGTAGGGGAGGGGTCGGCCATTTTGAATGGTAAAGAGAAAGACCGACAACCAAAAAACAAAGGAAATATTAATAAATATAACCACAAAAAAAAGGATTTCAAGATTAAATGAAAGAGAAAATGATTAACGATAGTTCAAACTCAAAGAAAACGTTGTACAGTACATCACCAAACAACTTCCCAACAGAGTAAGACAGCGAGAGCGAACTTCAATTTGACAGCCAGCTATGGCGGCAGAAGAAGAACTGAAGTGGCTGGGTGTAGTTCCACCTGTGGTACCGCTAGGGCGTGGTTGTACACCTGCCATATCTACGTTAGTGCGAGATTTTGAATTTCTGCCACGGCGTCAGGAGACTTCAGCTCTTATATAACCAGCGGGTAAGTTTTATATTTAAAATTTGGATAGCAAGCTGGAAGAAAGTAGAAACATCAGTAAAAGAAAAGACTAATAAATCAATGCAACTAGGGTCCAAAAGAATGCTCCAATAACCATTTACTAATACTGTACTTATCATTTGCCATGAGACGTGCACTGCTAGTACTAACCATATGACTATTTAGTTTGTTTATCGTTTTGAGGTTAGTTGTGACTGTATCCTTAATCTGTCAAATGAAACGACTTCCAAGTCCAATTGGCTTCCCAAAAACAAAGGTTAGAAAAATAATACGGCCAACACACAAGGGTTGCGATATGACTATCCTGGCCTGCCACTGTTGGGTAATTAAGGAAGCTGTTTTACTGTTAGCAGGAATGGTTGGTGAGGTTGTTTAATATACAGTACAGTATATGCGAGTGCTATAATTCTAGGGGGTATTAGTTTGTTGAGTGTGGTTGTAAAAGTGTATGGTGGTGTGTTAATTAATAGGATTAAGGATAGAGCCGAGGATGCAATCTTAGAAGTGCAGGGTGGCTTTAAAAGAGGTAGGGGATGTATGGATCAGATTTTTAGTTAGGCAGATACATTATGTAAGATATATTTAGCAAAAGGTAAGGAGGTATATTTTGCATTTATGGATCTGGAGAAAGCTTTTATGATAGAGTTGATATGGAATTGGTGGAACGTTGCTGCAATCGGTGATGAGTTTATACATTTAAGAATAATTTGTGTTTTTCTAATGGTACAAACATTGTGGTCTTTATTAGGAAATATACGTCCGGCAAAACTAAAAGACTAGCCACGAGACTTTTAGCGAAGTGTAACTACTCCACCACTAGTTAGCAGGGGAATAAGGGATAGTACCGGCTACCTCGCTCACACACACACACACCAGTGTTCTCTTGTCACTTTTGACTTACAGGGGATAGGTGATGGCGAGACAAATATGTATAAAGAGCTCAAGGTCTGTATCATTAGGAAACTACAAATTATTCTTAAATTTGTCATTTGTTCCGTCACTAATACAAACTGTTTTGCTCTTTATTAGGGAAGACTCATCCTTAGGTGGGTGAAAGTCCTAACCAATTAGCTGATCTTTGGCCCAAGGCGTTCCTCTGTGCTACACATGCTAATAGAGGAAATGCCCGACACCCACGCTAATTCTACTTGCATCCGCGTTCTTCAGCAGCCTGAGCAATCCATGGGATTGTGTGATACTAGAAATGTGACTGGTCTAGGTAAGAATTCTTAGTAGTACCTAGACTTACTTAACCAAACCATAGACATTACTCAACATCCACCTTGTCAGGGTGATATGGGGACAATAAATATATATGTACATACTGTACTGTATCAGGTTACACAAGGGAAAACCAGCTTGCAGAATACCTAAGCTGCTATTCACCAAGATAGGGGAAGATGAAGGAAAGAAAGAGCAAGTCATTCTTACAATTCGTCCCAGACTTATCCAGGGTTACCTCTACCCTCCGCCATCTGCTACTTGTCAATTAAGGAAGTTGAAGTGTTTAAATCACTTGTTGTGCAGCCACCCCAGGTCTGATGGAGAATGTCTTCATGTTCCTGGGGGTATGTTGTGCAGGTAGTGGTCGTCGGTTACTTGATGGAGATTCTCAATCCGGAATAGTTCGAATCTAGGATCTGCTACGCCCATATTTAGAGTCTTGGCGATAAACTTAGGGACGAAGTTGAGAATTACCTGTCGCTATCATCTTGAATGGCCCAGTGTGAGTAGGAAGACTGTTTTCAGTGTCAGGTGAAGATCTGAAACCTGGCGCAATGGTTCGTAGAGAGCTCCTTTAAGTGTTCGTAAAACACATATTCCATGGAGGTGGTCTAACTTTCGACTGAGGACAGGAAAGCTCAAAACTCTGTATAAGAAGAGACAACTCCCATGATGAGGAAATATTAACTCTTTTCAGTCTGAAGGCAAGGCTCAAGGCCAAGCGATAGCTTTTCACTGCCGACACTGAGTGGAGTTTTCCTCCGTATACAGTACAAGGAAATCTGCTATCACTGGAATAATGGAATCAAGATGACAGATATCCATTCTACAGCACCAACCACAAAAGACTGACCACTTTGCCTGGTACACTGCAGCTGACGATTTTCGGAGGTATCCGGGCATCTTTCTCAATAACCTCCATGCATGAAGACATAGGGACTCTGTGGCTTTGTGGTAAATCTCTGCATGTTGCCGCTTGAGTAGATCATGATATGGAGGGAGTTCTCTTGGGACTTCCGTTAATAGGTGAAGGAGGTTTTCGGAGGTATCCGGGCATCTTTCTCAATAACCTCCATGCATGAAGACATAGGGACTCTGTGGCTTTGTGGTAAATCTCTGCAGGTTGCTGCTTGAGTAGATCATGACATGGAGGGAGTTCTCTCAGGACTTCTGTTAATAGGTGAAGGAGGTCTGGCAACCATTCTACATGGTGCCATAGCGAAGCGACGAGGGTCATTACAAGGTTGGTGGATGTTCATACATTGTTGAGAACCCTTCTCATCAGGCAGAATGGAGGAAACGCATAGACGGCGATGTTGTTCCAATGCTGTAGGAACGCGTCCTGCCAGAGAGTTTGAAGGCTGGTACCGGGGAGTAGCATAGCAGGAGCTTGGTATTCAGAGATGTCGAGAACAGGTCCACTGGCGGAGATTCCCACAAAGTCATGACTTTGTTAGCTACTAGATGATTCAAAGACCACTCGCTGCCCACTATCCGAGTCGCTCTGCTCAGGTTGTCTGCGAGCGCATTCCTCTTGCCTGGAATGGTGTGAGACAATAGGGACATCGAGTTGTCTTCCACTCATTGTAGCATCTCTACTGCTAGATGGAAAAGGTGCTAATAAAAGGTACCACCTTGCTTGTCAATATATGCCACTACTGTGGTGTTGCTTATCAACACTACAGAGTGACTTGTCAGGAGCTGAGAGAATTGTTGTAGGGCTAGAAAGGCTGCCCTTATTTCCAGGATGTTTATATGACTCATACTTTCGGACTCTGACCATAGCCTAAAGGTTATGCAGCAAGTGGGGCCCCCACCCTTTCTTTGATGCATCTGTGAAGAGCATCAATTCTGAGAGGAGGTTGTCGTTTGCTACCCATCTACCGGGGATAACCTCAGGTGTTAGATCCACTTCCTTTCCTGCTCTTGCATGACTTACCTCCCTTTGAACGTTCTTTGGCGCGAGAAAGGGGTCTTTGGCAGACGATTTGGGAGTTGCGAAACTCTTACTGCTCCCTTGTGCCCTTGTTGGTGGAGGTTTGTGTGCTGGAGAAGGAGCTATGTACGGCCTCAACGTCATGGTTCCCTGAAGCAGCGAGCCTTGATTGGATTTCCTCCAAATTTCTGCAGCCCTGTCAACGTCCTCCGTGTTGAAGAGCGTTGGACCTTCCATAGGAGTGGTTCTCAACCTCGTAACCTCCATCTTCAGAACCTGGCAGTGAAATCTCTCAATGCCTGCGTCCCTCCGTTTCAGGACGATATTGGCCCACAAGTTCACACCCTGTTGGGCTAAAAACTTGGTCCTCATCCCCGAATGGAAGAAGGCAAACATTGACTCCCTGAGCTCATCGCGCGACCAGTCTTCCGTCCTAAATAGACAGCCAACGGATCCTAACAACAGATCCAGCCACAATGTAGCCTGCATGGCATACTTCACAACCCTCTCCATGTTTAGGGCGTTACAATAAGAGAAGAGGACCAATAGGTCGAAAGGAAGAGCTACAAGGTCCTCAGCTATGATTTCATCATACCTCTGCTGGGCCAGAGGAGGCGGAAGGCGCTTCGATGAGTCGTTAGATTGAAGTGACTGCCAAGTCCCAGCCATCTGAACGAAGGTCTTCTTCCCGACGCCCTTCAACCCCCTTGACCAAGGGAGAGCAGCGCTGTTCTTAGGAAGTTTCTGGGTGCAATACAGTTGGTCCAGAACTGTGTCCTTGCCCCCAGGAGGAACTGCTGCAGGTTCATCTAGGCTGTTGATGGCTCTCATGCAGGCAAGGACTTGCAAAAAGGCATGGTCGGTCTCCTTCTGCTCAGATGCCGACAGTCTCACGCTCATTGGTTTCGGAATCATATCATCTGGATTACTGTCCTCTAGTTGTTCTTCCACCCATGAGCTTGCACCCATAAGAGACCAGGGTAGGTCGTCGTGTCTGTCTCGGCACCTTGCTGAATCCCTGGATGACGAGGGGAACTCCGTGGTCTCTGCTGCTGCTGCGGAGTGTAATGGACCTTGGATCTCTCTGGGACTGGAATTATTTGCGAGACCCAGTTCTTGGGAACCGTCTTTATTTCCTTTGGTCATGACAGAAACTCGGAGATCAAAGAAGGCTTTGAAGTCTCCTTTGCCCTTGGAGGCTGGTGGCGTCCTTGAGAGGAGAAGCGTGCAAAGACTGGTCTACATGGATGGAGTTATCTCGATGGGCTTCGAGCCCCTACTGGTCCAAGGATGGAGTGTCCCCTGAGGGAGGCATTGGTTGTGTCTGTTGTCTCTTCTTCGTCGGAATCACCGGTGTTAACCTCAGCTTTGAGTAATCCTGCTGCAACGTTGGACCTGTTGGAGGATTATGTACCTTTGCACGTATGCGAGATAACCTCATAGGTGCTCATCACTCCTGTAGAGGTGCTAATACCAAAGCTCTGCACCTCCAGTCAGAAGGTGGAGAGGTGAATCTAGAGGCTCTTGAAGCCTCAAATGGGATCCTGGGCATGCTAATGGAGACTACTGCTACTGGAATTGCCGGAGTCAATAAGGTTCCTACAACTGCTTGTTGGACAGCCCTGACCAAGTCCTGGAACTAGGGCATGTCTTTGTTGAAAGAGATCATTAGTGTCCCTTGCAGGGCCTCTCATTCCTTACCTGTAGGCATGCTATCTTGTTGCAGCTTGGAGGAACGGGAGGGAGACAACGGGCAACCTGCTGTTGCCGTTCCGGGCTAATGTTCTTGCTTGTCCTGGCGAGTCAGAGGTCGAGTGTCTTTGTGTACTGTGCTGTGCGTACACGCAGTAGGAAGATCTGTAGCTGTTGCCTGGTCCTACGAAGAGAGTGCATGGTCCCAAGCAGGTAGACTGTTGCCTGCTGCTACCTCGTCGGGCGCCATTGCGCAAAGCGCGTGCTGAAGTGCCATCATGTGCAGAAGCCCCGTCAGATGCAGAAGTGCCGTCGTGTGAGGAAACACCATTGCACGCTGAAGTGTGGTCACGCGCATAGGTGCCATGAGGAGCTGAAACATGTTTGCGAGAGGACGTATCATTCTGTGCTGTGGCGTGGTGGCACACAGGAGAACAGTGATGCGCTGGGGTGTTGGTGCACTGGAGTGTTTGCGCACTGGAAAGTGGTGGGGTGTTGGTGCACTGGAGTGTTTGCGCACTGGAAAGTGGTGGCGTGCAGGAGAACGATGGTACGCAGGATAGCAGCAGCGCACAGGAGACTGACAGTGAGCTGATGAGTAGTGATGCAAAGGCTCTCGGTCACGAGAGGGAAGACTGCGCTGTCTCAACAAAGTCTCTGCTGATCTGCTGTCGGTATTGCAAGCTGGCAAAGGCTCGTGTTGGTCGTCATCTTCAGAAACCTCATGATGGCGGATAGGCTGGTCACGTGACGTGCTCCTGGGCAAGACCACAGGAGGATCTAGGTGAGTTGAGGCTGGTGCGACGAGAGTGCTCGGCGAGATGAACTGGTCAGACGAGTGAAGGTTGACAATCGCTACTTCATCATCATGCTCTTAGGGACTAGAGCCTGGCAGAGACCAATCGGTAGAAGACTGAACCCGCGAACAGGAAAGGTGTCCCCCGAGAGGTGCAAGAACAAGCCTCAGACTTTCCACTCCCTCAGCAGGCTGAGCAAACTCAGAGGGAGTGAGTTCGCCGCCGTCAGCACACTGAGGTGGGGAGGCCGCCGGCGGGTCCCTTGAAGATGGAGACGCTGTAGGTGCTGCAGCAGGAAAGGGCACTAGAGACTCCTCCTTTGCTAGACCTGCAGAGTCCCTAGGATGAGGAACAAAATCCACCTCTGAGGAAGCCGGTGTGCATTTCCTCTGGGGCCCCAACGGCAAAGCTCAAGAAGACCCTCCTTGGACGGTGGCCCTGCGAGTCCCAAGGAAGGCTATAGCTGGAGAACATTATCAACTAAAAAAAGAATCCCCCATAGTGGAGGGCTGCCGTGCTTCACTAGGGGAAGTGGCAGAGTCCTCCCCTAAGGGTTGTCCAGGTGTTAATGGGTCACCGCTTCTGCTCAATCATCTGCCTGAGGAGACCAATTGAGAAGAAGCTTCAGAATGTGGTCAAGAGGCAGAAGAAGGAAGTCAGGGCTTCTTCATCTTCGAGGAAAACCCTGAAGGTGACGAATCCCTCTTCAACATCTTCTTTTGCCTTCTATCTAAACTCTCCCACTAGGAGGATGACTACTCCCGGCCTTCAGGGCAAGTATCTACCCGAGTACAAGGTCGTCCTCTACAGGCCTGGCAAAGGGAATGAGGGTCTGTGTTGACCAAAGACATGAAGGTACTGCAACCGCACCCTTTAGGTTCAAGACAAGTTGGCATGCTGGCCGCAAAGAAAAATAAAAGAAAGCAAATTGATTATCAAATGGCCAGTCAGTAATGTAAAGCTGGAGAGAGAGACAATGTCCGATCTCCACAGATCCAAAAGCAAAAGTGACAACAGAACATAGGTGTGTGAGAGCGGCATAGCTGATATTACCCCCTAACCCCCTGCTAAATTGTGGTGGGGTAGTTGCACCTCGCTAAGAGTCTTATGGCTAGTCTTCCAGCTTTGCAGAGTCTTCCAGTTTTGCCAAAAGTAGACTCCCTAATAAAAAGCAAAAGGGTTTTTTTATTACAGGGTAGTGACGGAACAAACGTGTGTTATGATAGGAAATAAAGTAAGCGAGTGGTTTGCAATGAAATTGGGGCTGAGACAGGGATGTTTGATGTTGCAATGATTGTTCAATTTGCTGGTAGATGAAGCTGTAAGAGGTGAATGTTCGAGTGCTTGGTTAAAGACTGGAACTAATAGATGAGAGTGATCATGAGAGGGAGGTGAATCAGTTGTGGTTTGCAGATGACACAGTTGTGGGAAATCAAAGTGACGGAGAGAAGAAATTGTATGTGTTTGAGATGAAATGTCTGAGGAGTATGGCTGGTATACCTTGATTGGATAGGGTTAGGAACGAAGTAGTGAGGATGAGAATGGGTGTGAGAAATTAATTAACAACTAGAGTGGATATGAATGTGTTTCAGTGGTTTGACCTTGTAGAGAGAATGGAAAATGGTTGTCTGCTGAAGAAGGTGATGAATGCAATAGTTAATGGAAGTGCAAGAGGAAGGCCAAGGTTTTGGGTGGATGGATGGAGTAAACAAAGCCCTAGGTGACAGGTAGATAGATGCGAGAGAGGCGAAAGTGTACTAGAAATATAAAGGAATGCTGAGCTAGTGTGATGAAATTCCAATAAGCCCTGCTGCTACCTTGGGTCATCTTGCTGACCTCTGAAATAGAGGCAGTAAGGGAGTCAGCATATGAAACTTCATCTGTGATGGAAAACAGGGGATGGTGGGCTGTGGCACCCTAGCAGTACCAACCAAACTCGGCTGAGTATTTCATCAGGCAAAGAGAAATGATGAGAAGAAAAATCTCCCCCTTATTTTTTTTTTTTTTTTTTACGTTGACTACCTCACAAAATTAGGGGAAGGAGGGCTATGGTTGATAGATAGATGGTATTGTGGGTAGGTTTACATAAGAGGTTTCCTTCACCACCTCAAATTCTAAATAAAATTAGCCAAGATAAACTTTACTCTTGAACTCTCAAATAGATTAAACTGAAGTATCGTCATTTTCCTGGACAATTGAATCAGTTCAGAGGTCCCCATCAGCCCTCATTACCTTAAACAACATACAAAGCAGCACTTGTATGTACAGTATGTGACTTTTTTGAGTTACATATACCTGTATCACTGTCTTCTTTGGCTCATTTTGATACTGATTATCTTGAAACAAAAATATCTCTACTGAAGAAATCATTGAATAACTTCTTGTTTGAAGGCCCTAATTCTAAGTCATGCAGACTAAAGTTCTGAAGTGAGGCTTTGATAAGAGATAAATTAACAGTTAATGCACATATCATAATGGAGTATGATTTATGAGACCAATAAAAGGCTACTATAGACATCCCAAATGGCAGAAGGGCATAAGCTGGCAAAACTTAGTTTAGGTAAAAAAAAAAAGGTGTTCATTTCCAGCAGCAAAGATCATGAGACTGCGAATACATAAAAACGAACGGAAGACTGTAGTGAAGAGGTCCCTGTGAGGTGCTTGAGAATCCTTGCAGAACTAGTCGCTAACTATTGAATAGAAGAACCACTTCAAGGGAAGTAACAATTACAGTACTTCCAAATTATATTTTTGTTATCAATTATAGCAAATAAGAACGAGTTCATCTAGTAAGCATGACAAAAGGACTTCCTAAAGTATGGAAAGGCTAGTTTATCTCTAATCATACCTTTGCTGGTTCAATCAGACATTCAACACATATATTACTACCCCTTTCATGAAGTTAGTCATTTAGAAATGAAGTTTGTACAATAATTGTAAAGGCACAGTTTCAATGGGAGGGATGCAAAACTTTCCAGGTGTGTAATAACAGAGACCCATGATTTAACTGTGAACCATGCACAATATCTAAGGCGTATGAGAGTAAGAACGAGTGTACAGCAACTAACTTACCATGAATGCAAATAATTCTACTTTGCTTGTGCACTTTCCATTACAATACATCTATTCAGTTAGTCTTCAACTTGTTCCTCACTTCCCTCATTGCTCTGGAAAATAAATAATTGAAAGTATTAGTGGCATTATTTAATCAAGGAAGTGGCTGGGCTGGACTGGGCTGGGCTAACCTTATCAATATAAAAAAAAAATAATGATTGATTTAAAGTAAATGTACCGATTCATTTAGCAAAACTCAAGCCCAACTTGAAAGGTCAAATTTATTTCTCATAAATTGTTAAACTTGTAGTTAGCTTCCAGCAGTTTCTTAAATTGACCTAAAAAATTTTTTTCCATACAAACTTTATTATTATACCTATGAATATTTGTTTTCATTTAATATTAAAAATTTCAGCACGAATATCTTGTAAATCTATGGTATACATGTTTTAAACGTACAGAAGACCCTAGCATGAAGAGCTAATGGCTTCATACATAACAAGCAATTCTGATCAATATGGACCATTAAAGAGAGCAACACTCATATGTGAAATTCAATGTAAATTTATTACTTATTAAAATTTTCATAGTTTATAATACCGAATATACAAAAGAACCATTATGGTTACCAATTAATTCAAGTAACATCTTCACTTGAACACTGCTGTAATAATTTAATTTTAAATTTAGCTTATAATAAATAGCACTTATTTCTAGTAAACTCTGTAGATGGGAACTCCAAATCTCTTTTTTTTACATAGATTCTGGACGGATATCAGTTATTTAGATATGTATGTGAAAATATTTTTGAATACACGGACTGCACCGCATCTCAAAAGGGCACCAGATTATCTCATGTGATACCCCATGAAAGGGCTACCAGAGAAAAAAAAGAATGGGTACTGGGAGAACAATGTACCTTGGAGGAGGTTAAACATTTCTTTCACGTTGACAAAGTTTATACTGTGAAAATGTAATGAGAGGGCAGTAATAAAGGAATAGCAACATTCATGAAGTTTTAAGAAATTACTACTGCAAGTAAGAGTTTCCCGTTGGTACAACCTGCAAAGCTTAACTGGTTGTCATAGACTCGAACTTCTCTATTAGATGCGATGGCACTTGCAAAAAAAATGAGGAGAGTTTCAGAAGGTTAGACAGCAGATTACTAATAATTTTGCCGAGAATGCATTACCACTAATTATCAATAACTATTCTCAATTATTGTTTAATATCATCATCATCACTATTATTATTATTATTATTATTATTATTATTATTATTATTATTATTATTATTATTATTATTATTATTATTATTATTATTATTAGTATTATTATTATTACAAGCCGAGCTACACCACTAATAAGAAAAGCAGGATGCCAGGCACCCAAAGGCTCCGACAAGGAAAGAAAATAGAGAAATAGAGGATAACTTCAATATATGACAATAGGAAAAATATAAAATACATATATATATATATATATATATATAATACATATATATATATACACATATATATATCTATATATAAATATATATATATATACACAATATATATATATATATATAATATATATATATATATATATATACATATATATACACACACACATATATATATATATATATACATATATATATACACATATATATATATACATATATATATACATATATATATATATATATATATAAACTATGAAACGAGACATAACCTCTTCAACAGAAGCATTTATATAAAGTCTGAACTTTGTTGGGAAATGTAGTGACCAGTAGATAGGAAAAAAATTAACGTATTAGGGGAAAAGGACAAGGTCACGAAGGAAAGACAAGAAAACGTAGGCGAGTGATAGATGCGAAAAAAAATGGAGTTGTCATAATTCATTTCACATATAACCTCATCAATAACAAAATCTACAAATCTTTAATTCGGAGGACGATGTTGACGAAACCACCAGTCATGGAAAAACAAGCACTTCTGATGACCATGCAAAAAAAAATAAATAAATAAATAAAAAAATAAAAAATAAATAAAAAAAAGCTGGGAAATTAAAGGTGTTTCAAAATGGAAACAAAAATGAGCAAACTCTCAAAGGCAATCACAGTCGAAAATTTGCCGTGAAAAACGGTAAAAAACCTGGAATGTCAGGGATATATCGTTTTAAAAACTGATATATTGACCTTTTTTGGGGGGGTCAAGAAGCGTAGGAGATGATGATGATGATATCGACGCAAATGGGTGTTATAACTGTCACCAACCCGTAAAAGATATTAACAAAGTAGGATAAATTTTACGGTCGCCTGAATTTCATTGAAATACGGTGAATAGTATATTTTTGCGGAGAATTTCGGATTAAAATTACGGTTTTTTAAGTGTGCAGGTATACAATATAGATGATAAAAAATATAACATTATGATTGATAGAACCATATACAGATAAATGAATCCGCAAGTTTACGATAACGACTAGAAGAAAAAATAAAAATAGGTAAATATTTATTCAGATACTATTAAAGCGATATATCCTAATGCCTTATGCCTTCCCCATTAAACATTATGAATTTCGCAAACTGTGGTATGAAATTGCATGAGAAGACATCGGTTGACAGGATACTTCGTAACAAGATCGGATACAGAATATCCTTTTTAAGAAAAAGGTGAAGAAAAACATCCAAATGTAGTGGGTTTCTCAGATAAGAAATCTCTAGTATAATGATATCAATAGGTAGGATTCTTCTAGAGAAGCTCGACTGATTTTTTTTATCAACTCGAAAAAATATATTTAAAGTGATAGAAGGGAACAAAATTAGTTTGGAGTTGAATTGATTAAATTACATTTTCTCCTTGTTAGAGTTTCTATCTGCAAGCCTTTGAGACAGCAAATATTGACGAAGAACAAGAATCAACGAAGAATTATAGGCAGTCTCCGTCTTGAATACACAGAGAGCAATTAGGTCAAACCATGGACACGATAGGTTTTTCCCCTTTTTTATGAGAGATAGGAAAGTCTCCCGCATAAATAGCTCCTCATTAATACCGGATATCAAAGTGTTAGGAAATAGTGAATTAATTAAAACTTATCAAAAGGAAAAATTAAATACAAATAATCTACAAAGAATTTCATAGGCACGAGTAGCAGAAGAAATAGGATAAGATATTCTACATTAGCAGAGGGACATCTTCGTTCATTGCAATGTTTGTAGAAACTTGAATATAAAGAACGATAAAAATGTTTCTACGAAAGGTTTAAAGAACAGTAGATAGTTGTATCATATTACTGTACATTAGCACTGCACTTTCATACTAGCGGTCGTGAAACATCTTACTGACTGATGTGAAATCTAAATAAACTTAGGAATCTACTCGTTCTCTCTCTCTCTCTCTCTCTCTCTCTCTCTCTCTCTCTCTCTCTTTTCCTTGGATAATGAAGTAGTATCTTATAAATGTATGGATAATTATTACATTCAGTCCATTACCTTACGTAACTATGGTGATATGAATAAACAGACAGATATATGAATATCATCGAACTTTACGTTATAAACCTTGTTATTCTAACAAAACCTAGCAACATTTTCTGCCATTTATAGACATTATGATGTTAAATAGATATGTTTGTATTTCTCTTCCTATGAGCAATTCACTGGAGCAAGAATTGTTCGCGTTCGTTATATAATGAAAAAAAAAATCATCTATTTAGAAAAGGCAAGGCCGCCACAATATAATGTCTCTCTCTCTCTCTCTCTCTCTCTCTCTCTCTCTCTCTCTCTCTCTCTCTCTCTCTCTCTCTCCTTTGACATTTCCTGACCACAAGAACGTTCCAGCACCAGCAACACTACAGACGTATTTGATCGTGAGAACAACTTCTAACGGACCTTAATACTAGGACCTCCTCTAGCCGAAAACCATTATCCCTTCGCTCTTATAAACACTGCCTTTCAAGGCCAAGCAAAACCCACGAAACGGAATGTGAGCAGCCACGGAACTTTGGGAACGCCGATCACCAAGTGCGCATGCGCGGTGGCGGCTCAACAAAGCCTAGCTAAGAGCCTGCAACCTGACCCAGAAGGAGATCTTCGGAAGCCGATAGCGGCCGTGTTTCGTGAGTTGGCTCAACGGCTATTTCTGTTCGTAGAAAGAAGAGTTCGGCAAACGCGGAGAGATGTTGCTAAATATCGCTACTGTGGTAAGTAAAAATATACACATGACCCTAAGAATAATAAAACATTGTCCGGATCATTCGCACATTCACATATTCATAAATAAGTGATTTATCTCTCTCTCTCTCTCTCTCTCTTCTCTCTCTCTCTCTCTCTCTCTCTCTCTCTCTCTCTCTACGAAGACCTTGATCTTGCTCAAGCTTTTGAATGCCATTTCACTCTGAAAGAATCTCTGACTTACAGATAATAAATTTCAACTTGCATAAAGTGAATAATTTCAAAAATTCGTTTGATACCATTCTATAACGAACGAAGAAAATTAATTTGACAATACAGCCAAATTTAGTTCAATGGGTCATATTAATATTTGAGACTATTGTTTGTGAAGTTCATGATACCAAACACACGAATTGGAACGTTGCTCAGCGGATATATATATATATATATATATATTATATAATATATAATATATAATATATATATATGTATATATATATGTGTGTGTGTGTGTATACACACACACTATATATATATATATATATGTGTGTGTGTGTGTGTGTGCGTGTGTGTGAATGTGTGTGTGGTGTGTACACAAACACACTATACATACATATATACACACACACACACACACACATATATATATATATATATATACTGTATACATATATATACATATATATACATACATATATATATATATATATATATAAAACCACGAACACAGATACAGACATTAAGCCCACAAAACATGCAACTTAATTCTTAGACAGCAATATCAATGATAAAGAACACAGGAAATTTTACTCAAGTTCAAGAAAAAAAAATCCATTTTCTCACACTCCATGGGTTTAAAATTTCCAAAAAACAAATTGAATAAAATTCTTTTTTAAATTAATGCACTTGTCTCAGTCCAGTCGATTTACTGTAGAAATGCATATGAACCGATATTAGCCCGGATTTAATTTATCGATAATTAAAAATATTCTACCAATCAACATCGCAGGTTCAAATGAAAATCTAATATGGTTTCCAGTGTTTCTTGTTTGTTAACCAAATGAATATTTTAAAAGATCTGTATAACCCAAAAGTGGAAATGAATAACTTGAGTTTCAGAAAGTTTAAGAACCGATTGATGGGCACAATAGATATTCATTGAGATTAAAGATGTCTAGGTACAATCGTGATCACGTGACTGAGTAACTGACCAGAGTTTGAAGAAGTGAGAAATAAAGGTTTCACTATATTAAAATAAGGCGATAGGGAAGACTATATGAACTATAGGTGATATAATATGACTATATATGCTATAGAAGGTTTTTATTAAAATTGTGACTTGAGATATTGTGATATAAAGCAACGTAGTAGTGTCGAAGCTGTTTGACGAAGGAGTCGTTTTTTGAAAGTGGAAAGTATTTTTCAAAAGGAAGTATGTAAGGAGAAAATGCAGATCGAATAGCAGTAGTAGTTGGGTGTAAAATGGAGTCCGAGGCTATTCAACATCTTTAGTAACAAAGTAAAACAGAGGGAAGGCAGCGTAGGTTTGGGATAAAGAATTGTCATGAATAAAGTGTAAAAAAAAAATGTATGTAAACAATGTTGATTTGGTATGTGAAAAAAACATGACAAGTAATTATTGTATATATATATATATATATATATATATACATATATATATATATATATATATACACATACACACACGCACACACACACACACACACATATATATATATATATATATGTATATATATATGTGTGTGTGTGTGTGTGCTGAATCGACTAAAATGAACCAAATTAAAGGCGGTCACTCCGCGCTAAATGTGTCAAGATGGTGAGAATTACAAGATATACTGTAAATTATGAAAACAGGATTGTGGTAGCCTGTTGTTAACGTCCTTGCCTAGTGATCGGCTGACTGGGGTTCGAGTCCCGCTCAAACTCGTTAGTTCCTTTGGTCGCTGCAACCTCACCATCATTGTGAGTTAAGGATGGGGGGGGGGGTCTGCCGAGTCATCAGCAGCCATTGCTTGGCCCTCCTCTGTCCTAGCTTGGGTGGAGAGGGGGCTTGTGCGCTGATCATATGTGTATATAGTTAGTCTCTAGGGCATTGTCCTGGTTGATAGGACAATGTCACTGTCCCTTGCCTCTGCCATTCATGAGTGGCCTTTAAACTTTTATAAGGAAACCTCATTTCACTTACAGCTTTGACCGATTATACAGTACATACATATATCTTTTCTTAAACTATAAACCAAAAATATGTAGATCAGAAAAATATGGAAGGAAGCGATTTTCGTCAATCATTATATATTTAATACAAAAATACCAGCCAAGGACACTAACAAGAATCACTCCATCTCAGTGAACTTAGTCAGGAATATATCAAAGGTAATGATGATGATTGATGGAATTTGGGCTATATGGTCCGGTTCGAGGGTTAAGAGACCATTCAGTGTCGAGATACAATTAGAGGGAACAGTACTTAGAAGGCAGATAATTTTTCCTCCAAGGGAAAAGCCAGAAGTTAGGAGAGAATGCCTGATCCTCATTAGATAGGTAGAAATCATTCCGTTATTGCCATCTGCTTAGAAGGAAGACGACCAAAGTTAACGCTGATTTCGCTTCTTGATATTCATAGGTAGTAGGTTGGCCAGGGCACCAGCCACCCGTTGAGATACTACCACTAGAGTGTTATGGCATCTTTTGACTGGCCAGACAACACATTAGATCCTTCTCTCTGGTTACGGTTCATTTTCCCTTTGCTTACATATACACCTAATATTCGGGCCTATTCTTTACATATTCTCCTCTGTCATCATACACCTGACAACACTGAGGTTACCAATCAATTCTTCTTCACCCAAAGGGTTACTGTACTGTAATTGTTCAGTAGCCATTTTCCTCTTGGTAAGGGTATAAGACTCTTTAGCTATGGTAAGCAGCTCTTCTAGGAGGACACTCCAAAATCAAACCATTGTTCTCTGGTCTTGGGTAGTGCCATAGCCTCTGTACCATGGTCTTCCACTGACTTGGGTTAGAGTTCTCTTGCTTGAGTGTACACTCAGGCATACTATTCTACCTAATTTCTCTTCCTCTTGTTTTGATAAAGTTTATATAGTTTATATAAGAGATATTTATTTTAATGATGTTACTCTTCTTAAAATATTTTATTTTTCACTTCCTTTCCTCACTGGGCTATTTACCCTGTTGGAGCCCCTGGGCTTAAGCATCCTGCTTTTCCAACTAAGGTTGTAGCTTAGCAAATAATAATAATAATAATAATAATAATAATAATAATAATAATAATAATAATAATAATAATAATTTCTTACTGTTCATTTAAAGACAGGACATTTTTTCCATGTATTCACATGAGATATATGTAGGACTATAACTTTATCGATAGTTTCATGTTCAAATAACTAACTATATTTACTTTATGTGCACTTCAATCGGCAGTAATTTTCGCATATTTGTCAACTTCGTAGTAAATTATTGTTTTTTAAGCAAATTATGGTAAAAAGTAGCCTTATTGAAATGTTGATATATTGAATTACGATTACATTTTTATTCTATTCACATCTAACCTGAGTTTATGGATCATGAAAGCTTTGGGCTTCGTGTGACACACTACACCCAAAATTTAAACAGTATTTGTTAAATTTACATTATGAATCTTAAGAATCTATACTGTGTATCCAAGGCTCTTGATACTAAATAAATCATTTAAAAAACAGCAATACTGTTACTACTTCGGCAAAAAAAAAGTATATATAAGAAAATCGTGTAAATCATTTTCAGATATTTCAGTCATCAAATTACTCAAAACTTTTTGATTTACAAATACCCTCCTTAACGAGGACTTTTAACTTTCATAATTTTTGACTGAAAATATAATTAACTTAATTAAAAAATATTAAATCACTCAACTCATAATGTGCCTCTTTGCAGGTCTTCATGTCTGTTGCAAACGTGGCCTTTACTGAGCCTGCGAATGTTTACCCCAGCTATGACTACGCCTCATTCAACCCATACTCAACACCTTACTCTAGGCCAGACGCTCAGACCCCTACTTATAATCCTTACGGTTATCCAACTTACTATCCTTCGGCTTATCCCTCTCAGCCATCGCAAAGTGGACAACCCGCTTATACGTACGCCTCACCCTATCCCTCGTACCCCTCTTATCCTACTTATCCCACTTATCCTTCTTATCCTCCCTATTCTCATTATCCTTCCTATCCATATTATCATTTCTATTCCACCCAACCACCCCCAGTAGACCCAGAGACCTCTCCTCCCGCAGGACCTATCGTCTGGCCCACAGGCAAGCCTAAAACGACGCCCAGACCTGCTGTTTGGCCAACAGGAAGTCCTACTCGACCCCCGTCTATTCCAGTGTGGCCCACGAAGAAAGCATCACTGGAAGCATCCTCATGGCCAACGGCCAAAACAGAGCCCAAGAGGCCAACAAAATACCTTCAATGGCCGACTGAAAAATCAGCTTTGCCACCTACAACCACGACAACTAAAAGACCTGAAAAATTACCAAACTGGCCGACAGGGCCACCAAGGACAACAGGAGTAGCTTCTGTAACTGTCAGGTGGCCAACAGGAGCCCCTGGAACAAGAATAACCACCACCACTCCAGCAACTATCACTGGACGAACCACAGTCACAGCAGCGCAACCCACACGACCCGCAGTTTGGCCCACAAGATCTCCCAATCCAATGTACTCGCCAAGGAGAATTTCAGGGGTTACAACCCCTATGCCGCGAATTCCAGTTTCGAGAACAGAGAGACCCAAAGTGAACCGAGGCAAAACACACCGAGGCGAAAGGCCTCGCAAGCCCAACTCTAGACGAAAACCAAAGAACAAAGGGAGGAAACAAAAGACTAAACCAGCGAGGATACCAACGATCAGCCCGATCACAACTCCAATACCTTACTTCCCAGATGAGGACGTCGAAATAATAGAGGGCATTCCAAAATATGTACCCTTCGCAAAATCAACAGTGCCTCCCTTGGACTGGGATCATTTTGAGCCAAGGATATCACCACTTGATACAAGTGAACCCTTGACCACTCCTAATTACAATGAAACATCACTTGCACCAGGCGGAGTTACTTATATTCCGTCTGCCATTCCTTCCACAACAAATACCAGTACTAGGTAAGTACTGTACTTCAGATCTTATTTACTAATATTAAATGGTAAGGATCAAATGTAAAGAAACGAACATCTTGATTAGGTGTAAATAGTTTCACGTTATTTTGAGCAATACGATAAATAATTTCCTTCTCTTTCCCTTCTATTTTCCTCAGATGCAAGAAGCTGTGCCTGGATCAAAAGGGGAGACGATTTTGCTGTGGTCAGGGTGAGTGATAAGTAACCTGGAAAGGTTAAACAGGTTAAACGTTAAGTATTCGATAAGAGTTTTTTTCGATGGATTAGTTCTGAGAGAGTTTGGTTATTGGGAAGCATTAATTAAGTTTCCTTCAAACGAGTCGAGTAATTAGAAAATATACATTTTAGTAAGAAATAATTATGTCAATCAGCAGCGGGAACCAGCAATGATCTCATTCGTTTCCTATGGGTTTCTCCAAACTGAATATAGACATTTTCTAACCGAAATTTTGCTTAGATTTCCCATCTCTAATTTAAGTGTGAATCTTATGAATCGTTGAAGTAAATAACATTAATTAAGACTGTTTAAATTACTTTATAATAAGAATATTGTTAAAATAATGACTTATCCAAACGCCCGGCTAACTTCTCACTAAAAACATTCTAATAAACAAACTAGACAGACATGTCAATGGAACTATCTCCATCCCTACCAATGCATAGGTAGTCTACCTTTGTTTCAAGTTATAAAAAACAATCTTCAAATGTATGGGATGATTTTCTATGAAAGAGTAAGTAGTAAGAAAGTGCACGTAAACATCCCAATCATGTATATTTTGAATGAATGAATTTGGGCCATAAGGCACGGCGCTGGAACCAGGAAGACCATTCGTTATCAACGCGCAACTGGGGTGTCGGGGAACCACTCCCTAGAATTTAAAAGTTAAACTTGAAAGGTTCGACAGAAAGCTTGAATACAACTAAATATTAATTACAGTTAAGGGCCGAGAGGACGCCGTAAAGTCCCATATGTAATGCATATAATTACACCGTACATGGTGTACTGACAAATTTTCACAACTAATGTTTTTTTTTTTTTTTTCTTTTCCAGAAACTGGAAAATGTCCGCCCAAACCGGAGTCATGTTATGTTCCGATGTCGGACCCTATCCCAGGACACAGGTCGAAGGTAAAAAAAAAAAAAAAAAAATATGCATTGATTTTTTTTAATACGGGATTTGGCCTTTTGAGTGATTATTTCGAATTCCAACTGTAATTAATATATTTATAAGGAATATATCTTTGGATAATTTGATTAATATTTCAATCTTGTTACGACTGAATGTAGTGAAAATATTTACCCGAGATAGTAAATTTTCACTGAATATTTAAAGGTTAAACCATCAAAATTATTGTAGCTAAATTTTGGTAAATAAATAAATCACAAATATTCATTGGTGATTAACTAAAAAACAATAGAAATTCCCCAGCAATATTCAATTTTGTTACAAAAATATTTTTCTACACCAGGGTCAATGCTTTGTCGACACCCAGTGCGCTGAAAACTTCAAATGCTGTTTAGATTACTGCGAAGAGGAATATTACTGCACAAGAGTCCAGTTCGTGCTCTGAAGGCACAGATGACAACGTCAGTAGGGATTTAATGCATGAAAATGTTGATAAGGGCGTTCGTTTATTTAAGCAAGGATAATCTAGTAGTATGTCAGACTAGTTTGAGTAAATGAAAACGGACTTTAATTTCCCGTAGAGTTGTACACACAGGTTTTTGTGATTTATACAATAAAGTAGTTTAAGGCCATGTTTGTAACTTATTCCGTTTCCCCTAGATTGCCTCCCAAAAAATAATAAATTATTTATAAATATAATAATAAAATAGAACTACTGATCACAAAATGAGGATAAATAAACGAGCAAAGAAATCGCTTATGAAAACAAAAACGGTATGGTAATCTTAATTGTTCAACAATGTAATGCAAAAACACAGCACAGCTGCTTTTCATTGAAATTCTCCAAGGTTTCAAACACGGAAACCAAGTCCCCTGGTTTTAGGAAGCTGATGACAGTCATTAACGATCATAAAGGAAATATTTCTTGTATTATTAAGTTACCATTTTCATTCCTTCTAAAAAACTTTAAACAATATAAAAATGGAAGGAAAATGAAAGATATGGATAACACATCATTTTCGATATCTTTATAAACTATACGTAATGAATGCGCCAACCTCAGCGCATTTTCACAGAGCAAAATCTTCATGTCCCTGATTTCTTCGCTGTTATTTCACAAACCTTAGAACATGTATCAAGCTGAGGACTCTGAATAAACAAAGTTTATGTGGATTCAGCTAAATTACATAAACGGGTATTATATATATTTCCCAAACACAAGTGATATATCTCTTTTTCTGAACTATTATAAAGTAAATTACATAAACAGCCTTCGGGTATCGATTCCTTTTTTTTTATTTATTTATTTATTTTTTTTTTTTTTTTGAAGGAATTATCCTAACATCATATGCAACGCATTCTGATGATGGTGTAAACATTATTCCTCATAACCTAGTTCCCACACACAAAGTCACATATCTCAGGGGGAAGCCTTTTGTATCACGTAAATTGTTTACAATTTTCTCATTTCTTTTCTTCAGGCGTGTATCATTTTATCAAAATTTTCATTCGATTACATCAAAAAAGACGTTTCATTTTCCCATATCTTATTTTAGGTTATTTTACGAACTCAATTTCCATTTCCACACTCTCTCTCTCTCTCTCTCTCTCTCTCTCTCTCTCTCTCTCTCTCTCTCCAGAATCACAAGTGTAGTCGCCCATAATGTTTACCTCCACATAACCACGCGAAAAAAAAAAAAAAAAAAAAAAAAAAAAAAACGAAGAAGCCGCGAATGAGGTGTCCATTAAATGCACTCACTTCATATCCTCCATTGTTATTTCTTCTTCGAACGAAAATTTGACATATTGTAAATGTACAACTATTGTAATTATTACAACTGTACTTAAACTGTTTATCAGTCCTTTGCGATTCTTGATAAAAAAAATATGGACTCTCTCTCTCTCTCTCTCTCTCTCTCTCTCTCTCTCTCTCTCTCTCGTAGTATGCTTGTTCAAGGGTACCAGGGCTAAAGCCGAGAAAACTGGACATGGCGATAGAAACTTTATATCCCTACACACTTCCTGAGAAAACAAATGCTGACCTAGATAGATATATTAACAGACATGATTATATACACAGACACAAACACACAGACAGACTCGCGCGACACATACAT
This sequence comes from Palaemon carinicauda, assembly GCF_036898095.1. Taxonomy (NCBI): domain Eukaryota; kingdom Metazoa; phylum Arthropoda; class Malacostraca; order Decapoda; family Palaemonidae; genus Palaemon; species Palaemon carinicauda. The sequence goes on from NC_090757.1 coordinate 23,810,306, forward strand.
ACACACACACACAGATATATATATTATACATATATATATATACACATACATATATATATATATATATATATATATATATATATATATATATATATATATATATATATGTATATATATATATATATATATATATATATATATATATATATATATATATATATATATATATATGTGTGTGTGTGTGTGTACATAAATATATACTGAATATATACATAGTAAATGTGCTGTATATAACCCTGCCGAGCTCAGGATTTATCATTATTATCATTATTACCAGCCAAGCTACAACCCTAGTTGGAAAAGGATGATGCTGTATGCCCAAGTGCTAAAACAGGGAAAATCGCCCAGCGTGGAAAGGAAACTAGAGAAGGAATAAAATATAAGAGAAGTGATGAACACTTAAAGTAAGATATTTTAAAAACAGTAACAACATTAAAATAGATCTTTCATATATCAAATATAAAAACTTGAAAAAAAAGAGGATAAATAAGATAGGATAGTGTGACGGAGTGTGCTTACAAGCAAGATAATTCTACTGTTTATCCTTATTTATATCGGTCACTGGTTGAGACCTTGGCCGGACAGAAATATTAATCATAAAAATAATTTCTCTATGTGTCTGAGATCCCACGGCTGAGCGAATTCGATATTAAATGGTATCTAGACTTATTTGAAATATATATATATATATATATATATATATATATATATATATATATATATATATTCATATATATATATATATATATATATATATATATATATATATATATATATGAATATATATATATATATATATATACACATATGTGTAATATCATTAATCCTTCAGAATCTGCAACCTAAATAAAACCTTAAATAATCTTGTAGCATTTGTCTCGGAGGCATATGAAGTCATCGAATTCTAAAATGCCAAAAATATCTCATGAAAATGGAAATAAAATGAAAACTAAATAAACAACTCGCAACATGAGTTTAGTCTACGATCGAATACGATAACACGTTCAACGAGGGATTTGCCCTCTGTTTACAATCCCAGATAAACATGTTCAGTTTCTTGTGACAGCTAATGACAGTCACAATACACAGCTGGTGGTCTCGCATGACAAAACGTCTGACGAAATCTGGAAGAACGGGTGACATTCTCTGTCTTTCTGTCAGTCTCTCTCACATCCTGCACAACATATCTCTTCTTCAACAGTTACCAGTCCAATGCAGAACAAAGGTGTCGGATATGTCCTTACACTTTCGTCTGTTTATAGTCTTTCTTTGTTAGTCCACACTAGCACACTTTCTCAGTTCGTCAATCCGTTGTCTTCTCTTCCTTCCATTTGCGTCTGTTTATGGTCTTTCTGTACCAGTCCACACTCGCAAACTTTCTCAGTTCGTCAATCCGTTGTCTCCTCTTCCTTCCATTTGCGTCTGTTTATGGTCTTTGTGTGTCAGTCCACACTAGTAAACTTTCTGTTTGTCAATACGTTGTACTTTCTTCCTTTCTCTGCTTCTTTTACAATCTCTAGGGACCCATTCTGTTAATCTTAATGCCCTTCTATTGTCTGTCAATCTCATTATATGTCCTGCCCATATCCATTTCTTTTTCTTATATGTAGTCAGAATATCCTCTACTTTAGTTTGCTCTCGTATCCATGTTGCTCTTTTTCAGACTATTACTGTTATTCCCATCATTATTCTTTTCATAGCTCTTTGAGTTGTAACTATCTTATGTTCTAAGGCTAAACCATTAGACCATAAGTTTCAGATGCATAAGTTAATAGTAGTAGGACCATCTCATTAAATACTTTTCTTTTTAGAGAAAGCGGCATTTTACTTTTCATAATCTTATTTTGTTTACTAAGTGCTCACCATCCCATGGTTAACCTTTAATTTTTTTTCTTTGCGGTCTCGTGTCCTGGGGAAACAGTCTGTCCTAATATACAAATATTCATGAACAATCTGTAGAGGTTCGTTCGTAACCCTTATTTGATGACTCATTGCAATTTCATTGAACATTATCTCAGTTTTGCTCATACTCATTTATAGTCCTGCAGTTCTACTTTCTCTATTCAACTCTTCTAACATTTTTTGTAATTCCTCCCCTGATTAGCTAAACACAACTATGTCATCTGCAAATCTTAAGTTGTTAAGCTATTCCACATTAATATTAATTCCTACATTTTCCCAATCTAAATTCTTTATAACTTCTCCCTGTCTAACTCTTTAATCAATCGGAGTTTTCTCACTATCTGTGTGTAAATTTAGAATTGCTGAACTTCCTGTATATATATCTCCAAGTGTTCTGACATAAGATTCTTCTATTCCTTGTTTTGCGGGGCTTTCATTACAGCTGAGGTATTTACAGAATCAAAAGCTTTCTCAGTCTATAAATGTCATATACATCTATTGGAATACAAATGCAAGAGCATATATATATATATATATATATATATATATATATATATATATATATATATATATATATATATATATATAACATACATACACACACATATATATATCTATATATATATAAATATATAACATACATATATATAATATACATACATACATGCACACACATATATATATATATATATATATATATATATATATATATATATATATATATATATATATATATATATCAGTAAAATCACCATTTTGGTAAAATTTGAATCGAACGAGAAGGATGACACCAATCCCTAAACTCTGCAATGTCGGCGGTATCCTTACATCTAGCACCCAATTTGGGGAATGGTACACGTGTTACAACAATGTAAACGAAGATTGGGATAAAAAAATCTAAACTTGGAAGACTCTCCAGAGATGATCAAATCAGAAAAAAGATATCAACTCTCTTACCAAGATGATGCAATATAAACTATCGTACCAATATGAAAGATACAGTATCTTTCGGACTGCAACTTCACTGGTGATGTGCATTGCAGAATACTCTGTCAGTTGAGTATGTGACTGATATAAAATATAAGTATATACACATAGGCAGAGAAATAGCATTCTTGAACAAATTAACACTCTTATTATTATTATTATTACTTGCTAAGTTACAACCCTAGTAGGAAACGCAGGATGCTATAAGCCTAGGGGCCCCAACGGGGGAAAATTACCCAGTAAGGAAAGAAAACAAGGAAAAACATATTTTTAGAACATTGACATTAAAAAATTTCTATATAAACTATAAAAACTTAGCCAAACAAAAGGAAGAGCAATAAGATAGAATAGTATACCCGAGTGTACCCTCAAGCAAGAGAACTCTACCCAAGACAGTGCAAGACCATGGTTCAGAGGCTATGGGATTACCCAAGACTAGAGAACAATGGTTTGATTTGGGGTGTCCTTCTCCTAGAAGAGCTGCTTACCATAGCTAAAGAGTCTCTTCCACCCTTACCAAGAGGAAAGTAGCCACTGAACAATTACAGTGCAGTAGTAAACCCCTTGGGTGAAGAAGAATTGTTTGGTAATCTCAGTGTTGTCAGGTGTATGAGGACAGAGGAGAATCTGTAAAGAATATGCCAGACTATTCGGTTTATGTGTAGGCAATGGGAAAGTGAACCGTAACTAAAGAGAAGGATCCAATGTAGTACTGTCTGGCCAGGCAAAGGACCCCATAACTCTCTAGCAGTAGTATCTCAACGGGTGGCTGGTCCCCTGGCCAACCTACTACTTCTATCAAGATTCGCCCTTTCATTTGTATTTTCAGTTTAATACGAATACGCGCTTGCTGGCGTATGAAACCCTACTCCTAATTTTATATATCAGATTTAAGAACAATACTCCTATTTTTATATATCAGATATAAAAACATTACTCCTATTTCTATATATCAGATATAAAAAATACTCCTATTTCTATATATCAGATATAAAAACATTACTCCTAATTTTACATATCAGATATAAAAACATTACTCCTACTTCTATATATCAGATATAAAAAATACTCCTATTTCTATATATCAGATATAAAAACATTACTCCTAATTTTATATATCAGATATAAAAACATTACTCCTAATTTTATATATCAGATATAAGAGCAATATTTCAATTCAATTTTATGCCAGGAATTCTCCTTTCATATGCAACCAAGGAAAACTGGGCACAAACTAAAACAAAAATTGAGATAAGCAGCAAATATACTTTCCCGATTCTTTTAGTCAAGTGTACGGGAATCAACCCTTCTGTAAGACAGTCATAGGCCTATAAAATGGAGTCATGAAACTATACATACATATTACGTCAGTATTTCATACATGAGGCAGAGGAACAGCATAGAAGACAAGAAGACAATCACATCTTTCATACATGAGGCAGAGGAACAGCATAGAAGACAATCACATCTTCCAGAGACAAAATAACGATTAAGATTGGTTAAACAGAAGTTTAACTAAATGAGAAGCAGTGTTCTCTATTGGGAAAACAAACAAACTAACCAATCGACGGCAAACTAAAGAGTAACACGTAAATACGAATGAAAGAATATTTCAAGAAGGTAGGAACTGTGGCCAAAAGAATCAACGTTATAATGAATATTTCCTAATTGAAGGCATTTGTATGGTTTGGCTAATTATTATCATTATTATTATTACTAGCCAAGCTACAACCCTAGTTGGAAAAGCAAGATGCTATAAGGCCAAGGGCTCCAATAAGGAAAAATAGCCCAGTGAGGGAAGGAAATAAGGAAATAAATAAATGATGAGAATAAATTAACAATAAATCATTCTAAAAACAGTAACGTCAAAACAGATATGTCCTATATAAACTATTAACAACGTCAAAAACAGGAACTACGATGAAAGCACGAAAGCAACAAAGTACTAGAATGCATCCATAACGAATTTATTTACATTTTTCGATTTCCGGTTGAAATGGAAATTCAGCCCAGTTCAGTGGTCTGACGCATGCGCACTGGATCTAAGAGACACCAAACTTAATATGCGTCACTGACCAATGCCAATGTAGAGGCGATCATTGCCTGAGTAACTTCGACCCGAAGGTGGAGCGAACGCCATGGAAGCTCTAGTAAGTGTCTTATTTACTTAATTATTTATTTAGCTTTTCCTTTCATAATGCAGCTAATCAATCAATCAATGTGTAGATTTGCCGAGATGGGCCTGATTAGTTTCTTTAGATAAAATCTTAGGCCGCAAAGCATTACTTGATAAGTTTACCCCCCCTGTGCTTTAACGCCATCTCCATGGCCAGTCGGTCAGGAACGTTTGTAACTTATTGTGATTATCATTAGAGAGAGAGAGAGAGAGAGAGAGAGAGAGAGAGAGAGAGAGAGAGAGAGAGAGAGATAGAGAGAGAGAGAGACAGTCGATCATGAACGTTTATAACTTATTGGCATTATCATTAAAGAGAGAGAGAGAGAGAGAGAGAGAGAGAGAGAGAGAGAGAGAGAGAGAGAGAGAGAGAGTCGATCATGAACGTTTATAACTTATTGGCATTATCATTAAGAGAGAGAGAGAGAGAGAGAGAGAGAGAGAGAGAGAGAGAGAGAGAGAGAGAGAGAGAGAGAGAGAGAGAGAGAATAATCGAAATACATAAAGTAGGAAGAAACCATTGCAAGGCGTAGATAAAAGGAAAATAAAGGTAGAAAAATGAAACTGGAGTAAATAAAAGCCGTGCGACTAATAAAAAAAAATGCGAAATATGAATAAATTGAAAGGAAACTGATTTCTTCCTACAATATCAAGATGTTGGCATGACAGTTATACCGATAATCATATAAAATTACACGAGAAAAAATTACTGCAATTTTATTAAAAAAAAAAAAAAAAAAAAAAAAAAAAACTAATCTAGAGAATATTTAATTACCAATTCATTGGTGATAATATATTTGTTACATACGACTTATAACACATTTTGGAAGTTCAAAGTAGTAATTTTATATCTACATCATACGATCAAGTTATGAGAAAAACTTCCTTTACCAACATTTTGTGCTTTTGAGATTTGCAATTAAAAATTTCGAAACCAATAACCGGAATTGTATTGATATTATGTGCCCACTTATCTTTCCATAGCATAATTTAGAGTCGCCTTCTAACTGTGATGTAAAGTTATTCACAGGATTTCAGTTAGTTACAAAGTTCATTCCCTCTCAGTATGACGGTAAGGTTGAAATGTGTCCGATCTGGAGATTTTATCTGCATCCACACTATCAAAATAGGGAAGACTTCTAACTATTTAGAAAAGTGGAAGCTAACAAAATTTCATTACTAAACCTCGTGAGCGGAACTCCTAATAAAATAGTGTAAAATTAAAATGGCGTCGCGAGCGGAACTCCTAATGAAATAGTGTAAAATTAAAATGGCGTTACGAGGGGAACTCTTAATAAAATAAGTGTAAAATTAAAATGGCGTTACGAGGGGAACTCTTAATAAAATAAGTGTAAAATTAAAATGGCGTTACGAGGGGAACTCTTAATAAAATAAGTGTAAAATTAAAATGGCGTTACGAGGGGAACTCTTAATAAAATAAGTGTAAAATTAAAATGGCGTTACGAGGGGAACTCTTAATAAAATAAGTGTAAAATTAAAATGGCGTTACGAGGGGAACTCTTAATAAAATAAGTGTAAAATTAAAATGGCGTTACGAGGGGAACTCTTAATAAAATAAGTGTAAAATTAAAATGGCGTTACGAGGGGAACTCTTAATAAAATAAGTGTAAAATTAAAATGGCGTTACGAGGGGAACTCTTAATAAAATAAGTGTAAAATTAAAATGGCGTTGCGAGCGGAGCTCCTAATAAAATAGTGTAAAATTAAAATGGCATCGCGAGCGGAACTCCTAATAAAATAGTGTAAAATTAAAATGGCGTTGCAAGCGGAGCTCCTAATAAAATAGTGTAAAATTAAATTGGCGTCGCGAGCGGAACTCCTAATAAAATAGTGTAAAATTAAAATGGCGTCACAAAAAAAGGCAGAAGTTTGTGATTCTTTTAAAGCCAAAGACAGCATATACTTCATGGAAGGTAAAGTAAAGAGGCAAACATGAATAATTATCGGTCCATTCGCTAAACTAGATTAATTACTCCCCTGTTTGTTTAATGGCAAGTTGAACTCAACCTGAGAGAATATCTTAAGTGCAGATCAATTTCGTCACATTCTGTCCGGTTGAAATTTTCGATTTTATCAGCATTTTGCAAGCTAAGTTTACCACAATATTCATTTTGCATAGATCTAACATCCCAAGTTATTTCATTTGTTTTTAAGTTGCGGTGGTGGCCTGTTGGTAGCATTCTTGCCTGGTGACTGCCAGACTGGGGTTCGAGTCCCCACTCAAACTCGTTAGTTCCTCAGGTCGCTGCAATCTCACTATTCTTGTGAGCTAAGGATGAGGGGTTTGAGGAGCTTAAAGGTCTATCTTCTGAGTCACCAGCAGCCATTGCCTGGCCCTCCCTGGTCCTAGCTTGGATGGAGAGGGGGTTTGGGCGATGATTCCATGTAACATAATATGGTCATTCTCTAGGGCATTGTCCTGCTTGATAGGACAATGTCACTGTCCCATCCCTCCGTCATTCATGAGCAGACTTTAAACCTTAGTAATCTTATCAAAACTGAAATATCTCGGATTTTGTTTTCCTTCTCAACCTATGAACTAAAAGAAATTCGTCCCGTTAAACAACCTTTTTGCTTATTTCTTCATAGTAACGTTTTCTTTATGCCAGGTGCTTCTTCTCCTTCTTTAAGGTTGCTTCCAAAAGCAGTTGACAAACGACCATAGTCGTGCAACAGATATAATTCCTTTCCTGGAGAACTTTCACAATCTTCTCATATCCCTTACACCCAAAGTTTCCTCCATATATCCGTTTAAGAGTTGGTTTGTTGGTTCAAATGGCGTTGGGTCCTTTCTCTTATCGATCTTGGATATATCAGGCCATTGAGAGTGTTTTTAGACTATTAGTTTGATGTCTTTTTCAAGTAACAAATTTTCTTCAGACATTTAAATTAAGAAGTTTTAAGTTAACTAAAATGAAATTATCACACACACAAAAATACCACTTTTTCCCATTTCTTCGCTAATTCATCTTTGCCTAATTCTATGTTTTCAGAAGATGGCCATTCTCTGGGTGCTGCTTCCATTTATTCTTTCGCCTGCAAATTCTGGTGCTGTCATAAAAAATGTCACGGAAACTTCACTGAAGAGAAGCAAAAGATGTTACCCGGCAAACTGGACCGCCGGAGGAGGTGTATACCAAGGTTACAATAACTGGTGTCAATCTTACTACCCATGTTATCCCTATCAATATGATCCATGTCGATTTTACTACCCATACGCCACGAGCACAGTGGCTCCAACAACAAGGCTTCCACCAACTTATGCTCCTACAACCCCATGGCCTACGTATATTGTACCCATTCCTACAAGGCCACCATACGTACCAGTGGGACCAACGACTAGACCACCATACATACCAGTGGGACCAACTACAAGGCCACCATACATACCAGTGGGACCAACGACTAGACCACCATACATACCAGTGGGACCAACTACAAGGCCACCATACATACCAGTGGGACCAACTACACGACCACCTTACATACCAGTAGGACCAACCTACATACCAGTAAGACCTACTGTAAGACCAACTTACATACCAGTGGGACCAACTTACATACCAATAAGACCAACTGCAAGACCGACTTACATACCAGTGGGACCAACCTACATACCAGTAAGACCAACTGCAAGACCACCATTTAAACCCATTACAAGACCACCCCATTTGCCTACCAGTCAACCCTATATTTCAGAGAGACTCGAAGAGGATAATCTCATCCTAAACTTTACCGATAAAGAACACGACGATAATCACGGAGACTCAACAACAGAGAACGTATTGCTCTCCACTGAGTTACCTTCAGAAGATGACGAAACGGAAGTTCCAGACCAGATATTCTCGACTGATCTGCCAGTGATCGTAAATACCCTTCCAATACCTGAAAATGATGTTTTGCCAGATCATTTCCCGTCCCTTACAACCCGACCTCCATACAACCGGATATTAACAAAGGCACCTAAAGCCAATAGATTGAAACCAAATGGAAATGGTACCGTCAGTGACGAGCCTATTAGGGATTCATCACAACAAGGGTAAGTTCCAAATATTCCTTTCAATAAATATAAACTACTAGTTAAATATAGTTAATGAAGAAAACTAAAATACAGAATATTATTACAAAAAGCTGCTAGCACTACTATAACGTTGATAGGTTCATTTAATTACCGAGTTATAAAAAAAATTCATTCAAAGGCAGATAGATATCATACATCTATCTATAAACAACAAATGAATATAAAGAAATCAATTAATGGAAAATCTACTGCTCCTCACAGGTGCAAGACGATATGTGTCGACAATGAGAGGGGAACGACCTATTGCTGTGACAACAGTAAGACCATTTTACTTTCAGTATCAGCTGAGAGAGAGAGAGAGAGAGAGAGAGAGAGAGAGAGAGAGAGAGAGAGAGAGAGAGAGAGAGAGAGACTTTAAATATCAGCTAATTGAGAGAGAGATTTTCAATATCCGCTAATTGAGAGAGAGAGAGAGAGAGAGAGAGACTTTAAATATCAGCTAATTGAGAGAGAGATTTTCAATATCCGCTAATTGAGAGAGAGAGAGAGAGAGAGAGAGAGAGAGAGAGAGAGAGAGAGAGAGAGAGAGAGAGAGAGAGAGAGAAATTGCTTTTTCTCGTAAACTGATATCAAAATTACTCCCATTTAAACAAAGGATTTCAAAAGGAAATCGAGCACACTCATCCTTTATAAAGTCACGCAGTTCACCTTTCTTGTTCACAAGCTTCCAATACATTACATGATTAGATAAAAACAATTTTAATACAGAACAAATACATTATGGTCAGGAAAGAATCAAGACTCATTCACTGTGTAATAGAAGCTTTTGAGTCTTGGTGTGACCTTTCCCAGCTCTCACCAGACATCTATAGTCCATTTCTTTTAGCGAGGCATATTTGCACCGACTCGCAGCGGTGCCCTTTTAGTTCGGAAAAGTTTCCTGATCACTGATTGGTTGGACAAGATATTCTAACCAATTAGCGATCAGAAAACTTTTCCGAGCTAAAAGGGCACCGTTGCGAGTCGGTGCAAATCTGCCTCGCTAAAAGAAATGGACTATAATGTTTTCTTATCGAAAGCTACAGCATTCACGGAAGAGAGTTCGCATCCCGATAAACATTATCATAGCTTATCTCAGTCCAACAACAGCAATACGAGCTACTTCTCGTGTGTTCCAAATTTAGATGGAATATTAAATAGAGTTCTACCAGAAATCGTCGGGTAGCTTCAGATTTGACAACGGAGAATTACTTAGTTTGATCAGAAAATGCTTTATAGACCAGAAAATAAAACTAAATGTATTTATTCTCAATTATCTTCCAGGAAAGAGGGAATGTCCTATTCATGATGTGGCAACATGCAAAACCCGATTTTCAAGCAGCTATAAACCAACGGTAAGTTTTCTGTGCAGCATGAATATATGAGAAACGTATATAGGAATGAATGTAATAAAACATTCATTCATTTATCAATATGAATTAATTTACACGGAACATGAACACATGCATAAGATTCTATATCCTTGCGTGTATGCACAATGTAAGCAAGGAAAATTGAATTTCAAGACGTGTTATCTCATTTTCTATCAATGTAGATACAATGAAGTCATATTTGTTGGCACGCTTCAAGCAATTGAATTTCCATTGGCGAATATACACTTGTATACAGATAGTGTATAGACAAAAAAAATAATTCAGTACGGTTATGATATACTATATATGCCCCGATGCATTTACTAGAAGCATACATGCGTTTACAAACCAACAGGTACAGATGAACACAGGAATTTCTGTTACACCTTGCTTTGAGGAAGTACGCCCTGTCACACCAATTCTGTGCGGAAAGTTCTTGTGAATAAGCCCCGCCCAGCTCCTGGCCGCACAGTTAGGATATGAAAGGGTGGACTTCCCAGAGGTGTACCAGAAATTCCTGTGTCCAACTGTACATGCGAGTTAAACACATGTCCTTCTTCAACGCACGAAATCACGAAGGATCCGAACATGAAAATGCAACCCACGAAACAGCATCCCGTCGTTTACATTCTCGATAAGAGCTCTTTCCTCCTTTGCAGACGTGGTGCATATTTGACAGTCAGTGCCCCGCCGACTCAAAATGCTGTTTCAACGACTGCACTGGCGATTACCAGTGCGAGACTGTTGGCATGGTGGACGCCGATAAAGCAATTTCCAACGCCTTTGATGTAAATGAGCGACCACATAGACAGACAAAACAGCGGCGGACAAAGGTAAATCAAAATTGTACTTCAGACAATATCATGAAAAAAGTTTAAACGTTTTAGTGTGTTTTTATGTTGTTGATAGGGAGATTGCAATACGTTATATAGCAATGGAAAATTATGCAAATTTTAGAACATACACACATGTATAAATATTATGTATATATATATATATATATATATATATATATATATATATATATATATATATATATATATATATATATATATATATATATATATATATGTATATGTATATATATGCTCTCTCTCTCTCTCTCTCTCTCTCTCTCTCTCTCTCTCTCTCTCTCTCTCTCTCTCTCTCTCTCTCTCTCTCTCTCTATATATATATATATATATATATATATATATATATATATATATATATATGTGTGTGTGTGTGTGTGTGTGTGTGTGTGTGACGACAGTAGGCCGGGAGAAAAATTGAAACTGAATTAACCAAGTGCTTTTATGTTCTTAATATACCTCCTCTAGGTCTTATGATTTAAAAATACATTAATACAAAGAAACTTCCGGCATGACGTATAAATAATAAAAATGAGCAATTTACTTAAAAGAGAGTTGTTTACAAATGCTGTTTACCAGTACTTCACCCCGTTTGTACATAACTGGGCTGCTGTTAAGCAGGTCTTTAAAAATTTTCGTAATTAAACAGGTTTCAATTATATTTCATTTAAAAATATCTTTGTAAAATATAAGTTCTTTATTAGCTTATAATTAATAGTGTGGTTTCAATTATTCACATGTAAAGAGATGTAATAGCAACAGGAAAGCGCTTGGTCAATTCTTCATATCCTTTTTCCTCCGCCCTGAGGTCATCTTGAGACATCGTATGCCCAGTGTGTGTGTGTGTGTGTGTATATATATATGTATATATATATACATATATATATGTGTGTATATATATACATATATATGTATATATATATATATATATATATGTAAATGTATATGTATATGTATATATATATATATATATATATATATATATATATATATATATATATATATATATATATATGTATATGTATATATATATATATATATATATATATATATATATATATATATATATGTATATGTATATATATATATATATATACATATATATATGTGTGTATATATATACATATATATGTATATATATATATATATGTAAATGTATATGTATATGTATATATATATATATATATATATATATATATATATATATATATATATGTATATGTATATATATATATATATATATATATATATATATGTATATATATATATATATATATATATATATATATATATATATTTATACATATATTATAAATGTATATATTTATACATATATCTATATTATATATACATATGTGTGTATATATATAACATATATATATAAATATATATATATATACACATTTATATACATACATGTATACATATATATATATATATATATATATATATATATATATATATATATATATACATACATATATATACATATACATATATATATACATTTATATACATACATATATATATATATATATATATATATATATATATATATATATATATATATATATATCTATATACATACATATATACATATATATATATATTTATATATATACATATAAATTTGTACACGTATATACACATATATATACATATGAATGTACATATGTATATATATATATATATATATATATATATATATATATATATATATATATGTATATATATATATTCATATATAAATAATATATATACAACACACACACACACACACACATATATATATATATATATATATATATATATATATATATATATATATATATATATATATATATATATAAAAGCGGATGAGCAACCTGAAGGAGTAACAAGAACTTTGGGTGTGGAGGAAATGCCAACCTAAATCTTGATCAAGTCAATGGCAGCAGGGTGACGGATTGGATATAAGGCGATAGACATGGGGCAGTATTCATAAAGAAAAGGATATGCTTATACTTGCAAAATATGAAGGAAATCCTTCTACTTGTATTCATAAACATTTCAAGCAAAAGCTTGTACTAATCCAAAAGCATATCCTTATAATCACATAAAAGTAAATGGTTATACATAAGGAAGACCCTTTACTTCATATAAAGAGCATATGCTTCGAAAAAGCCGAGTCTGGTCAGTAGCAGAATGCAGTTCGAAGAGAAAGGTTGTGCTGTCCGATTCTCAGCACGATGGCAGATTTTGTGGATGTGAGGCATGTTAAACAATACATGCCCCGTTTACACACACTTGATGGTGATTTCAAGATGTTATTCCGTTTTGAAGAACAAAATGTACAGTGGCTTGCGGACAGATATCTTGTCCACACCTGGAATCTCGATGAAATATCAAGGTTAAGCCATAACTTGGTGATATGCATTTTACATCTGCTTTTGCATGTATAAACAGTTGGGAGAATACGAAGGCTGCTGTATTTAGGGATGTATGTATGTACAAACAGTATATATGTATGTATGTATGTATGTATGTATGTATGTATACAGTACATGCAAATATACTGTATTCATATATATAAATATAGTATATATACATACATATATATATATATATATATATATATATATATATATATATACATACATATATGTATGTATATATATGTATATGTATGTATATATATGTCTGTGTATATATGTATATATATACATCGTATAAATATACATATATACACAGAATATTCATATACTGCAAAAGCTTATATACATGCATGTATATACACACACACACACACACACATATATATATATATATATATATATATATATATATATATATATATATATATATGTATATATGTATATATATATATATATATATATATATATATATATATATATATATATATATATATATATATATATATATATATATAAATCTCGACTCGTACCAGAAATAGATTGTTCTAAATCCCAAACCTAAAATAATTTAGCTGAAATCAACTATTCCAATTCGGTTTGCTTTAAACCTCTATTACCCTTCGCCCTTCGTCCGGGTATCTTAAGTTTCCTTCAAACTGCAAAGTTGAGCGTTTAGCATCTTCAAAACTTTTCAACTCGAATCCATAAATCTAATCACGTATTTTATTATTATTGTTATTATTACTATTATTATTATTATTATTATTATTATTATTATTATTATTATTATTATTATTATTATTATTATTATTATCATTATTATTATTGTTGTTGTTATAAAACAAGATTGGAATTTTTCGCGAGTCCTAAAAGAATTCGGAAGAAAATCTTCCCGGATTTCCAAATGGCTTCAGAGAAAATAGCCATAGACAGCATGGAATTCTGAATGCCTCCAGAACGGAATCTCAGAACGGTATCAGAAGAAAACTTTCCCAGATTTCCAAATGGCTTCAGAAAAATAGCTATAGACTTAGCATGGAATTCTGAATGCCTCCAGAACGGAATCTCAGAACGGTTTCGGAAGAAAACTTTCCCGAATTTCCAAAAGTCTTCAAAGGACATAGCCGTATACTTAACATGGATTTCTGAATGACTCCAGAACTGAAATTTCCAGGAGCAGTCCTGAACGACTCCTCCCAGAGCTTCAAATGACTTCTGAAGACCTGATCTTCATTTTTTAAAACGTACCCTGCAACACCTCACATGATCTGTATGTAGCTGGCGAAATCTAACCAAGGAATTGCGCGTCAATATGAGTAAGAGGAAATGAGTTGATGACTGGGAGAAGGATTTCACTTAACTCACAGAGATCGCGTTCTGGCGGAATAGGAAGCTGCCGGTAAGAATTGTGTTACGTCTTCGGAACACCATCAACTACAGATGGTTTTGGTTGCTGCCAAAGTTGCCGATCGTTCGTTTTATATAGCCCGACCTATAGAAAGACACGGGATCTTCTGTTGGCAGCTGAGCTTTGAAGATCATAATGAATGCGCCTTGAAGGATCCTTTGCTTGGGCTTTTGCGACGATGTCTTATTAAAGGAGACTCTTGGAAAAAGTACGAGGCTTTGTATCGGTGCAAAAATGGATTGCGGAGAATAAGGATGGAGGCAGAATGGTTCAACTGAACGGTGAGTGACGTGTAGTTCTTCAACAGGATTGTCCCAAAATTCGCCATTGAAGTAAGGACATATCCAGACGACATTGGTAAATATATCATGTTTCTCGTCATTTACTTTGGCATGATAGTGTATGGGGAGAAATCGATAGTATTCATCTCTTTACTCATTGCCCAGATAGGTAGAAAATAAATGCCTTCGATTTCCCTGAGGAATCTGACGAAGTGAGGACTTGCGGCACTGAAATCTCTTTTGACTAGGACACTGACGAACTAAGAAAAAGAGAAAATGAAATCTCGAAAGAAACAGATAATCTAATGAAAGAAGATCTTGAAAACTAGAAGACAGGAGAGAACAGTGAACAGGAGCCTCTAATGCATGAGGTAAGACACCTAAAAATAGAGAGCTTCTAATGCTAGAAGTAAGGCACCTCAAAATATAGATCGAAGACCCTCTAATGCTAAAAGTATGAAACCTAGAAATAAATGTCAAAGAACTTCTAATGCTAGAAGTGTGGGAGCTAAAGAGAGAGGTCAAAGAACTTCTAATATTAGAGGTGTGGGAGCTATAAAGAGAGGTCAAAGAACTTCTAATGCTTGAGGTAAGAGAGCTGAAAAGAGGTCAAAGGACTTCTAATAATAGAGGTGTGGGAGCTAAAAAGAGGTCAAAGAACTTCTAATGCAAGGGGTGTGGTAGCTAAAAAGAGGTCAAAGACCTTCTAATGCAAGGGGTGTGGGAGCTAAAAAGAGGTCAAAGAACTTCTAATGCAAGGGGTGTGGGAGCTAAAAAGAGGTCAAAGAACTTCTAATGCAAGGGGTGGGGGAGCTAAAAAGAGGTCAAAGAACTTCTAATGCAAGGGGTGTGGGAGCTAAAAATAGGTAAAAGAACTTCTAATGCAAGGGGTGGGGGAGCTAAAAAGAGGTCAAAGAACTTCTAATGCAAGGGGTGGGGAAGCTAAATAGAGGTTAAAGAACTTCTAATGCAAGGGGTGTGGGAGCTAAAAAGAGGTCAAAGAACTTCTAATGCAAGGGGTATGGGAGCTAAAAAGAGGTCAAAGAACTTCTAATGCAAGAGGTGTGGGAGCTAAAAATAGGTCAAAGGACTTCTAATGCAAGGGGTAGGGGAGCTAAAAGGAAGTCAAAGAACTTCTAATGCTAGGGGTGGGTGAGCTAAACAGAGGTCAAAGAACTTCTAATGCAAGGGGTGTGGGAACTAAAAAGAGGTCAAAGAACTTCTAATGCAAGAGGTGTGGGAGCTAAAGAGAGGTAAAAGAACTTCTAATGCAAAGGTGTGGGAGCTAAAAAGGGGTCAAAGAACTTCTAATGCAACGGGTGGGGGAGCTAAAAAGAGGTCAAAGAACTTCTAATGCAAGAGGTGTGGGAGCTAAAAAGAGGTCAAAGAACTTCTAATGCAAGAGGTGTGGGAGCTAAAAAGAGGTCAAAGAACTTCTAATGCAACGGGTGGGGGAGCTAAAAAGAGGTCAAAGAACTTCTAATGCAAGAGGTGTGGGAGCTAAAAAGAGATCAAAGACCTTCTAATGCAAGGGGTGTGGGAGCTAAAAAGAGGTCAAAGAACTTCTAATGCTAGGGGTGTGGGAGCTAAAAAGAGGTCAAAGAACGTCTAATGCAAGGGGTGTGGGAGCTAAAACGAGGTCAAAGAACTTCTAATGCAAGGGGTGTGGGAGCTAAAAAGAGGTCAAAGAACTTCTAATGCAAGGGGTGGGGGAGCTAAAAAATAGGTCAAAGAACTTCTAATGCAACGGGTGGGGGAGCTAAAAAGAGGTCAAAGAACTTCTAATGCAAGGGGTGTGGGAGCTAAAAAGAGGTCAAAGACCTTCTAATGCTAGGGGTGTGGGAGCTAAAAAGAGGTCAAAGACCTTCTAATGCAAGGGGTGTGGGAGCTAAAAAGAGGTCAAAGAACTTCTAATGCAAGGGGTGTGGGAGCTAAAAAGAGGTCAAAGAACTTCTAATGCAAGGGGTGTGGAAGCTAAAAAGAGGTCAAAGAACTTCTAATCCAAGAAGTGGGGGAACTAAAAAGAGGTTAAAGAACTTCTAATGCAAGGGGTGTGGAAGCTAAAAAGAGGTCAAAGAACTTCTAATGCAAGAAGTGGGGGAGCTAAAAAGAGGTCAAAGAACTTCTAATGTAAGGGGTGTGGGAGCTAAAAAGAGGTCAAAGACCTTCTAATGCAAGGGGTGTGGAAGCTAAAAAGAGGTCAAAGAACTTCTAATGCAAGGGGTGTGGGAGCTAAAAAGAGGTCAAAGAACTTCTAATGCAAGAAGTGGGGGAGCTAAAAAGAGGTCAAAGAACTTCTAATGCAAGGGGTGTGGGAGCTAAAAAGAGGTCAAAGAACTTCTAATGCAAGAAGTGGGGGAGCTAAAAAGAGGTCAAAGAACTTCTAATGCAAGAAGTGGGGGAGCTAAAAAGAGGTCAAAGAACTTCTAATGCAAGGGGTGTGGGAGCTAAAAAGAGGTCAAAGAACTTCTAACGCAAGGAGTGAGGGAGCTAAAAAGAGGTCAAAGAACTTCTAATCCAAGAAGTGGGGGAACTAAAAAGAGGTTAAAGAACTTCTAATGCAAGGGGTGTGGAAGCTAAAAAGAGGTCAAAGAACTTCTAATGCAAGAAGTGGGGGAGCTAAAAAGAGGTCAAAGAACTTCTAATGTAAGGGGTGTGGGAGCTAAAAAGAGGTCACAGTACTTCTAATGCAAGAAGTGGGGGAGCTAAAAAGAGGTCAAAGAACTTCTAATGCAAGGGGTGGGGGAGCTAAAAAGAGGTAAAAAAACTTATAATGCAAGGGGTGTCGCCAGCGAGGCTTTGGGGAAGGCACGGTGGCGTCTGTTCTTTCTGATGCGTAAACTTAATTAAATACAAGTAAAAACAGGGCATTAAATACGTATTATAAATACTAAACTCTTTCTTATCTTGACAGCACAAATTAAATCTTACAAGTTCCAACATGTAACTAAGCGCTCCCGAAACACGAATCAACCTTTTACTTCTGCTTAGAGGATATCCTCGCAAGTAAAAGGTAATCATGATGAATATGGAAAGAAAGATTTTCTTATACTTCTACCTTTTGCTTCAGAGAATTACCTTGTACTTCTACCTTATGCTTACAAGGATATCTTTCATTTTTATGAATACCTTATGTCTCTTTGGCTTCTACTCCCGACGCCTGTCGGATAATTTTACTGGAATCAGTAATGACCGGAAGGGGTCACTTGCCTTAGTTGGAAATTGGAATGTTAGAACCATGAATCAGTTTGGAAAGTTACAGCAAGTAGAAAATTAACTTATGAAATATAGTTTGGATATCTTGGCCCTGAGTGTAGTGAAACATGTTGTAAGGAAACCTTAGACAAAGGCAATATATATATATATATATATATATATATATATATATATATATATATATATATATATATATATATATATATATATATACATATATATATATATAATATATATATAATTTATATATATATATATATACATATATATTATTATTATTATTATTATTATTATTATTATTATTATTACTATCCAGGCTACAACCCTAGTTGGAAAAGCAAGATGCTATAAGCCCAAGGGCTCCAACAGGGAAAAATAGCCCAGTGAGGAAAGGAAATAAGGAAATAAATAAATGAAGAGAACAAATTAACAATAAATCATTCTAAAATAAGTAACAACGTCAAAACAGACATGTCATATATAAACTATTAACAACATCAAAAACAAATATGTCATAAATAAACTATAAAAAGACTCATGTCTGCCTGGTCAACAAAAAAGCATTTGCTCCAACTTTGAACTTTTGAAGTTCTACTGATTCAACCACCCGATAAGGAAGATCATTCCACAACTTGGTAACAGCTGGAATAAAATATATATATAATATATAATATATAATATATATAATTTATATATATATAATATATATAATTTATATATATAATTTATATATATATAATATATATAATATATATATATATACAATATATATATATATATATATATATATATATATATATATATATATATATATATATATATATATATTCAGGTAGGACAGATGGCGTTGGAAGAGAAGAGGTGGGAATGTTGATGAAACCAAGAGCAGAAAAGGCACTGACGGAATGGAGAGCTGTAAATAGTAGATTGCTACTAGCAAAGTTCAAATCAAAGCAGTGCAATATGATTATTACAGTTTGTTATGCACCAACAATGATTCCCCTGAAGAAAGGAAAGATGAATACTATGAAGAATTGCAGAGTGTAATTGATGAGATCCCAGAGAGAGATATGAAAATTGTGATTGGTGACCTCAATGGTGAAGTTGGAAGGAATAATCACGGTATAGAGAATGTGATGAATGATGCGGGTCTTGGCAAAGTTGCAAATGAAAATGGAGCACATTTTATAAGTTTCTAAATGAAAAACAATCTTGTCATTGGGGGTACTCTCTTCCTGCACAAGGACATCCACAAATATACATGGACTTCACAATGTGGCAATTACAAAAATCAAACAAATCATATAGCCATTAATAAAGAGGACTCTGAGCAATATAAGAAGCTATAGAGGTGCAGATATTGGTAGTGATCACCAGCTCCTCATTACCACACTGAAATTAAAACTGAAAGTACCCAATAGAAATATAGCTAGAATACCTAGGTTTGATACAACTAAGCTTCTGGAATATAAGCACAGAGAAATATTTGCAATTGAATGTAGGAATAGATTGGCAGTCTTGGAGACTTTGAGAGATGAAGAGACGCCAATTAATACAGAATCATGTGATATTAAGAACATATATCATTCAGTTGGTAGCTGAAGTTTTGGGTTATGCTGTTACAAGGAGAAAACCATGGATATCAAATGATACGTGTGATACTATAAAAAGAAGACAGAGACAGAAATGGATTATTGATAGTTTTCGAGGACGTAATGAAAATAACAAGGTAGAGCATGCTAAGTATTCAAGTATCGATAGTGAGGTCAAAAGAAAAGCCAAGAATGGCTGGAGAGAATATTTAAGACAGGAAAGCACGAGACTGACAAAGCTATGAATTCGGAGAGTGGCTAGGATGTGAGAATCACTCATAGAATTATTAATGAAATCTATGGGGCAAAGAAGAAGCATACACCCATCAAAGAGATAAGTGGATCTGCTATAACAACAAATAATGAAGAAAGGCAACGTTAGATGGAACCCTTTAGTGAGGTCATGAATAGGAGATATGAAGGGAATAATTTGATTGATATACCTGAAGCTGGGGAAGACCTTGCTGTGTCCATAAATTAATTCAGAGTGTTTGAAGTCGAAGCTATCATTAAAAAAACTCAGGAGATAGAAAGCCCCTGGTTACTATGGAATAACTGCCGAGATGGTACTGGCTGAAAAATGAAATGACCCCAGAATACTTACAAAATGATTTTGTATAATGTGGCATGAAGAGGCAAAACCTGATGAATGGGAACTAGAAGTGTTGGCAAAAATAGCAAAAAAGGGAGACCTGGCAGATTGCAGTAATTACAGATGCATCACAGTTATCTCAGTTGTCATAAAAACATATACCATGCTTATTCTAAAGAGACGAGGGATTAAAATTGATGAAAAGCTGAGAGATCAACAAGCATGATTTAGAAAATGTATATGTTGTACTGACCAAATTTTCATTTTGAGGTGTGTTGTACAGCAACGCATAGCATATAAAAATCAACTTTTGATGGCATTTGTGGACTATGAAAAAGCCTTTGATACTGTGCAACGGCCAATTTTGTGGAGTGTCCAGCGTTATTGTGGAATTCCTCTTATATATGTAAATTTGATTTAGTCTGTCCATGAGCATAGCAAGTGCAACGTTAATGTTAGTGGAGTTCTATCAAATGAATTTCCAGTGAACAGCGGAGTACTCCATGGGAATGTGTTGTCACCTATGTTGTTTATCCTCCTCATGGATTTTGTAATGCGTAGAACAGTCGGAGATGGCGAAGAAGGGTTGAACTGGAATGGTAATAGGAAATTAGCCGACCTATAGTATGCTGATGATCCTGTCCTCATTAGCAGAACATCGCAGGATTTGCAATGCTTGCTTACCAGAATGCATGAAATATTACACGAGGTTGGGCTGGAGATAAATAGAAAAAAAAAACAGAGGATGAGAGTGGAATATGCAAAGGAAGATGAAATATCATTGAAAGGAGAAATAATTAATGAGGTAGAATCATATAAGTATTTAGGAACTATGATCTCAAATACAGGTTATTAGTATTGGAGTTTAGTGAAAGATTGAGAAAAGCAAATCAGAAAATGGCAAGGTTGGGTAAAATTTGAAAATAAAATCGCCTGAAACTACATATAAAAATCAGGCTATATATCAGTTTAGTAAGATTTGTGTTACTTTATGGACATGAGTCGTATGACAATAAACAGATTTAGTAGATTCGAGAACAAAGCCCTCAAAAAATTTTGTGAGTTAAATGGCAGGATAGGATTAGAAATGAAACTATGAGAGAGTGTAATCGAGTGCCATATGTGGATGAGATTTATGGTGAGGGGTAGATGGAGATGGTTTGGGCACGCTCTTCGCACTCCCCATGAGATATTAGTTCAACAAACGTTTAACTGGGCTCTCCAAGGCACTAAAAAGGTTGGAAGTCCCGGGCCTACATGGCTGAGAACTATGAAACGTAAAATGGGAGATGATGAGTGGAGATGTATTAAATTAAAAGCTCAAGATAGAGACGACTGGCAAAATCTAACCATGGCCCTTTGCGTCAATAGGCGTGGGTAGAGATGATGATGATGATGATGATGATGATGATTACAAATACATCTACCGATAGTAACAATAATATGTTCTTTGGTTGACACTTTCAAACTCTCTTAGTACCAAACCAGGGGAGATTCAAATATCTATTACATTAGGAATATTAATAATGAATGGATTTCCCCCTAATTATTAAAGTAGAAAATAGCATAATTAATTTGGTAAGAAAACAATTTCAGGAGCCTGGTGCTAGGTCCCAGTCATAAAGGGGCATAAGGTTAGGCAGTAGATACCTTTCACTGCAAAGGTACAAGAGGTATAATTACACAGTGAAACTGAAAGCAACAAGGAATCAAACAAAAGGATGCAAGAAATAAAAGCATGATTGGAGGTAAAGTATAAGGCTAAATGTCAAAGAGACTTGAAATCTTAATGCTTACACATCACCAAGTAAGGTGCACTAAAGGTAATATCACGTCACAAAATCCAGGCAATAAGGAACTATCAAATTCTAACTAGAAAATATTCAAATAAGGCCCTCCTATCTCTCCAGCACAGACCCCGTAATACGAATGAAGCTTAGCATTGACTTTCCGATGCCTGGTGCCACTCAAAAACATCAAAAACCTTTTTTTTTCTTTCTTTCTCAGGAACTCGAACTGACAACTGTGTTTCCCGTCCGTGGCCACAAATCAAGAATCGTCTTAGACAAATACATCAAACCGGTCGCTAAGAATTTTCAAGATTATATCAAGATCACTCTTCTCCCTATTGTGACACAGGTAACTCGCGTTTTCTTTCTTGTATTTCGATTGTTTCTTTTAATATTGAAACCAAATTAAAGACCATAAATCATAATATCAGATGATGTGAGTTTATTAATCTTGATAGACTACCCTTCAGGCGAATCTTTTTTAAAAATAACAATGATAAAGTCATGAGATCTGCTACAGGCAGGTGACAGCAACGAGCGGGTGATTGCAGACGGTTTGGGGCAGGTCATTCAGTGCGCATCGAAGTACTATTCGGATCAGAGGTCAATTGTAACTTTCACGACCTGCCTCCTGAAATCTTCGTTCACGAAGGTCAAGGTCAAACCAACAGAGGCTATCGGAGCTACGAGAAAGGTGAGTGAATGGTAAAAATAAGCAATTTTTAATTCCCATGACATGCTTACATTATGATCGCCAATATAACGAAAAAAAAATCGCCATCAGTAGCCTTCATTAGTGTCGTGGAAGTTTCATATAAACTAATAAATCAGTCACATGCTAAGAAAGTTCATCCTGCGACCTCAGACTAATCTGTTAATAATAAAATCTTCAACATTAAATATTCCAAAACTCTGCAAAACTTCAAGTGGACATAACAATGACTAAGATAAAAGAAAATAAGACTAATATTGATAAATACGACACCTAAATACACAAACACACACACACACACACACACACATATATATATATATATATATATATATATATATATATATATATATATATATATATATACATATATATATACACAATATATATACATACATGTGTACACAATATATATATATATATATATATATATATATATATATATATATATATATATATATATATATATATATATATATATACATATAATATAAACACAACGGATACATACTGTATATAGCAGCATTAGCCGACGCCACATATACAGTACATTAACCGAGGTTAACTTTATTAGATAAGAATAAGCTAGTTCAGCTGGGTTTGGTTTGACTGCATTTCATTTACGCATATAGCAAACGTATACAGTACTGTAATTTGCCACGAAGTCATAAAACTTAATTCATTGATCAACCTTTGATTACTTCAAAGCGAAATAGAATATAAGGATATAAGTTGTTTAAACCAAGCTAATTTGTTCTTCCACCCAACTTAATCAGTGTGGTAGAATGGCCGGCCAACAATGGAAACCACTGTTTAACTGCATGACCACAGGAGAAGGCCAGCGTCTATTCCAAAGTGCCATGATGAACCACCGGGAAACCTTGGACATTGTGGGACAGTCTCTGTCTTCGACGTCTGTGTTGGATGTGCCGATTTTAGTCCTTAATAGGGTGAGTTAGTTATCAGACATGATAATAGATTACTTGAGAAGGTACGTGAATTAACATTACTTTATGTATTCGTTGGTTACGCCTAGCCTTTACCGAATAAGCTGTAATAACGCAGTACATGAAGCGTTTCAAAGAAAGGAATTTTCTTTGTTAAAGTTTTTATAGTTTATATAGGAAATATTTATTTTAATGCTGTTACTGTTCTTAAAATATTTTATTTTTCCTAGTTTCCTTTCCTCACTGGGCTATTTTCCCTGTTGGGGACCCTGGGCTTATAGCATCCTGCTTTTCCAACTAGGGTTATAGCTTAGCAATTAATAATAATATGTAACTGATCTAATATATTTAAATTAACTCAATTTATCTCAAATTTAGATAAAAACAGTATTTCGAAATTTGGTTTTAATGTATTAAATGTCGTAAATGTTACAATTTTCATTTCAGACCGTTCTGGATTCCTATTGGGCAATGGCAAGCCAAAATTGGCTACGACTAAAGATCTGCCAGAAACTTCCGAACGACGGCGAAGATTATCCCGTGTGTCGTGAATTAACTCGGTAAAGAAGCAGCTTTGCCTTGGATGACGTTTCACAGAAATGAGAATATAACGGAATGGCCAAATATGTAAATTAATTGGTGAGCAAAATAGTATCAGTTATCGGAACAGGTAAAAGACAATTCATTGAATAATAATAGTCTATAAAAAGCTTTCCATGACGACAATCTCTCTCTCTCTCTCTCTCTCTCTCTCTCTCTCTCTCTCTCTCTCTCTCTCTCTCTCTCTCTCTCTCTCTCTCTCTCTCTCTCTAATACTAAAGGCTTAATCTTACTACATTCATTGTTATATGCATAATCTGTTTGAGATATATGGAATTTAAAATATTAAAATTTCAGTCAAAATGTGTTTTCATAACCAACATGTTTATTAATTGGCATAAATAATCAAATAATGCCTCTTTGTAATGCTATATATATATATATATATATATATATATATATATATATATATATATATATATATATATATATATACACATATATATATACACATATACATATATATACATATATATATATATATATATATATATATATATATATATATATACACATATATATACACACACACACACACATATATATATATATATATATATATATATATATATATATATATATATATATATATATATATATATATATTAGCAATTTGACAAAAGGGTAGGCTCCGGGTTTGAGAGGGTGCTAATTGTAAAAATATTTGCCAAAAATACACTAATCAAGACAGGCTAATGAAATTTTGAGGCATTATTAGCACTATAATAAGGCATATCCTCTGTAAGTTTTATCATCCTACAGGGAAAATAAAGGATTTTATGAATAAAAATGTGAAAATTGGAGCTAGCGACTTAAAGTTGTTTGGTGACCAGTGAGAAACTAATGTCTTGAATTGAAATTCGCTCTGTAATTATGTTTGTTTATCCATATGGAACAAGCAGACCAAGTTTTATCAAAATCGAACAGTAAATAAGCACACAGAAAGAAAAAAACGAGGAGGTTAGGTTAGGTTAGGTAGTGATGGTGATGGAGGGATACCTAGAAATAAATATTCACCAAAAATCAAAATTTCGATTTAGGGAAAAAACCTTCTGTGTTTTTCTAGGTATTATGTCACTTAATGGCCTAAAACATCTAAATATTATATTACTTAAGGCATAAGAGCAGGACAAGCAAAGAAATACACCCCTCTCCCGAAAAAGAAAAAACGAGAAATATTTCTTTGCTTGTCCTGCTCTTATGCCTTAAGTAATATAATATTTAGATGTTTTAGGCCATTAAGTGACATAATACCTAGAAAAACACAGAAGGTTTTTTCCCTAAATCGAAATTTCAATTTTTGGTGAATATTTATTTCTAGGTATCCCTCCATCACCATCACTACCTAACCTAACCTAACCTCCTCGTTTTTTTCTTTCTGTGTGCTTATTTACTGTTCGATTTTGATAAAACTTGGTCTGCTTGTTCCATATGGATAAACAAACATAATTACAGAGCGAATTTCAATTCAAGACATTAGTTTCTCACTGGTCACCAAACAACTTTAAGTCGCTAGCTCCAATTTTCACATTTTTATTCATAAAA
>NC_090757.1:23841769-23851769 GCF_036898095.1 Palaemon carinicauda
AGTAAGTATTCGAGTAGGAACCTTACTGAGACAAGGTGAATATAATTTAAGGATAGACATCTTAAATTCTTCATGACCATAGAAAGGAGGAATAAATAAAACTATGACAGTATGTATTTCATAGTAAGTAGGAGCTGAAAGAGACGCATAAGTAATAAAATAGAAATTTTATTTCACAATGCAGAAATTAAATAATTTACAGCAAAAGTAAAGTTCATTTACAGTAATAATAATGTACATAGAAATAAAGGCTTGCTCTTGAATCTGAAAGGGAATTTCAGGATTAGTAGGTACTCGTTCTCGAGGAACGCAAGTCTTTAAATAACACATCATGCTCAAGGCATGCGGCACTTGTGTAACACTATGACATTTCACCTGGGATAAGAACAGTTATAAAAGCACTAAGTGTTTTTAGACATCACTATGAATCACTCGAGGGTCAACATAGGCACCCGAAGAGTTAGAGTCCCAAATAACTCACTGTTCTACGCAGAGTTAGGTGCAGGTTTCATAACACTACCTGCGGCTACCACAAAATGTTTGATTTCGTGCACTTGTTTCGCATAATGTTTAAAGAAAACTCGCGAGGACTTCCAGCCCGTAAAGTTTTTAAGGCTCTCAAAGTCCATGCTCTGAAAGAAGTTCAGAGAAGATGCCACTTTTCTAGGATCATGACCAGCGGGTGTACTGTTCGGATCCGCTCTGCGAATGAAGTAGGTGATTTTCGCTCTTAATTGTTTCAGTGACAGGTCGCTGCCCGATGTTTCTCCTTTGAAGAGTTGGCCTCCACCAAAGTTTGAAGTTCTGCGAAGATAGACCTTGAGGCTCTCTACTGGACATAGAGAGACATCCTCCTTCAGGGGGCATATTCTCCAAGGGCCCCATCTTTTGGTGGGTAATTCATTTTTGGCGAGAAACGTCGGATCAGGGGAGAGGGTCACTTCTCCTGAATCAGCAAACAGGATGTGTCCCTCTTCTCTTGATAATGCCACTATTTCGCTGACTCGAGCTCCCGAGGCGAGAGCAAATAAAAATATAACTTTCTGAGTCAGATCCTTGAGGGGGCATGAATCGTTGTCCAAGTTGGAGGCGAAATGGAGCACCTTGTCTAGTGACCAGGAGATCGGTTTCGGAGGGGGTGCTGGGCGTAGGCGAGCACATGCTTTCGGCAGTTTGTTAAAGATGTCGCTGGACAGATCAATTTGGAAAGCGTATAGAATTGGTCTAGTCAAAGCCGATTTGCAGGTCGAAATCGTATTGGCTGCTAATCCTTGTCCATGAAGGTGAATGAAGAAGGACATGCAGAAATCAATGGTGATTTCTTTAGGATTTTTTGCTTTAACAAAGGAGACCCATTTCCTCCAGGATGATTCATATTGCCGTCTCGTGGATACGGTCTTGTATTCCTCTAGGAAGTCTAGACTTTTCTTCGAGATCCCAAACCTCTTCTTTGCGGCAAGGGAGAGAAAATCATGAGATGAAGGTCCTTGATTTTCGATGATGAAGCGAAGACAGTCGACTTCTGTACTTGTTGAGAGAGAACTGGGCCCGGGAGAGGGATCAGCTTGGGCTGCAGCTCCAGGACCAGGGGGTACCAGTTGCTCCGGGGCCACTTGGGAGCCACTAGGGCCGCTGTCCCTTTGAAGGTTCTCAGTTTGGAGAGGACTTTCAACAGAAGGTTGGTGGGAGGGAACAGGTATATCTTGGACCATCTGTTCCAGTCCAGTGACATGGCGTCCACCGCTTCTGCCTTGGGGTCCTCGTACGGGGCTACGTACAGAGGAAGTTGATTGTTGTCGCTCGTTGCAAAGAGATCTATCTGAAGTTCTGGGACTTGATGAGAGATGAAGGAGAATGATCTTGCGTCTAGAGACCATTCCGACTCTATCGGGTTTGTCCGAGATAGAGCATCCGCTGTCACGTTGCGGAATCCTTGTAGGTGAACTGCAGACAGGTGCCACTTCTTCTTCTCCGCCAGACGGAAGATTGGGAGAAGCACCTGATTTATCTGGGGCGATCTTGAGCCTTGGCGATTGAGACAACGAACTACCACCGAGTTGTCTAGGGTTAGACGGATGTGGATCGAGGGCGGCGGGGATAGCTTCTTCAGAGTAAGAAGGACCGCCATGGCCTCCAAGATGTTTATGTGGAACGTCTTGAATAGTGGAGACCAGGTCCCTTGAGCTTGTTTCAGGTGGGAGTGACCTCCCCAGCCCTCCAGTGAGGCATCCGTGTGGATGTTGAGTGAAGGAGGAGGGTGTTGGAGAGGAATGGACCTTTTCAGGGCCATTGCTTCCGACCACGGCTTTAGGAGGCGTCGAAGTCTGTTTGGAAGCCGTCTCTTGAGGTCTCTTCGAGCGATGGATGCCGATCGTCTCCAGACTCCCGCGGCATCCTTTAGCTGTGCACGAAGCACTGGGTTTGTCACTGAGGCGAATTGTAGAGAGCCTAGAACTCGTTCCTGCTGTCGTCTTGAAATGCGTTTGGATTTCAGTAGTCGCTTGACAGACCCTGCTATTTCCTTCCTTTTCTTCTGGGGGATGGAAAGGCGGTGTGACTGAAGATTCCAGTGGATTCCCAGCCACTGAAACTTCTGAGCCGGAGAGAGGCGAGATTTCTTCTCGTTGATCTTGAATCCCAGGTGTTCTAGGTACTGGGTAACTTCGTCGCAAGACTTTGTACACTCTTCGGGCGATGGAGCCCAGACTAGCCAGTCGTCGAGGTAGGCCATCACCTGGACGTTTCTTAGGCGGAGCTGTTGTACTATGGCGTCTGCCAGCTTCGTGAAGATCCGAGGGGCCACATTGAGGCCGAATGGCATGGCCCGGAAGGCGTAGCTTTTCCTTTGGAGTCGAAATCCTAGGTAGGAGGAAGCGTGATGGTTCATTGGAATGTGCCAATAGGCATCCGCCAGGTCTATAGAGACCGTGTAGGAACCTTGAGGCAGAAGGGTCCTTATTTGTTGAAGCGTCAGCATCTTGAATTTGTTGTTCTCTATGAACTTGTTGAGGGGGGATAAGTCCAGAATGACTCTGAGCTTGTCTGAGTCCTTCTTGGGAACGCAAAACAGTCTCCCTTGGAACCTGGTGGACTTTACCTTCCTTATCACCTTCTTGTTCAAGAGGTCTAGAACATATTCTTCCAGAATGGGGGTCGATTGTTGGAAGAACCGCTGGAAGATTGGGGGTGGTTGCACCCAACTCCAGCCTAGACCGTTCTTGATGATGCTGTGTGCCCAAGGATCGAAGGTCCAACGATCCTGGAATTGGCGGAGTCTTCCTCCCACCGGAAGCACTTCATTGCTTCTGGTGTCCCGAGGACTTGT
Source organism: Palaemon carinicauda (assembly GCF_036898095.1). NCBI lineage: Eukaryota > Metazoa > Arthropoda > Malacostraca > Decapoda > Palaemonidae > Palaemon > Palaemon carinicauda. The sequence continues at coordinate 23,845,095 of NC_090757.1, forward strand.
TGCCTCGGCCGCTAGCTCCCTTTCCTCCTCTACCTCTGGAGGGACGACGAGAGGCGTCTCTGCTTGCACCCCTGGACGAGCCTCTACCTCTGGCATGAAAGGTAGTGGATGGCTGTTCAAAGGCAGGGGTGAAGACCGGTGACTGTGACAACACCGGTTGGGGGACCAATTGAAAGGTCTGTTGTGGTTGGGCAACCACTTGGGAGGTAGCGGGTCCCGGAAACTGACGTCTTTGTTGACGTTGCTGGGGTTTCGGTTTCTGAGGTTTCCTCTTAGGCTGAGGTCCATCGTCCTGAGAGGTTTTCCTTTTCCTGGACATGCCCCACTTGTGGAGAAGGTTCCTATTCTCCGTGGCGGCTCTGTCCGTTATTTCCTTGACAAGGTCCGAAGGAAACAGGTGCTTTCCCCAGATGTTGGAGGAAATCAGCCTCCGGGGTTCGTGTTTCACGGTGGCACCGACAAACACGAATTCACGACAGGCTCTACGAGCCTTTATGAAATGGTACAAGTCCTTCATTACCGTCAGTAAGTGGGATTTGGCCAGTACCATGTAGTGATCGGGTACTGCTGTGTCACAGGCCATAACTTCAAGTTGGACTTGATGAGAAAGAGACGCTGCAAGCCTCTCCTTCGTGTCTTGTTCCCGGCGAAGGAGGTGATCATTGAGCTTAGGGAGGTCTTCATTAAACTGACGTCCGGCAACGTCAGGATCGAGCCTACCCACAACGAAAGTATGTTGGACATCTTTCCATTGTCTAGTGTCAGGGGGCGTTACGATGGAGAAGGGTCTGCACTCCTCCAGTGCAGGGCAGGGTTTCCCTTCTTCCGCCGCCTTAAGGCATGCAGCCAAGGCCTTTTCCAAAAATGGAAGAATCGCAGTGTCGGGAGCGACATAAGTAGGATGCTTCTTGCTCAAGGCAGGAAGCTTAGAGCAGGTAAAGCCCCTGCTCTTAAATGCGGAGGCTAGCATAGCCTGGGCCTTTGCGAGATCGAACACTATCTCTTCCTTAGGTTCGGTCTCCTCCTTCGAGGCAGGTTCAGAACGAAGCCGGACGTAACAGTCCGGGTAGGCCTCGAAGCTTGGGAAGAATTCCACATCTTCCAACGGGACCGTGCCGATTTTGTCACTAACAAAGATCCTGCCGGTCGCAATAACCATATGCTCTGCATACCTCCACGGGTTGGCATGAGAGCAAGCTGGGAGATCCTTAACCGAGATCTTCTTCGGTTCTCTGGATCCAATCATAGACCTGATGGACTCCTGGTTCTCCTTCAGTCTGTCGTCCATGACAGCTCTAATCAGTCGGATCAGTTCTTGTGTAGAGGAAGAAGGATCCGGGGTCGAGGAGGTAGACGGAATGGACACATCCGTCGGTGTAGGAGTAGGCGGAGGGATGGACGAGGGAGTAGCTCCAATCTCCGACTCGGTGTATTCCACCTTGTCTTCGTCCTCTTCGGCTCCTTGAGCCATAAGCGTCTTCTCCGTGTCTTCCGAGACGTCAGAGATCTGTTCATCCTCTTCGGAATCTAGGCGACACTCGTGCATGGACTGAGCCATGACCACATCAGGTTCCACCGTAATTTGGACAGTGGGGATTGCTTCCTTTGGAACCACTGAATCAGGGGAGGCCTTAGGGAACAGCAGGGACCTCAGTTCTTCGGTGGCCAGGTACGGTCCAGTGGCATTCCTCTGAAAACCACGCACCCACTTGCGCAGTTTCTCACGAGCAATGTCTCTAACCTCCGCTGAGGGAGGGTTATGGAAGGCCTCAACTAGGTAGGCCTGGCAGACCGTACAATCCAGTGGATTCCAGAACTTCCAATCCCCTCTCTTGTCTGAGCAAGGGGCGTGAGTCCTGCACGCCGTATGTCCGTAAAACTGGGAGCGTTTCACGGCACAGTATGCGAAATCGCACTTCATCTGCTCCTCCTGTGGAAGAAAGAGAAAATGAGTATGGGGGAGTCATAGGAATGGCTCTTAAGTTAAGTTAATATTAATCATTAATTTTAACTTATATAAGGTGTGATGCATAGAGAGTGAAACAGTAAAGGAGAACACGCTCCATGCATCTCGCCCGGCTGGTTACCATAGGCTTGGTCCTGGGATAATCCAAATGACCGAGATCATTGGATATAGTTTCCTAGGATTCCCATTATATTGGAACTCCATGGAAAGCCAAGGACAAGGTTGGGATCGAATTCATTCGGTTCCCAGATAAGAGCCAGAAGGTCTCATTAAGGGTAACTGCTTCTGGCAACCAGCCGTGCTAAGATGCACATAGCATGCTGGAAATAGAAGAATGCAAAGAGACAGCATGATCACTAATAGAGCAGTACTAGGTACTGATCTTAGAAGCAAAGCAGCTTATCTATTTGCCAGGTAGGGCTATCTTAGTCTTATGATAGCTACAGAGAGGGGGTGCAAGTATTCTTGACGCCTCCGGGGTATCCGGCAAGCCGCCGGCACGCCGGAGCTCGCTCCAGCCTAGATTCTGGCATTAGAACAGACAATTTTCAAAAGTCAGTTAGATACCAGGATGGCGGCCGCCGGCACAACGGCGGCACGCCGGCAGGGAGCGGCGGCTCCGGCAGCCGGAGGATGCCGGATTGGTGACTGGGGTAAGGATGGTACAGGTAGTATCGGGTTGCCGGCAGTATATGCCGGCACTCCGGAGATCGACCGGCAAGCGGACGATTAGATAGGAGTAGGAGAGCCGCCGGTAGTAGCCGGCGGCAGCCGGCAGTCCCTCGGAACACGGGGGGCTGGCGGCAAGGGTAGGGAAGTCACCAAGAGGCAGGTATTGCCGGCATAAGAGGCGGCAAGAGACCGGCACCCAGATAGATAGAGAGACAGGGGGAGGGGGGGAAGGATGCAGGAAGTACCTTCAGGGTTCCAGACATCCCTCCCCCTCCCTGAGGGGGTGTACCCATGATAGAGACAGGCTCTATCATCCATATGCAGGGGTCACTAGGGACCGGGAGCAGGTAGCCCAAGGGAGGACTAGGGAACACCCAAGATGGGGGGGGGGAGACTCCCTTATGCAGAGCTACACTAGGAACTAACCTTATAGGACACTATGAAGGTATATGTACCAGAGCGGACTGCACAAGGAAGCTCGGGTAGCCCTACTCATCCACCCTAAGGAGGAGTTGTAGGACAGGGGACAGATGAGTATAAACTAACCTAAGCATAGGCTAGGCTATACAAGAGATAGGTGGGGAGGGAGAAGAGAGGGGTCTTCCCAGGAAGGGTTTCTGTACCAGAGCGGCCACAAAGGGAAGGGAGGACACTCCCTAACCTAAGATTAGGCTGATCGGCTAAAACGGTGCAAGAGTACAGTTTCAGCATGGAACAGAGAAACCTACCTAACCCGACCTAGATCAGGGCTAAAAGTCCTGAACTAGGCAAGGAAGAAGACGTATCGCTATCGCAGGAAAGTCGCAGACTATCCTAGCCATAGAGGTAGGCTAGCCTAACCTCACTCTCAGACGCAATCCTAAAGGGGGTTCATTCCTTTAGGGAGGACTGAGAGGCGATATAATACTCTATTAGACAATGAATCCCTTTACTCAGAAAAGGGATCAAGGCTAATTAGAGGGAATGCCAAGGCAGGGGATGAAGGAAGCATATAGGGGTCCTAAGGTTAGGTTAGGCTAGTAAGAATCACTGACTAGCCTATCCCCTATATGGTCCCTGAAGGCGAAAACATTTGCATCACTAGTCAAAAGTATTGTAAAATAATAATGCCACTATCTTCATAACTTAGTCTAGGATCACTGATAAATCATGCATGAACACTTGTATATAGGCTCCTGGCCTGGGGGCTATAGTAGCCGACTGGTATGAGGTCAATCGATGACCGATAAAAAGCGTCTAAACACGAAATAAAAGTTCCTAGCTATGAAGACTAAATAAACTAATGTATTCGATTAGTATATAAAGCCGGAAGCGTTGTTGTGGCTAACTAAATAAGACATGCAAAACAACAACGACGCCATAAAATGGCGGGTCCGGTAGAGGCACAGCTCTGCCACAAAACATCAATTATTTCGCAAAATAATATTTACTTTACGGCCAGAGCTTAATTAAACAATACTGGAACCTTGTACTCAACTTTCCAGAAGAAGGCGAGGCTGAAGGTAACGACATAGCGAAGATGCAAAACGATAAAGTTCACACAAGGGAAAATCCGTCTCAGTAGGGCAGCTACTAAACAAAGGATAAAGACGCTCGTGACGTCATTAGAGCAATGGCGTCCGTTTGTTTACGTCTCGAGTATCAGTAGTAGCCACGAGTGAGATTAGCTGTGGAACGGCTCCCAGCTATTCTCAGCCCTTACACACCGAAGCGTTAACTCTGTTCGGGGTGGAGATAGCTATGTGGCACGACCAGACATGCGTGTCCCCTGTTGTATTACGATGTCTTAAAGGGAAACCTTTGAGATACTCGCTCCAGAAGTTAGAATTCTGTGATAACCTGTGGTTAAATTCTCTGGGAATATCTTAGTAGTCTTATACCCAAGGAAGCTACCAAACAGGAACCTTCCATCAGGACGCCATGGCTTGAGCCCAAAAAGGTAGTGTTTTTACTCAATAATAATCCTTACCTAGCCAGGGAAAATAGATTTCTTGGTACAAGCGTGAAAGGCAATTTCTATAGCAATATTTATAATATACTCTTTCAAACCTCTTAGATTTTTTTACCGATATGCCCAGCTTATATATACTGGGTAACTAAAGCAGGAGTCCAGTGTCAACAAGTCATCATTGCCAAAAAAAAATTGACTAGTAGTTTCACGCCAATACTATAGTACCACGAGCTTGGCTAACAACAACAACAACAACAATAATAATAATAATAATAATAATAATAATAATAATAATAATAATAATAATAATAATAATAATAATAATAATAATAATAATTAAGGTCACATTTTATCAAATACCAAAGTTAAGTGAAATTTCTGATTTTACATGTATTTTCCGCACGATGTGAGCAAAATCCTTCATTAACTTATCATGGGTGGGAATACCTTTATCATTCCTCCCATTGAAAGAAAATGCAACAGGGGAGAACATTGGGATTAGGTACTCAAAGCTGGGCTGGTTCACAAGCAAATACAAGAGATTGAAGAAAAGAGGCTCTTTGGAAATGGACACAGGAAGCCAGAATTAGGCAGTTCCGTAAACACTAGCTGCTTTACATAAGCAGAAAACTCGATGACTGCAAAGTAATATATATTATACTATCTTCATAACAAATAACACATTAAACTCTATATCAAAACTTATTTGTCTTATTCAGCTGTGAAAAACATTAAAAGTTTCACACACATCATTGTGAGAGTTAAAAAAAATAGAGAGAGGGGGGGGGGCGGATTCCGTGGGCAATGTTTTAGCTTGTTTAATCATTGCATCTTAAAAGTTTTTCATTGTCTCGCATTATCTGTCTTAAATTACTAAATGGCACCTTGACATACGAACACACTGTATAGTGTATCTCTCAAGAACTGTAGTTATTAGGCTTAGGTATAAGTAGCTTACTACTTCACTTATAAAAGCAGCACCGTAAACAAACACTGAACGTTCTCTATATAACGCTGGTTGTAATGAACTATCAATGGCCACCTCATTTGGCTCTCATTGAGAAGTCAGCATTTTCGGTTAGGGTGATTGATTGATTGATATGAAGTTCTCTGGCATAATCCCGGTGTGACGGTCTGAACGATCCCCGGGTCTCAGAATTCTCCTTGATAATCTGCGCATGCGCGAACATTACCGTTTGCCAGTGCATACGAGCTTGATGTTTTATTTTCCTGTAATGTTAGCGTGCGCAGCTCAACATTACCGTTTGCCAGTGCATACGAGCTTGATGTTTTATTTTCCTGTAATGTTAGCGTGCGCAGCTCAACATTACCGCTTGCCAGTGCATACGAGCTTGATGTTTTATTTTCCTGTAATGTTAGCGTGCGCAGCTCAACATTACCGCTTGCCAGTGCATACGAGCTTGATGTTTTATTTTCCTGTAATGTTAGCGTGCGCAGCTCAACATTACCGCTTGCCAGTGCATACGAGCTTGATGTTTTATTTTCCTGTAATGTTAGCGTGCGCAGCTCAACATTACCGTTTGCCAGTGCATACGAGCTTGATGTTTTATTTTCCTGTAATGTTAGCGTGCGCAGCTCAACATTACCGCTTGCCAGTGCATACGAGCTTGATGTTTTATTTTCCTGTAATGTTAGCGTGCGCAGCTCAACATTACCGCTTGCCAGTGCATACGAGCTTGATGTTTTATTTTCCTGTAATGTTAGCGTGCGCAGCTCAACATTACCGTTTGCCAGTGCATACGAGCTTGATGTTTTATTTTCCTGTAATGTTAGCGTGCGCAGCTCAACATTACCGCTTGCCAGTGCATACGAGCTTGATGTTTTATTTTCATGCGAGCGAAGCGAGCTAATGGCGGAAAAGAACCATTATACAATGTCAAGGAGAATTCTGAGACCGGGGGATCGTTCTGACCGTCACTCCGGTAAGGGTGACAGGTGCTTTCACTTTTAGGTGACGGCGACAGATGCTTTCATTTGGTTACATATAAAAAGGATCATATAATTTACTCTAATATCTAGTATGTTATGTGGATAAAATGATGATAAGAATGTAAACAAACGAGAC